>NC_135498.1:58093875-58466920 GCF_052857255.1 Amblyomma americanum | reverse complement strand
TTTTCTTTTCTGTTACAGTTCAGATTCTTAAAGGTATTCTTTAGTAACCTGCCTACTAGTAGTTATGTAACACGTATTGTAAGAGTTCTCTTTTTGTTGATCTGCTTGTAATTTCTCTTTTGTGTTTTGAACATTATATTGTACTGGTTGCCCACCTGCTACGGTCTCTTACTGAGACTGGCAGTATTGTATATAAATAAAATAAATAAATAATAAAGTGGGCACCGGGACATACAGGCCTCGCGGGGAATGCCGAGGCGGATAGGAGAGCTCGAAAGCTTACAAACCGAGCCTCCAACCAAACCAGCCTCTAGCAGCATGACGTGGAACCAGTGCCCTTAGCATACTCAGAAATTCTGAAATTTTCCGCCGAGAAATGCGCACTAGTGCCATTTACGCGCAAACCCATGGCAAACTACAGTGTAATAATAAATGGCCAAATAATACGACGGGTCTGATCGTACAAGTTTCTAGGTGTCATATTCGACAGGGACTTGTCATGGAGCCCACACATATCATACGTGAAAAAACGGTTGACAGGCATCTGCCACCTGTTCAAGTTTTTCGCTGGCAAGACCTGGCGAATGTCGCCTAGTGCCATGTTACAACTGTACAGGGTACTTTTTCTAGGATTTCTGCGATACAGCTTGCCAGCAATAAACAACACAGGCAAAACGAATCTACGCACAATACAAAGTCTTCAGGGTCAAGTGCTCCGGATCTGTGTAGGCCTGCCTGAGAGTGCTTCAACAGTGGCTACGATAGCAATCGCTAGAGACCACCTTGTCAAGACCCACATTGAAATTGAAGTACTCAGGACCCATATAAGGCATCTAGCCAGGAATCCTCGTCACCATTTAGCCTCTCTACCAGCGGACAGGCCACACACATCTTTCAGCCAAACGATAACTGCATATGATGAATCATTGCCAGCTTGTTTCACTCCGGCTGAGAGACCTTCGATCCCTCCATGGTGCCTAGCTCAGCCAAAAATCAACCTCGCAATACCTGGTATCTCGAGAAAAGCTGATCTGTCATCATCAGCCCTTAGACAGCTCACGCTACTACATTTGTACGAGAACTACCGTGACTCGACGCATATTTACACTGATGGATCTGTCCTTCCAAGCAGCTCCGCGGCGGCAATCGTCATTCCAGCGAAAGCTACAACAATCAAGTTTAAGACGACCCACGCGACAACATCGACGGTAGCAGAGCTCGCAGCGCTCTTAACTGCCCTTCATCACATTGGTGATGAACCGCCACACAAATGGACAATATCCTGCGATTCCAAGGCGGCACTGCAGTCTCTACTGTCACCTCTACGACGCGGACCGCACGAACAACTAATCTTCCATATTACAGAGACGTTACACCATATCAGTGATGCCGGCCATGAAATAACGTTCCAGTGGCTTCCAAGTCACTGCGGGATTATCGGCAATGAACGGGCGGATCACGCTGCCCGCTCAGCCCATACTGAGGAGCGCCACGTCCCAATTCCTCTTTCTAGAACTGACGCGGCACGGAAGCTCCGCCTACTTGCTCGGCAGTGCACCGAGTCGCAATGGAATGAGCCACATTTAAGAAATACGCGACTGTACTCACTTGATCCAACATTAAGTCTTCGAGCGCCATCACAACTTCGCCGTAGACACGCCACGCTTTTATATCGACTTTGGTTGGGTGTTGCCTTTACTAAAGCCTATGCCTTCCGCATAGGGATGACCGACACCCCAAGCTGTGACCACTGCGGCCATGAAGAATCAATTGGCCATATATTGTGCTCCTTCCCGCAGTACAGTCCACAGAGGGCATGCCTTACCAACGAACTTGACCGACTGGACGACCAACCGCTATCCGAAAAAAGAATTCTACAACATCTAAAGGACCTACCGTCGCAGAAGAAGGCCGTGCAAGCGCTTTTGCGCTTCTTACAATCTACCGGCCTGTGTGAAAGACTTTAACTGGAACGCCTTGTGTGTGTGTGTGTCTCCATGTGTGCACGTTCCTTTTTTTGCGTTTTCCTCTCTGTCATCTTTCTAACCCCTATCCCCCATCCCCAGTGTAGGGTAGCAAACCGGAGACACACATCTGGTTAACCTCCCTGCGTTTCTTTTTCATTCTCTCTCTGACTTACTATAAGGGGTTCACGATTAGATATCCCCCACCTCACAAAAATCTCCTCCAGCAGGAAGCGGTCTATTGGAGACAGCTACAAACGGGAACTTTCCCGAATCTAAACATTCTAAGCAAGATCCACCCAGGGCTATATAGCAGCAAATGCCCGTAGTGCGAGGACAAAGCCACAATAATTCATATAACGTATTGTGAAAAGAGGGCAAATGCGGCTGCAATAAACAGAATCCCGAGTGCGGAGCAGTGGGAGAGGATGCTTTCCAGCGAAGATCCGGCGGTCCAGGCAGGACTGGTCCGGAAAGCCTACCCGGCGGCAAGACTCAGTGGGGCCCCGGACTAGGGGCTCCAACCCTGCCGCAAGAGCCACAGACCACATCAAAAGATGTGAAGAGTGTCTCTACACCGAGACGCACCCATATATTTCTATGATTAAAGTTATTACTACTACTACTTAACTATGTTGGACATGACTCCCCCTAACATTCAATTTATGAACTTGCCTGGCTCAGATTTAACATTAGAGGTAGCACGAATGATGGCGCTATTTATAAACGCCTTTGTTTCCACCAAATTTTGTTTTATATATGCATCGTGTTTTTATGCACCGGCAGTAACATTGTTTTTATCACACCATATTTCATGTGGGAGAAAAAAGTATTGTAAGGAATTTAGCTATTCACTCACCAACCCAACATTTTGTGCTTTGCAAATTTGTGGCCGGCTGCTTTGGCCACCTTATATGGACAGCGCATATGACCGCAAAGCAGCCACAACGAACGCAAGTTTTTTTCAGTAGCATTTTCAAGCTCGCAGCACGAGCTTTCCTTGTGATTGCATACAAAGCTAAATGTGTAAAGAAAGAAAAAAAATGCCTAGAACGGCCACCTCTTTAGCTCATAAACAAACTTCAAGCGACAAGTTAAAATTTTTTGCGAAGTACATGCTTATCAAACTAAACTGAAAGGGAAGACTTTATTAGCACGAAGCCTAACAGTTCAATTCGGTTTATGGTGTATGGGGGTTTATCGTCCCAAACCGACTCGGGCTGTAAGGAACGCCACAGTGAAGGACTCGGGAAATTTCGACCACCTAGGGTTCTTTAACGTGCACTGACATCGCACAGTACACAGGCCTCTAGAAATTCGCCTCAATCGAAATTCGACCGCC
Source organism: Amblyomma americanum (assembly GCF_052857255.1). Classification (NCBI taxonomy): domain Eukaryota; kingdom Metazoa; phylum Arthropoda; class Arachnida; order Ixodida; family Ixodidae; genus Amblyomma; species Amblyomma americanum. The sequence continues at coordinate 58,463,614 of NC_135498.1, read as the reverse complement.
GCGGCCGGGTCAGCACCCGCGTCTTACGGGTGAGCAGCCGACCACAATAACCACTTAGCCACCGCGGTGGCTGTTTCGCTCCGTCTGAGGGTGAGGTGCGTAATATATTTTCATAAACAGTTTTCCTCGTGACACATCGTTTCTTCAGTTGTACTTCTGAATTAAACTTCAAAATATATTCGGTTTCCAGATTCCAGCTGAGAGCCCCCTTTTTATATCAGTCGCACCTGTAATGATGTAGACGCCTGCACGAAGCCTCTACACTGCACAAAGCAGGGAATTCTTGGATCCGGAAAGCTCGAAATGGTGCTCTAGACACAGGTACTGCAGCCAGTCCAGTACAGGGATGGGGGGAGGGGGGGGGGGGTAAAAGGCTCATAAAACTGTGGCGCAGCTATTTTCTTGCGCTGCCCTTCGAGTCGCTCGCTATGGCGGTCAAGTGTGTGTCCCTCTCACGACCAACAGGTCGTAAACCGTGCGTTGAGTGGCACTGCACCATAGAATGCGAAGGAAAGAATAATGGGTGAAGCGTCTTTTCAGCAGGAGGAAATTGCCGCGAAGCATGAGCCAGAGCTGTACACATTACTGTCACGAACACTCCAGAAAGGCTATCGGGGTTGCTCGTATTTTTGTGTTGTTTTCTTTATTTGGCTATAAAGTGGACAGGTATATTATGGTAAGCCATCCAGATTGGCCTACATGTTCTTACAGATAGACTAAACTTTCCTGTCTAACGAATAAGGTGATCTACCCACCCCCTGACACGCAGGTCAGGGAGCGGGTGCCGCCACCTCAGACGCAGGCTGGGAGGCCTTGAGTCCCAGCAGCCTCTTCAGCAGGACGAGCAGGAGCTGGAGCTCAGGGGGAGGGGACACTGTGTGTGTGTGTGTGTGTGTGTGTGTGTGTGTGTGTGTGTGTGTGTGTGTGTGTGTGTGTGTGTGTGTGTGTGTGTGTGTGTGTGTGTGTGTGTGTGTGTGTGTGTGTGTGTGTGTGTGTGTGTGTGTGTGTGTGTGTGTGTGTGTGTGTGTGTGTGTGTGTGTGTGTGTGTGTGTGTGTGTGTGTGTGTGTGTGTGTGTGTGTGTGTGTGTGTGTGTGTGTGTGTGTGTGTGTGTGTGTGTGTGTGTGTGTGTGTGTGTGTGTGTGTGTGTGTGTGTGTGTGTGTGTGTGTGTGTGTGTGTGTGTGTGTGTGTGTGTGTGTGTGTGTGTGTGTGCGTGTGCGTGCGTGTGTGTGTGTGTGTGTGTGTGTGCGTGTGTGTGTGTGTGTGTGTGTGCACGCACGCACGCACGCCCCCCCCCCCCCCCGAGAGAGTACGGGCATTCCCATATTATGTGGTCGAGGGTCCCTCTCGCGCCACAAAGATTGCATTTATCGCTCCTGACCTCGGGTAACATGTGGTTCGCCATAACGTAAAAGTTTGCAGTCGCCTCCACGCGACTGCTTGTCTGTTGTCCAATTTCTGGTCTGGCGGGGGCACCAGTCTGCGCTCCAATCTATCATGCTGCGTGGTCTCCCCATATTTTAGCATGCGCTCTCCGCTCCCTCGGTCATCGAGGGGCCCTGTAGCAGCTCGGCGGTAGAGATCTCGAGCCAGCTCGTGGGCCGCTTCGTTGCCGGGGACGGCTTCGTGCGCCGGAGTTCAAATTATGTGACTTTTCCTATCCAACTTCCTCTGGCCTAGGATTCTGGCCGCTAACCTCAAGATGTGGCGCAGGCTGCGTGACTTTAATGATTACTCCACGGCAATTATAGGTTGGTCGGAAAAATTTAAAGTGCCGAGCAAGCAGTGTATTTGGACGATAACATGAAGTTGTTTTGTATTCATTGCTTGCTTACTAGCACTCAATTGGTTTCTTTTTACGGTAAGATGAGTGGCTAGCTTGTTAAGTGTTCCGTTCCCGAGTAGAAACCTGTGACGAGTGATATGCAGCTAGAATTTTTTTTAATTAACTATCTATTTTGAAACTTCTGACTGCAACTTAGTTCACGTCTACTGTAGCCGCAGAGAACTACGAGTGCAGGACGTCGCTTCTCTGCATTTTAGTGGTCCTGCAGTTCGTATTTTTAGTCTCCACTGAAAATAGTGTCATTTTTGGTAACCAGTAAAACTGCACTGCATTCATTGAAATAAAGCTTTTATTAAATGGTTCAGGTGAGCGCTACCGCACTTTCATAGAGGCGAAATGAGAAAAAAACACCCAAGTGTTGGATCATGTCCGCGCGTGTGTGATGTCCGCGATATGCCCAGTTGGTGGGAACTAGTATGGAAGCCTTCACGGTAGTGTCTCTCTTTTAGCATATACGGGACAATAAATAACACACATCATGCCACAAAATGCAACACGCTGTTTCTTTTGAAGCGAAAACCTTCACTACACCAGCTTTTCGAGCCGTCAGTGGGGCCGCAAGTTTGACCTTGCATATAGCTAGAGGTCAAACCATGAGCATAACTGGTGGTAGTCCGGTTCGACGCATGAAAATGGATGGATGGATGGATGGATGGATGGATGGATGGATGGATGGATGGATGGATGGATGGATGGATGGACGGACGGACGGACGGACGGAGGGATGGATGGATGGATGGATGGATGGATGGATGGATGGATGGATGGATGGATGGATGGATGGGTGGGTGGGTGGGCGGGTGGGTGGGTGGGTGGGTGGGTGGGCGGGTGGACGGATGGACGGACGGATGGACGGACGGATGGGCGGATGGATGGACGGGGTGACGGACGGACGGACGGACGGACGGATGGATGGATGGATGGATGGATGGCAATTTCCTACTGAAAAATCCTGTATGTTCCCAGTGCTGATTTCGTCAGCATCCCTGTTTTCCGCAGAGCTCTCTCTGTTTCTTCAAATTTTTCTTAACTGATAATTGCTGATTTGCCCGCTACTGCTGTCCAGATATTTGCTTGTCAATTTTCTATTTCGCTTTCTCCATTCCGTATCAACATTCCTTATATACAGGTACCTGAAAACTTTCCTAGCCCACTGCTTTTCCCCCATTTTTCTTAATCGCTCCTCAAATCCTATCTTGCTGCTAGCTTCTCTGATCTCGAACGACGCCCATCCCATATCACCCTGTACCCCCTGATTTGGTGTATTGCCATGTGCTCCCAAAGATAGCCTCCTTACGCCACGTTGTTTAATTTCTAACCTTGCTTGAACATCTGCTCTCAAGCACAGCACCGCATTACCGAAAGTCAGGCTAGGAACCATTACCCCTTTCCAGATCCCTCTTACCACTTCATACCTATTGTAATTCTATTTTTCACGAAAGCTGCATTCCTACTAACTTTATTCATTACATATTTTCCATGCTCTTTCAGATACTCAACACCGTTATTTATCCACACCCCAAGATACTTGTACTCATCCACTACTTCTAGCATGAACTCCTGTATTCTATGCTCGCCGACCTCATCATTAAATATCATGACTGCAGATTTTTTCTTACTAAACTTGAAACCTAATCTATCTCCCTCTGTAACACATATGTCTATCAACTTCTGTATATCTTCCTTGTTGTCAGCCATTAGCACTATATCATCGGCGTATGTTAGACCCGGCAATGAATTTTTAATCAATTATCCTTGCTTGAAAAAAGAAAGGTTGAAGCATAGTTTGCTCCTCTCTAGCTTGGTCTCCAACCCTTGCTGGTCTCCAACCCTTGCTGGTACAACATGAACAACGAAGGAGACAGAGGACATCCTTGCCTAAGCCCCCGCCTGTATCTCTACCGGCTCTGATACGTTTTTTTTTTCATTTTATAAGCACTCTGGTACCTTTATATATATCTTTTAAAAGATTAATTACTCCAACTTCCACATCCAATGTGCCCAGTATGTCCCACAAATACTCCTTAATAACACTGTCATAGGCTCGATAATATCCAGAAATGCTAGCCATAGGGGGCTGTGTTCCTTTTCAGCAATCTCTATACACTGCGTCAATGAAAACAGATTGTCCTCCAACCTCCTTTGTTTCCGGAACCCATTTTGTAGCTCCCCCAGCACCCCCTCGTTCTCCACCCAAGCCTGCAATCTGTCCTTTATAATCTGCATCACCACTCTGTACACCACAGATGTCATTGTTATGGGACGGTACTTACGTCAGCTTTGTCCCCCTTTCCCTTATATATCATGTTCATTCTACTTAATCGCCATTCATCGGGGACTTTCCCATCCACGATCATTTTATTCACTACCGGTATTAATTTTTGCTTGGATTTTGGTCCTAGCATCTTTATAAACATAATCGGAATACCATCTGGTCCTGTTGACGTGCCACTAGGAACCTTTTTCTCTGCCCTTTCCCACTCTCTTCGCTCAAGTGAAGCTATTGCAGAAACCGGTCTATTCTCCTTCGATAAATTATGGGCGTCAGCAAAAGCAGCGACACCAGCGGCTGTTACACCAACTATCTCGACTTTGACCTTGATTTTTGGTCAAGCGGGAAAGCGTCTGCCGGCATCGCACGAAAATAAAAGTTAGTTTTTGGGGAAAGGAAATGGCGCTACGCGCTACGCGCCTCTCAATAAATAAGGAGCCTAGTCAGCACATCCTAACTGTATTCTGATACGCTACACCACTGACAATACTATGTCGAAGAAAGCTTTCTTCTCACTAAAAAAATAAATAAATTTCAGAATATCTTAGGTGAACCACCCGGTACTTGCAGCCTATTTCAATTAATGAGCTAAAATGTGAATTTCGCGCATCTACGCTGGACATTTTTTAGCTGGTGCAATTTAAACCACAGTTTTTACTACCTATAGCACTGCCTCAAGGATTTAAAAAGGTTACGATGTGGCTACAGTACAGAAATTTCAGGCAAATGTGTCTACGAACCTTGAAACTGAAAGGAAGCTTGGATATCCTTATTGGGCCATTAGTAAAGAAGCTAATTTACACCTGTGTTATTCAATTAAGTCCCGCGCATCATACCGCTCATGTTACTACTGAGTCTGTTTTGAAACGTTTCGGCCTGCATGAAATGAAAGCGACTAACGCATTCTTATGTTCTGACAATCCTTGGCCATACTTTTAAGTTTCTTAACGTTACCCGTATGAATACTCAGACGGCGCGACAATCGGCTGACGTGTTTATTGCTTTCAATTAAATTGACTTCAACAGAACAATCCGACAGCTTTCCGTATAGGCTTTTGCCTTCCACCTGCACCTATTTCCCCCCAGGGCGAAAACTGTACGAATCCTATTTGCCGACAGTAGTTCACTCTTACAACCTGGAGTAGCATGCCAGGCCAACAATCAGGCAGAATTCTCCTGTTTCATTAAAGTCTCTCCTCCTCCTCCACTTACAAACTTAATGGGCACCTGCACTGCTCTGGAGTCGAAATAAAAGGCATTAAGGCCAGGCGCGCTAGAGAGCACATATTCATTCGCTTTGTCGTGGCACCAAGATTATTGATTCTCGCAACCAGATGACAAAACCTGCCGACAATTGTTGAATCGTTCTATTCCTTATTCGGTACACAAAAGCACCAATTCCAGAAATATGGGACTGTAGAAAAGCGGATTAAAATATAAACGTCTTCAACAAAGACAGCTTCTTTTGTAACGAGCTCTAGCAGCAGTGCCAAAATATCTGCTTTTGTGGCAGCAAAGGGAAAAAATATGGGAAAAGAAAACAGTGCGTCTAAGCGGCACTCTTTCGTCTATAACAAAGGCTAAGAGGCTGGCTATTGTGCGTGATACTAATGGCCAATTTTTTTTCCTTAGCTATACAAGAAATTCTGTGGGTGTAGTTTTTTTTATTTTGTGGTTGTCTTTATTTAGCTTTCTGTCTGCTTTCAACGCGACGAATATTTAGCAGCACTTTTTCTCGCTATTTGGAGGCCATCAAGAGAAGGAATGAAAAAAAAAGGGCGGGGTTCTGCCGCCATCCTTTGTTCCCCGGGGAGTGTAATGGAGCTGCAAGGCTACGCAACAACACTTCTCGTCGCGAATGGGAGAAAGGCACAATGAAAAAAATTCTTTGTTTGGGCAGATTAATGTAGCCTAAAAGTCAGAGCTGTTTTACTTGCTACAACGCCCAAGCATCGTTATTAAAAAAAACCATTTGCCCTATTCCTAATTAAATATCAGTGCGTAGTCTTAGCATCTTATCTTCTAAAGAACCTTTGCCTACCACTGCTTCTCTTATCCGGTCTTCGTTGTCATGGCACTATTGAGATATATAAGAGGTTCTGAACTAAGCCGGTGAAGCAAACATTTCTGTGTCAGTAGCTGTTGAAGTTTATATCGTAACTTCGATTCCACGCCATATAAGTGCTATGGACAGTTACCATGATATCTGACTCACCCCTGCTCCCGCCGCACGTTTTACGCAAAACTTTATGACCGGAAAATGCTCGTTACATGTGTAAGAGACTAACATAACGTACATACATAATTTGTCAAAGCAATCAGTACTTTGTTACCGAGAAGTTTTTCATCCGCTGTGTTCGAAACAATTTTAAATTTTTATTTGTATATGGAAGCTACGAAAAAAATTAGCTCAGTATCACAAAGGCGTGAGTAACATACATCTAATCGGGTTTAATTGTTTTCACTCGTTAACTATTGCGAAGTGCAAATATACACGCATTTGGGCCCAATCCTTCATTGAGTGCAGTCTGCACACGCCAGTGCTCGCCCATGAAGCCGAAACTTGCAGGCGAAAGAAAGGGCTCGAAATTAACTTAGCTATAGCCCACTCTGTTATGGAGAGGAAATAAGAGGGTGAGCTTGAGATGCGGAGAGATAGAAACGTGAATCAGGGCTCAAGAAGAGATTAATGGCAAGACAATAGAAACAGTCAACATGGGTGGGAGTGCAATGCAGCTAAGAGATGACCGATGGCCTCTTGGGGTAATAGGCTGCACTCCAAAGGAAGGATAAAAGTGGGTTACGGGGTAGGAATTAATTGGTAGTGTGGGGATGGGCGCTTGTCCAGCAGCCGGCGTGATCCGCGTGATGGTGATGATTGTGATCGAGGTGATGATGATGTGCAGGCGTGCTGGGTGCGGTGGTCACCGAGGTCCGCCTCCTGTCCGACAGCAACAAGACGCAGTACGTGCTGCAGGGAGAAGGGGCCACGCTGCTCTGCTTCTTTGTGCTGTCTCCCACCGAGGACCTCCGCCGCGTGCTCTGGTTCAAGGACGGCGCCGAGGTGTCCGTGTGGCGCAAGGGGCGCCGGCCGCTGGCGCGAAACCTGTTCGACAAGCGAGTCGACCTGAGCAACCGCTCCCCTTCCTTCATCACCATCCTCAGTGCCGACATGGCCATGCAGGGAAACTACACATGCAGGGTGGAGACGGACGCCGGTGCTTCCGAAAACGACTTCTTCCTCACCGTCATCGTCGGTGAGTGAATGCTCGTGTCGCTGCGTGCGCTAATTTCGGCAGCACAGCGTCTACCTCGCATTCCAGTAGACCGGAACGTAGTGAAAAAAAAAAGCACGAGGACTTATCAGTGAAATCGAAAAGCATAGTGATCTTTGCAGTAACACCAATATTATTTTTGACCACGGCACAGCTCAAGCAGCAGTTTAGTAGTGTACAACCGCCATGCGTGATGAGAGAAACACATTCGTTCAGGTGCATATTTTGCATGTGACTAACTATTGTGACTGCGCCGAATTGAACCAGCGAATTGCGACAGCTCTCGCCGAGAAGGTCGGTGAGTGCGGGCTAATCAGACGTTCCGTACTGGTTGGAGCACTGCCATTCATGTGCCAATTATGTGGCCCAGGTTTTGGGGGGCTAGTTTTCTAATTGGCTGCATGCGCAAGAGGCGGACAGAGAAGGACAAATGAAGCCTTGAATCGGTTTTGTACTCTGAGACCTTTCTACTGTGTTCTGGTATCATTCGTTCTCAAATTTTGTGTTGGAGTTTGTGTCCAGTTTAGCTTAATGAGTTCCCGAGTACGTTTGTGAGGTATATCTCACCGTAATATGCATAATTTATGCCTCTTACATTTGTGATTGGAAGCTAAATACGAGCTAAAAATTAAGAATAAAAATGTACGTGGTGTCTGAGCTAGCTTTTGCCAGGGTTTGAAAATATGCCTAGGGACTCTAAGACGACGCGACTAAATGCATGTTTCTGGCTATCGTATGGAACAAGTAACACAGTTTGTCGTATTCTGCTTTATTGCACAATTAAGCGGGATTAATTAAGCAACTTCGCAAGCAACGAACTAAAGGAAAGATTTCTAATCAGAAAGTTGTAGAACGGCCCGCAAAATGTTCCACTGAATAGTTTCAAACTTTTCATCTTTTACGTATTACTTATTTCCGCTCACTGCAGATGCTCGCGAAATAAAAAAAAATACCACCTGACATGCCCGCTTTCGCGATGAAATGGCAGTGCCGCCGTGCTCTCAAACGTTCCTCCTGCAAACAAACGGAAAATTTAGCCGGGTGTGCTGCTGTTTAAAAGGTGACAGGGCATAGACGCAGGCGCTGGCTGTGCGATTTGCGCCAGCGCAACCGATAAGGGCTGCGTCTGGATGTCGCTGTCATGCCCGCCGCGCGGGAACCATACTGCTGGCGTAAATGGTGGACGTTTTCTATACGAAGTGAAGGTACAGCGCACGAAGGACGGGACATAGACAAACACAGATCATGAAGCCAGATCATGAGGCTGAAAAAGGGCGGCTTTCCAGACCACATCCTGCGTGCTGTAGCGGAGAAAATTCTTGCCGAATTCTGAAAAAAAAAACGACGAGTTGGCTTGCAGCAGAAAACCGAAACTTCGCGTTGATACTTTATGTGCACAAGGTATCACATAACCTGAAAATAATTGCAGGAAAAGCCAGTGTCAGAGTCATCTTTTGTGCCCCAAACAAGCTGCAGCGCCTGTGTAAAACCGTAAACCGTGAAGGACCTCCACCTGCCGAATGCGGAAAAAATCACGAATCACCCTATGTGTAGTGTCGTAAAAATGTTGTCTATAAGACAGAGCTATACTGTGGGCGATTTTATATTGGCCAAACAGGGCGCTGCCTCAATGATCTTCTAAGTGAGCATAAACGCTCCCTAAGACCACCCCCCAAAAGCAATTTGGTTATACATTGGCTTTCCTTTAAATGCACTCCTTTTTTCGGCCGTACTATAATACTGTAAAAACTTAAGGACTAACGTACGCGGAAAATCGTGGAAGCTCTTTTAATTTACCGGGGACTTGACAACTGCGTCAGCAAACCTTCCGTCGCGCTAACACAAAAAGAAATTGACTATCTTAACAGTTAAGTTCGCTTGTGTAGGTTGCGACCGTGTGCTTTTGTTGTTTCGTGTGTTTTTGACAATCATCACTGATGCTGTTCTTCTGTTGATTGTGCTCCTTTTCGCCTATTTATTGCGTGCGAGCAATAAAGCCTTTCAGTCGTAAGCAGCGCTGTGTTTGTCTCTTTCTATGTCCCGTCCTTCGTGCGCTGTGCCTTCAGTTAGTACCATGTATCGACAAGCCCAGACAAACACCTTAATGCAGTATTTTTCTTTACGATTTCTCCCTTTTGCTGCCACCTCATCGGTGCTGCGATTAGAGCCACTGGAAACTTTTCTGTACATTTTATACGTGATACAGTGCACGCTCCACTTGTGACTATTGCTACGAAGCCAATTTGCCGCAGCCAGCAGTCGTCGGGAGGTGAATTGGGGGGACAGAGAAGGGTATTCTATGGTCGCTGCTTTGAAGAGTCAGCGCTCCTTTCCATTTGAGTCCGTAATTATCAGCTTCTAATTAGTTCTAAACTCGGCAAAGATCACATTGCCCCACTGATTAAAACTGACGCTGAACAGACCAGGGCGCTGAACAGACCCCAGACCGTAGTAAATGCACAAGTAACAGATCGTGATGGTTTAAGTTCGTTGATAGTCAGTGCGAAAAATCTGAGGAGGCGACGCCTACCGATCTAATACACACAAGCCAAAGTAATTAATCACCATCATCATCATAATCATCGGCTACTTTTCATGTCTTTAGACTCATTTTCCGCTTAAAAGTAGTTGGCTCCTGTACTACGGCAACCATTTGAAGGTATGGACGATTAAAGAGCCGGGAAGCATCTTAAAGATCTGAAAAGAAACCTGAGTTTCAGGGCGGAGCACGAAAACCATTGATTGGAAGCAGTAGTCATATGTGGGCGCACGTGAACGAAGGCGGCCGAACGCACGTCTAAGGTCGAAGAAGAAAGACGGTAGAACGCCGCCCTAAATACCTGGCGGATACCGATTCAAAGACTGCCCTAGTAGAGTCCATGCCTTGCCCTGGAATATGCTACAACGATCGTGCTTAAGGCTTGAGGTCGGTACCTGCCCTCAGCGACTACATCGACCACAAAATTTGCGACCTTTTTGCTACAAAAAGCGCATATATTTGCTTGAAGCTTTTCTTGAGCACCTTGATGCAATGAAAAAGTCAAGTAATAAAAAAAAACTGAGCCAAGTGGTCAACGCGCGTGAGCATGGACTGCTAGTAAGTTTTTCAGTTTTTATCCGTGCCAGTGTTCGTAGACTAGGCATTGCTTTTTACTGTGCCCCTTCTCTCCGGTAGGTGTTTTTTATTTTTCATTCATAGGCCCTCCTGCAAATTTCAAACTAGAACTCAGCACCTCGGTGTTGAACGAAGGGGGAACAATGCAATGTTCTTTAACAGAATATTACCACCCATATATATATTATATTGCTAGGCCTTGGTATGCACTGTTTATAAATAAGAACGCGCCTTTTGTAGCTATTCTCACCAAGTTGCTCTCTCCGCCCTTACGCTGCAGACTCTTGCAAGGAAGGCAGCTGGACGACTTTCTCTGACCGCGTGTCGTGCACAGAAGCCGTGGAGCTGGACTGCAGAGGCATGTTCCCCAAGCCTTCGCCAGCGTGCGGCGTGTACAATGATCAAACCGGCGTGTACCTTAATACGATGCCCTTCGACAGTGTCCGGGTAGCGGCCAACTCTACCTACTAGGTTCGACTGCAGCGCGTCTTCCAAGTTCGTGACTGGCTGTCTTACCGGAACTTGACCTTTCGCTGCCACGTCATTGTCCTAGGCACAGACTGGCGCACCGGCATCTCGCACAAACTGTTCGGAGGTGGGTGGTGTCTTTTAGCACGGATAATTGGTTGCGCTTACTCACAAAGAGGGGGCTTAGTGCAGTGCAAATAATGTCGTTGCCGGCAGCTTTCTTAGCCAGAGCATGAGGGCCGTATCATATGATTTGAACTTATCTATATCCCACGGCGCATGGTCAACAGTATCCAGTTTTCGACTGTCATTAGTAGTGGGGACTGTGTTTCATCACCAGACGGCAGCACTTGTCAGAGGCATTCAATTCGGGATTGCCAGCACACTCTCTTCGTATGCACGTCAATAGCCGAGCAGGCAGCATGGATAGTGACTGGCCATGTCAGAACTGGACGACATTGTTCTTGCAGAAAGAAGGTGTGAGCTTTTTGGAGATTTTCCGGCTTCTTGTGGCAGCGTGTGGCGAGTAGGCAGCATCCCGAAATGCCGTCTTCTACTGTGCGGAAGGCTAGCAGCCCTGGCTTCCAGCGGCGGGATGTTGGGGGCATGATCACCCTAGGTGACCGACCAGGGCATGCCACCCAGCGCTGCCTTTGTCGGTTACTATGCTGCCCGCTCTGCTACTGTCATGCACATGAAGAAACTGCGCTGGCAGCCACAAAATGAATGCCTCCGACTAGTGCTACAGTGTTGTAGTAGAACACAGTCCCCACTACTAATGACAGGTGCAATGAATGATACGGTGGACCATGCGCTGCGGGAGACACAAAAGTTCGTCTTCATAGTACGATCTTCGTAGCAGCTTTTCGCCGTGCTGTGTATTCATTTACCGTTTTATGCAGGCCCGTTTTAATGATAGGAAGCAGAATTTAGGAAGATAACATGGGGCTCAATGAGGCCCGATGTCACATACTAGCGCGGAATAATCACATAATCGCTTGAGCCTAAAGGAAATGGTTAAGTCAGTATTTGCCCATGCCATCAAAGGCTAACGCGAGCTTCGGATTTCTCCGGGGCGTTAACATATAATAATGTTCTAGCATCAATAGCGGTTAGCAGTTTGCTCAGAAGAGGGCCGGTAACTGCAACAGTGCGGTGATGGTGTTCTCAAAACGTATGTTTGTTTTTGCAGAATAGTAGGAACGTGAGGAACTATACAGTAAAAATGTCAATCAGTCAATAACTTTATGCTCTTGAAAGAGAAGAGACAAGAACAAAGGTCGACAGCCTGAGAGGGATCCTTTCTGCTTTCCGGGCATCGCAGTACGGCAGAAAATGACACGCTGAAATTCAAAATTTGACTAAAGATAACTAGCTTCTACAAAACGCATTAAAAATTCTTGCTGGACAATATTCATAAAGCGGCGTGCTTTACCATCTCAGGCATACCGCCATGTTATCAGAGCCCCCTTCAGAGCCTCCTTCAATTGCGAAATGGGCCGGCGATATCACCTCTAGTATTTTGTTTTTAGTGTTTTCCAACTTATAAATGCTCCGTTTTCGATTGGAGTGGTATTCTGCGATTAATGCTTGGTACTTTAGCGACACAGGCCAACTTCTCTGCTCAGTGTCCCTCTACTAGAGAGCACTATACAGCTCTTCAACAGGCAGTACGCTTCCCAAGTACTGGCGGATGGTTCCGTCAGCACAAAACTGTCGAAGGCTATCAGTATCGAGCTTAAACTTGGCTTGCTTGCGCAGATGCCGGATGCTCGCCGGAGCCGCCAGAGATCGTCAACGGCTACTACAACGTGAGTGGCGAGGAGACGTGTTGGCGGACGCCGGCCGATGGATCTGTGGCGCGATACCACTGCCTCGAAGGTTACGAGCTGCGGGGACCACGGGAGCTGGTGTGCCGTAGTGGCTCCTGGGTGGCGCCACCTCCGTTAGTGACGTTTTCCGGGAAGAGACCGGCTATCGCAGCGACGGCAACTTTCAAAACCATCATCTGCAGTGAGTGCATCTGCAAAGAAATGTTTAGTATTTGTGAACCAAATGATGCCTGAGAAAATAATACAAACATTTAAGAGCGAATATGAGAGATATGCTGATTTTCAAGCCGTGCCTTTATCACCATATCATGAAAATAAATGATACTTCAGGAAACGAAGTTAATTTGTGTTTGCGTCTGCATATTTTGGAGAAAAGTCATGCATGCCTATTCAAGGAATGTTCGATTATAATAAGTTCAGTGGTTTATTTGCCTTTGTTTCAGCATTAAACAGCCAAGCTGAAGTAGAATGGAATCTTTTGCTGACTGGAATTATGGCAACGCTGAATGTACTGCTCTCTCTCTACCTGACGCTATACTCGTCGTAGCAGCTGCTAACGACGAAATAAGCCTTGTGGATGTGCAGATGATTGCCTCCAATAATTGTAAGGTGAGAGACCCAGCTTTCTTGATCGCACTTTTTATTATGTTGCCTCAACTTATTGTAAAGAGGATCGACTCTAAGAAATGCGTGAAGCGCCTCATCATTGTAAATTGTTACAAATATTTATTAGATCCTGCTAATGTCTCAGTACCGATGATGTACGGATAAGTGCCGTAGTTTCTTCTATTCTAAACGCTGCGCTCAAAATCAAAGAAACGAATTTCTGTTCGTTTGCGAACGACAGTAGTTAGTGGCACTAAAATAAGATTAATGTTTGCATAAAGGCCGCTCAGAAGCCTTGAGACCTCTGCGTTTTCTAATATAGAATCTAGAAAAAAGGGTCTATATATATGCGCTCTTTTTTTTCTTTCTGCCTTCTTTCTAGGGACCAGTCGTCTGGCATGACATCGCGGTTTTCACTTATACGAAGGGAGGACTCGGAAAATATACACACGGGCAACACATAACTCATGTTGGTTGGCTGGTTGGTCAGTGGGGCCATGACGTCACAAATGGCCGGCCTCAACAAAGTTTGCTGCTGTGTTTAGGTATCTTTTACGTCATAGTATTTGTTTCATGTTCCAGAAGTTCCTCATCAGGTATAATAGTAATTACGGTATTTATAATAATAACAATATTTTTATTTGTTATTCGCGAAATATGCTACTTTATTAATGCAAGCGTATCAAAATGATTGTTGTCGCTAAGTGAAGTCTCTCACCCATGTAAGACCGACGTAGAGTAGAAGTTCACTGCTACAATTCCACGACGCGCAGCTGACTATATTTTCATTTGGAAAAGAAAATGTTGCAAGTTAATTGGCAAAACGACAAAACCCGCCAACTTCTTCCCCTTCTTCCACCCCATCACTATGAAATGAATAGATCGATAGATAAAACTAATAAAACGAAGGCATAAAGTCGGCCAAAATATTGATATCTGGCCTGCTACTCTGCACCGTGGAAGGGGAGGAGGAGTAGAAAGAGGGTCGTGATGAGTGCCGATGTGGTGAGAAGAAAGATGAGAGTATGTGCACGCATATTTGATGGCATCACAACCGCGAGTCGAGGCCTCTGTCACTCAAAAAAAAAAAAAAACGAAAGGCCCGTATTGCCTGGGGTGCTTGCCAACTCTGCGGCCAAGTTCCCAGCAGTTAAGTCCTTCGAGAGTGGCCTGCTGCCCAAACGCTTCAAGGAAGCGACCAACGTTAGTCTTTGGCGCGCATAAACTGGACATACCACTAGCACATGCTCCGCACTCTCAGGTATGCTACAAGTGGAACATTTCCGGCGTGTCCGCTCTTCCAATTAAGTACTTTTACGTTAAATTGAAGCAACAGCTTTCTTACTGGGACCTCTTTGTATACGTGGTTAAAGAGGTTAAAAATGCACGGGATTGCCAACATATAGGGGCTAAAGTTTTTCTCAGTTTTTACCTGGGACAATACTGATAACATTCTTCGGTATTTCTTTCCCTTCTGCTGCCTTTTTTCAGTTCTTGCTTGGTGGTGGTGGTGGTTTTGGGAAGGATGACTCGTCCACGTCATGCATAGAGGTTTACGTAGTGTGTACAACCTGCAAGACGGATCTTCGTATTGCCTTTGAATTTCGTCTCGGAGGCTTGAAGAAAATCTACAGAGAACACGGTGGAAACTGGACAGACGGGAAGAGCCTTACGTGCTCCTGAAGACAAAAAGCCGCGTGCAAGACAGTTTTCCGCTATATGTATAGTAAAAGCGTTTCGTAATTTTATGCACCAGTTGTATTCTGTATTTTTCCTGATGTGGACGGTGAAGTACCTTAAACCATTACTTATGGTTTATGGGATCCGTAGCTCCCCTGTCGCAACACCCCCATACCCATCGTTTTTTACTTTAGACCTTTATCCAACGGCGGGCCTACATTCATTCAGTAATACTACAAGTTCAAAGCAGACGGTGTCTCAAAGGTTCAAGCTGCCCCATGGAGTTGCTTACCGAGATGTTTTATCTCGAATATAAACTCGAGCAGAAGCTAGCTGCTCAAGGCAACAATGATATGTTGAGAGCTAGTGGAATAGACATAACCTTGGCAGGGTAAAGGCTTTTGCCCAACGAAAACTTTGAGCTTAACAGCACCTTCAGCCCATCATCGAAGCAGCAGCTGTCGGAGAACGTGTTCGAGAGTCGAGGTAAGTGTTGTGTTGTTTTTGTGTCCCACCTATCAGCGTGTCTACTTTCACAAGAGTACAGTTTGAATAGTTTCTTTCGTATTCGCATGTAACTTACCAAGTTATTCTGGAGTGGAAGAAGATCAGTTATGCAGTGGATTGAAGCCGGGTGTGCTTGGGGTGACATAAAGGTAATACGTGGTCGGCCTTGCTGGCTCATGACTGCTTTTGCTGTCACCATCAGCAAAGGGTAACAAGTACTTGGCAGCGGTCTTGCTAGCGTACTCGTAAAATCCCACTGCCAAGAAATCTCATAGGCTATCGGTCTTCATAGAATAGTCGAAGTATAGTTATATGCCTGGCAATACATAGTTTTTCACTTCAGATTTTATACAACTTTAAAAATAGGCATTTTGAGTTAGAAGAGCGTTTCTTTAACATATCATTGCCATTGGTGTAGTACATCAGAATACGGCTAAGACGTGCCGACTAGAAGGCTGGTTCACTAATATTGAATAGGTAAGTTTTTATTTGTTACTGTTAGGCTCCTTAATTATTGACAGGTGCCTAGTACACCGTTAAGTAATATCCCCATCTATTTTTACAATTTCGAAAGCGCGGTTACCCTCGGCATGTATACATAAAGAAATCGGGCTGCAAATGTTCTCGATAAATACTAGAAAAATTAATTACATGGTTTCGCCAGGAATTTCTTCGAATAATGCATCATAAGCACATCAGAAACGTGGCATCAGGTGTTTAGTTCAGAAAATGGGCGGCAAAATTTCAGTGCCCACTCTACAAAAACTCCTCACATGGTTTCGCCAGGAGCAGCTTACAAGGATACAACTTAGTATGGCCAGTAGTATAGGCACCAGATGTACACATCAGAATACCGGCGGAAATTTTCTGGAGATATTCTACAAAATTTCATCACATGGTTTCACCAGGAACTTATCTAAGTGATGCATCATAAGCACGTTAAAAATGTAGCCACCAGGTCTATATTTCAGAAAATCGGCAGCACATTTTTTTTGTGCCCACTCTACAAAAAGTCATCACATTGTTTCGCGAGGAACACTTCAGAAGAATGCAAATTGGTCAAATATCGAACTTGTAAAAAAAATCACCTTGGTGAAAAAGAATACAACTTGCACTCATGAGTAATGTAGGCGTCAGATGTGTATATGAGAAAACTGGCGGCAAATGTTCTAGAGAAAATATACTAAAATTCGTTACGTGGTTTCGCTCTGAACTCCTCACTGTGATGCATCATAAGCTGCTCAGAAATTCTATGAAGTGAACATCAGAAAGTCGGGAGCAAATTTTCTGAGAAACGACAAGAGCTCTGCACAAGGATAATCACAAAGTCACAAAAAGTATGATTTTTTTCAGCTATTCATTCATAAGAATTCCGCACAAACCTCATAAATGTTTTGCAGGGAACGGAAAATATCCATTATATACATTTAAATTTTACGTATAGAAAGGGTGTGCTAATTCCGTGGCATTTTACTGCCGTCCCGCTGCAGTGATTTTGGCCTCTGCTAGAATCAGGCAAGACCGTGACCTCGAATAGCCGTGAATTGGATTCACAGGGCTTCCGGAGAGACCTAGGGCTTTCACGAACTTATTGCTTTACGTAGTCGTTAGTATATAAAACACACACACATATATATATATATATAAAATTCAACGACGGCGAAGTCTCTGTCTTTCCTACAACACAGCGAGAGGCGCAGAACATTGTGAAGAAATGAAGGTACATTTAGTGTTTTTAGCATGTTGCAAGAATTCACTGAATCAATCGGAGTTTTGTTGTCACAGATGGAAAATTTAACTGAATTCAAGATAAAATATAAATGAAGTGAATACTGTGTATCCGAATGATCAGTGACACTAAAATATAGCACATTTAAAATTGCTTGCTCCCACGATGGCAGGAGAAACTTAAAGACATATAGCTTCTTGGAGTGAGATATTAGACGCAAGGAACACTTTCGTTTCTTTTTCAATTTAGACGCACTCATCCCGGGTTAGAGATTGGGTCTACGCACTTCTGTCATTCAAAAACGTGACGTTCTGAGCAAACGAACTCAGGAGACATGTAAATTACGTTCAATCCATTCTCAATGACGTCGATTTCATTTGAAGTTAGGCTCTTTTTCCCTTCTCCATAATTTTACGCTCAGCCTGGCAGCACTGAAATCGTCGAGCACTAAATCGACACTCTAAAGTTGGCCATAAACTTGCCGCATTTAGAGTTGGTACGCAGCGAGTATTCTGGCTTTGTTCTTTATACTCATATTTTCACGCAGACTAATGATGTCACATTTGCATTATTATATGAGCGTCCTTACTTCTTCATAGTTGCAGATGATTCGTTCATACCCAACGTTCTCACTCCGATACGGTCCCTCAGTTTCTTCGATGCACACGTGACATTAGCGCGCTATTCTGGATAAATCTATTTGGCAATGCCCGCGCCATACTCACGCAAGCTGACCCTGAATTTGAAACTGTTTGAAGAACTCTTCAGTAAGTTGCGTCGTCAGTTGTTGAGGGTTTGTGTCTGGCATTTTGTTTGTTTTATTTTTGACTTCGCGATTTATTTTTAAAATCAACGATATAAACAACCCTCTGACCTCTGTATATAGCGTGGTTTGAAATGCTTCTAGCCAACTTTTCCCAATACAATCAATATATAGTAGCGAAAAAGATAAGGGTCACAATACGAAAGTAACCCAAGAGTGCTAGAGAAAAATGTTTCCGCGCCTTAGGTTGCTATAGAAAGGTTTAAGCCATTGAAAAGTTGCTCGGGAAAATCAGCGTTTGGAAGATGAGTAGGGAACGATGACTTCGCCCACCCGTCATTCTATTTGCTGAGGGGAACTGCGGCGTCCCCTAAAAACAGCGTTGTTAGCTACCTTAACATTAATTTATCACTCCAACTGGAGGATAAACGTCTGCGTCTGTGATTAAGTACTCAGGAAGACAAGCAAATATTGGCTGAACATAAAGATAAAAGAAGTCACCACTTTTCGCCCCGTCACAACGTGTGTGCGTCTGAGCTTTTGTTCGGTTCATAGGGTTTAACGTCCCGAAGCGAATCAGTAACGAAAGGGAAAATTCACTAGGTTCACTGTGAAGGCACACTAATAATGCGCGTACATAAATGCCTGATCGCATGCAGGAAAGCGGAGCATTGGGCAGAGAGTAGGTTGGTATCCGCAGGCTATCTCCCAGATGCGCAATTTACGCGCACAATTAAACGCTCAGCATTTGAGAGCTACATTCACCTCTTTATTACACAAATTAAGACAGTAAAAGCTGCATCTAAGAAACAACGCCGGATGAAGTGCAGTATTTGGTGTACCAGAAGAAATATGACAGGTGATAATGGACGAAGAACGCTCGATCAGTCGCTTCCTCCTTCGCGCTGGACGATGAGTGTTCAGCCACGAAAAAAGATAGTTTCTTAACTAACTATTCGTTGCCTTTGAAGTAGAAACTAAAGCGCCATTTTCAGATGGTCAAAGCAGCTCGCCTGTGAGGTCGCGGCTTTGCGCCCTATACTTCGGCATAGGAAAGCAAAAATGCTGATCAATTCATTAGAATGCACGAGTCAGTTGGAAAACTAGGTCCTCATTTGCTAAAGTATGCTATAGCGTACGCTCCAGTGTCAAGGAATTGCAAAAAGCTATTTTAAACTAAGTTCCACCACCTTCCACTCATGCCGTTGCGGCGGCAAACCGGTGACCGTTATCAAGGAGGTTCTGGCGCTTCTGTTTTATGCCGTGTCACAGGCACGAGCGTATTACACACCAAAGCAGTAAATGGCGGGAGGGAAATGAGGTCGGCGCCACCGCATAAATTCTGGCTCGCATGGGTCATTATTTGCGCACGAAAGCGCACTGCGCGTGATACTCGCGGCCGCGCCTTCAAACTTGCATCATCATGGGCGCATGATGTGGGCGAGATAAACGCCGAGGAAGAAAAGCCGTAGTATTGGCGATAGTAGGCAAGGGCTGTTTCACGTTCGCATCTGTGCGGAGTATGCGACGGCTGCTGATACTCGAAGCTGAAACTTCTGGAACATTCTAAGATTAGAAAATGCAGCAAGTTCAGGCGATCAAGGGAGTTGAGGCGGTGACGAGTACTGTCAGTCTCCGGCGCCGGGGTCATTAAAGCGGCTTCCTATTAGTTCGAAAGTGACCCTTCGAGGGCATTTCGCGGAGAGTGTGCGTACGCTTGACAGCAAAGGCTTGCTTAAAACGCAACACCTTGTGAGGCTAACTTAATTTTTCTGCTGTGTTCGTGTATTCCTTCCGGCGAATCGGGTTAGCCTCGCCCGCGATTAGTGGCGGTACTTTGCGACACAGTTGTGCCCCGCCTCCGCAAGATCATGTCCTCTGGGTCACATATCGGAGACCAGCGATAATGCAACGATGGGATCGCCTTCAAGAATCTCCAAATTTGGGTAAGCATTGGGGACGATTTTTTGCAAGAGCGGTACACGTATTCATAAAAGTGGCTGTACTTGCCTTATATTCTGGGCCCTCAATGGGCCTCTAAGCTACTTAATATTTGAAGCATACCACTGAACAGTTTGTGAAACACAGATGCTTTGCGGGCGGTTCCCTCATTCGGCTTTTCTGTGGTTTGGAAACGTGCCGTTGTTGCCATGTGTCTGTGGCGCTTTCTGCTTTTGAACTCCGGAGCACTCCGGAGCACAATGTTATTCAATGTAGCAGTGCCGAAGCCGCTTCGCTACCCTTTCACTAAAGTTATCCGTGATCATAAGAGAGCAAATTTCCCCGTTATGAACGCCGAACTGGACAACTTCTTCCACACTTTCCAACAGCTTGCTTCTTCAAGAACTGTCAACCAAAATAGGTTATTATTCAAGCAGGAACTTTTGACATTGATTGAAACCCATGTCCCAGTCATTTCTATTCGTGGCGATGCAGGTAAGCCATGGTTCATTGGTACCCTAAAGAGGCTTTCACGTAAGAAAAAACGCCCTTTTCGCATTGCTAAGCAATCCAACTCAGCCGTCAGTATGAAAAACATATTTCACGTGTCTCAAAGACTATGCACGCCTACTGAAGCAGTCCAAAAGAAAGTTATTCCACGAGAATCTTCTGCACATAATGAACAAAAATCCCCAAAAGTTTTGGAATCTTCTCTGCCCGGTTAGTCATCATACGGACAACATATCATTTTCTAACTCGTATGGTTCACATGTGCTGCCAGATGAACTATCCGATGTAATAACTCGTACTTTCCTTCAGTTTTTACCCATGAGCCGAAAGTTAATATTCCCAGCTTTCGTGGGTACCAGTTTTTCACAGATGCCGCCCATTATAGTCACTGCGGAAGGTATAGAAAAGCTTATCGACAAGCTGAAATTATCAAGTAGCCCCGGTCCTGATAGCATTTCTGCCAAAATACTTAAAGCCACCAAAGTCCCAACCTGCCGTATATAGCCGATAATATTTGCCCAGTTCCTCGCTCTAAGCGCTCTTCCAACAGATTGGAAAATTAGCAAAGTAGTTCCTGTATTTAAAAGTGGCAACCGGTCTGATCTATCAGATTATCGCCCAATATCTTTAACATGGATCGCCTGCAAACTAATGGAACACATCTATTATTCTCAAGTTGCCGTACACCTTGATAACAACGCATTCTTCTTCGCTAATCAGCACGGTTTCCACTCTGGTCTTTCTTGTGAGTCGCAGCTTTTTGAATTCACCACTGATCTTGAAATTGAAGTCAGTTTATTTCTCGCTCTTAGGGGTACAGGTATCACTGGGAGAGAGGACGCAGGGAAAAAAGCTGCTTGAATGCAGCTTGAGGGGCACCCTACGCCCACATTTCCGAGGCCGCGTATTGCCTCAGTTTTTCACAAGACAGCTACAGGTGAGGCAGTCGAAAGAAAAACTAAAGTATCAACATGATTTAAATACAACATTTCAACATTTAGCATCACAATGAAAACAAAAAGCAATGCAAATACTACAAAACAAAAGCACTACATCATCCAAGTGTACAACATAAGCAGAATTTACCCGCGTTATAATCTTATTTACAGTTCAGAGCAAGTTCAAGCTAAACGTCTTCACAAAGGTACAAAATGGTTTTCAGGCTCTTCACTGTAATATCTCTTAGCGATATGTTGTTATTTTCTGTAATGTTCAGGCATTTTGAAAGAATAAAAGACAATGATTGCATACCGTATTTGGTGCGACAAAGAGGCAGCGACCAAGGAAAATGAGAGCGGGCTAGTAATAACCGCAGTTTTGTACATTGATAGCAATCTGAAAGGAAACAAAGTGATCTTTAGAATGCCAAATTTAATGAAGTATGGATGCGTGTGGATTAGCCACGATACGTTTGCTATTAGTCTAATTGCCCGCTTTTGTGCTATTATTAGTTCGGATATGTTGTGCTGTGTCGTCGTTCCCCAAACTGTGAGGCAGTATGTCAGTGATGGGAGAAAGAATGCTTGATAAATAAGAACCTTTACTTGAGACGGAAGTGTGTCCCTATGTTGGCAAATAACACCGTTGAAGCGATTTAGTTGTCTCCGAACATGATTGACCTGCTCGTCTCAGGTGAGGCGCTCTGAAAAGATTACTCCTAGGCCTTTTATGTTTGGCACGACTGCAATGGTTTTGCCTCCTAGTGATAGGGTGAAGTTTAAACCTTGATTCATTTTTTCAAGCTGATGTTATATTCTTAGACTTTTCTAAGGCTTTTGATCGTGTTCCTCACTTGCGACTCATCTGTAAACTTTCTTCTCTCAGCATGGACTCATTACTCTTATCATGGATCAAATGCTTCCTCACCGACCGCTTTCAGCTTACCGTGATAGGAGAGCATCCTTCAGCCTCAATCAAGGTTCTTTGTGGCGTTCCACAGGGCTCAGTTCTTGGCCCGCTTCTTTTTCTCATCTATATTAACGACCTCACTTCTGGCATTTCGTCATCAATACGTCTCTTCGCAGATGACTGTGTCCTCTACCGCCGAATTTCATCTCAAACCGAGCAGACCACGCTTCAGAATGACTTAATTTTAATAGATGACTGCTGAAATAAGTGGCTGATGCAGCTTAATATGTTAAAATAGAAGTTTATGCAAGTTTCGCGCAAACGCTTTAACATCACCCACGTGTACTCTTTAAACTCAGTCAATAATTTACAAGTACTAACCTATCGTTACCTCGGAATCCTAATCTCAAGCAATCTAAATTGGTCCGAGCATATAATTAAACTGCTAGCTGTGTACTCCAAAACGCTGCGCTTTATTCGAAGAACGTTATCGTTGTCGCTCCCGGCTGTCCGTAAACTGGCATATGAAACATTTTTACGATCTAAACTCGAATACGCATGCGCAATCTGGTGTCCACATCAGACTTATCTCATCAAGTCTTTAGAATCTGTGCAGAACCGCGCCGCTCGCTTTATATCTTCAAAATACGACTACAAGATCAGTATCAGCAGTATAAAATCATCACTGGATCTCCCTTCATTGGTCTTTCGCCGCAAGATATCACAACTATGCTTCTTTCACAAGATATTTTATCATTTCACTCATCTGCGCCAATCTTTTCTTCACCCACTAGCACGTTCATATCGACGCTTATTCAATAGCTTAAGCATACAGCGCCTGCATGAATCAACATCTGCTTTTAATCAGTCATTTCTACCAATCGCATTACAGGAATGGAATGAATTGCCAGATTTTACTGTCATCGAAAGTGACCCTGCCAAATTCAAAGACCAGTTACTGTCTCTTTCAACATTAAATTTGTCTCTATTTCTTTTCTCGCCCTTAGTTTGATGTGCTTGAGCAACTCGTTTGTAAATCCCCTTCTCTACTCGATTGATTTTTTTTGTAACTGTTTTAATTGTGTTCTCATTTGACGTTACTGATTGTATTCGTTGTCCTAATTGCCCTCATTGTATATATATATCTATATATATATATATATATATATATATATATATATATATATATATATATATATATATATATATATATATATATTACTAGATTTGTTTTTCTTTTTTTCAACCTCCTTGGCTTTGTTCTTGTATTGTCCTACGTACGTTGCTACCCCCCCCCCCCTTCAATAAATGATGATGATGATTACAGAACGAAGTATAGAAGCTCGGTGAAGTATTTCTGTTGCCGAAGGCACGGCGCACGTCAAAAGGACATTTTTATTGAGGTCCATTTTTTTTAGCCTTGGAACTGCGCCCTTTTTCTCTTTCACGCACTCTTCAAGCCCATTTCGCGATTGAGGTTTCGACATGGTAAAACCGAAAGGTACTTTACAGTGATAACTCTTAGAGTCACGTTCAGGAAAAAAGCCCCACCTGCCGTTCTCTAGCACAACATGAACGAAAGCTTCTCATTTTAAAGGAGAAGGTTGAGACTTTGATAAGAGGAGAGTGAAGACGACTCGGTCGCTCTCTTCCTGACCGCCGCAGCCTGTTTTTGACGCTTTGAAGGGCTGGTTAGCCGATGCAGCTCTATTGTAGATAAGACCTTCAGTTTTTGAGCTTCGGTGTTATGGCGCTGGCAAGTACGCTGTTTCGAGTTACAAATTTGTTTTACGGTGCTGAAATATTTGTCTGCAACGCCGACTTTCCACCTTTCGAGGCTAGGATTTTTGCATATGAGAGATATAAGGTGTAGGGCTCTTAGCCAAGGTAGAAATTTAAAAGCTGCTTTCCGGTGCCAGATACGTAGGCAATTTGATAATAGAACAAAATGAAATCTTCCAACCGAACAACGGCTGTCATCACCATGAACCAAGGCGCTGCTGCATTGGGCAGCTGAGCAGCAGGCGGCGTGACTTCATAGGCGACAGATGCCCAGTTATCGTCTGGGATGCCCGGCCCAGTCAAATTGAACATGAACAGGCAGAGTGAATGAATACGACACAGGGCACAAACCGCCAAGCAAGGAAAGGTAGTACGAGAGTATCTTATGAAATACTCTTTGGAAAAATGGAACAGGACACTTTTGTCACTGCAATTCTTCGCGCACTTTAGGAGATCGTCTACAGTTTGTTCATGCTCCATATTCTTTAAGTTTCATGAGCGACATCAGCTTGCTTTGATTTTTGCGGCGAATCAAGCCATATTATTGGACTGACATCTGCTTTCAGAATGTGAGTGTACAGAGGAAAAAATGCTCTTTTATAACACCCGTCCTGCGTTCTTCGAAAAATGAAATGAACTCAGAAAGCATTTCAATGGCGTTGTCTCCTCTGTAAAACGTTTTTTTTTTGTCTTGTGTTTTTTGCGTCTTATTTACCACGTCGAAGCCACTCAGTAGGCACCAACTACCCCAACGGACCTCTTCTGTTAGCTCAGTGACAGTGCAGGAAAATGCGATTCCAGCACCCGCAGAAAAAATTAACCACAGCGTCTTCGGCTTGACGGCTGCAAACTTTGCAGCAACGGCCAGTGCACCTATCCCCTAGACTATTAACGAGCCATCTGTGTGACACGAATGCAGATGCTGGACATTCTTGTATTGTGAGTTACTTTTGGCGGCGGCAAAGCAGCTTGTTCCTTGATATCAGGTACTGAACGGATACAAGGACACCCGGTTCACAATCTTCATGCATGGTGCAGAAAAATATTCGTCGCGCTTAAGCAGTAATGACGTCCTTTGCATTGCTCGTGAAAAGCATCTTAAGAACAATCTTGCACTCAGAACTTTTAGGTATGAAAAATAACTTCAAGGAAATATTACGAAATGGATTCTGAGTGGTCGCCGTCGAGGTAATGTTTTTCTTACTCGTTGCACTGTACTGTGATTAATAATGGCAAGAAATAAAGTTTTCAGTGATCTAACTCACACCTGTCACCATTCTGAGATGTTTTCAGAAATTGGCTCTTAATTTCATTTTATGGTACAAAAGAGGTTTTTGCAATAAAGTGGAGTCGATACCAACTCCATTCAAGTAGCTTGCTTTTCTGAGAAAAAAAAAATACAGTGTAATTCGCCGCTTCGGGAGCGAGTATAGATATGAAAACGTCATTATAGGAAATGAGGGGGGGGGGGGGGGAGTCACAACAGTATGGAGGAGCGCTCAGAGGCGAAAAGGTAGAGAGTCCATAAAGTGAACTGAGGAGGTACAGTGATGCGTTCGAGTACAATAAAAAAAAGGCAGTATTGCATTCTGCGTGCGAAAATAACGCACGGCTTCGACCACATGGGTGCGAGGCTAAAGGTAAGCAAATGCTTTAGGACTTTATTATTCGTAAAAGAAGCGCGATGAATGAAGACGACACTGGTGAAAAGACTGCTCATGAAACGCAGAGAGAAAGGATTTAAGGTCGCATCAAAAACATACAATATTGTATTGTTAGCGTGCTTCCACTTATCATGACCATTGCCTGCATTTTGGCGCTGTTTGTTAGCGTGTTTGTTTGTCTGAAGCCTCCTTTGCGGCAGGCTGCCCACCGAGATGTGGGCAATCTGCTCGCTGGAGGTATGTGGTTATTTTTTATTCTGCTTTCTAATCATTTATCTTTCAGCAATGTAATAATTACACGTTTACTTTGCCATTGATTAGCACCACAAAAAATAAATAGAAACATTCCCCTGTGCTTTCCTTTATTCCAGAGGATGTTGCCTTCCTTCATATGTGTTTGTGTGTATATAATGTGTGCACCTACGCGACCTGTGCACCTGGCAACCTGCCCACTAAGTTGTGAGCAAACTGCTCACCGTGGTAGGTGGCAGTTCAATTAATAATTGATAGCGACAGGTTAATCTTCGCGAGAAACCTGGGTCTCACAAGCCCCGCCGATGGCATTAACTGCCATCTCAGGCCATTGCCGCATCACTCGTCCGCAGCACTACAGCGCCAGGAGTGCAGGACAATGGTCCGCAGTTTTCGTCGTCCGACTTTACCAGGTTTGCTCGTGACTACGGCTTCTCGCATGTCACCTCAAGCCCACACTACCACCAGAGCAATGGACTCGTCGAATCTGCGGCGAAAATATTCAAGTCTTCATTGAAAAAGACTCAGGACCTGTACCTGACCCTCCTATCGTACAGCCACCAAACTCCGGAATTTCTAAGATGAATACCGGGCGCAGCAGCATCGAGAGACTACGACAAGCGACATGGCGTGCGTCAGCTTCCAATTCCTTTCGAGGGGGATCAAGTCTGGGTCACGGACCTGAAGAGGACAGGGAACGTGCGGAGGCCCGCTGACGAGTCTCGGTCCTACATCGTGGACACTGGAGACGGCAGCGTGCGGCGCAATCGGACCCATCTTGTTCCTTTTCCCAAGTCTGAGAGAGGAGGTGGAGACAACGAGGCACCTATGTATACAGAGACAGACGTGGACGAGGTGCCTCTGGACGGGAATTCTCTAGGAGAATCACACGCTACCTGTGTGGACGCCTCTGAGGAACGTCACACCAGGAGTGGACGCTGTGTAATGCCGCCCAAGAGGCTGTTTCAGGGGAGATGTTTTAGGTAGTAGCCTAGCCACTGCATGTGGCTAGGCCGAGAATGCGCCTGGCTGCGCGACCGTGTGAGGCACGCTCAGCGTGCCGCGCGAACTCGTTTTCGGCCCGGGCCAGTGTTTGCCTGCCCGGGCAATGAACCGGTCGCTGGTCGTGCTTTCCTCAACACAATATGTATGACGACTCCCAGCGATCTATGCATACAAAACAGAGAATGATCATGCAATTTCGCTTATATGGACATTATCGCTATCTGAATACCAGAACCGGAGTGAAAACCGAAGTACTAGAGCACGTAATTCACATTTCGGCCAACTATGGAAATCGGTCCTCATTTTTTTTTTGGTCGGCTACCGCACTATGCTGGTGCGTCTCGTAAAAAGAGAAGAAAGCCTTCTGTGCGTTTTAAACAAATTTCTCCAAGTTTGAGAGCTGCTTCTGTGCTTTCTATTTCTCTCGTTTCTCCTTTGGCTTCTTCGTATTGTTTGTAACGCTTGTCAGGCTGCATCGACGTCAGTTTTAATCTTTTGGTTGTCTTGTAAACAGGGACCTCGTCAGCATTGAACAACATTATCTCTCGTGCTTCTGAAATGGCAGAGTGCCGGTGCGTGCGCATTTCCTTTCTAAATGTGCTGACGTGCCTTCTGAAATACTTGCGCGCCGATGGCAAGAATGCTCGACTTTGCATCTTTGCTGATGGCCGTAAAACCAAGCACAAGCAACTGTGGTCTCGCAAAGCCACTTCCGCCGCTCGGTTAATCGAGCTTACGAGGGCAAACGGTTGGGCGGCACGGCTACGTACGCGGGCAAATCGACTAGGACCGTTCAATGGAGTATGCAAATGGCCTTTTTTTCCAGATCGCCGTGCTTAAAGCCTAGTCGCAATCCAGATGGCACGCTCGAGTAAGAATTAGAAAGCTTTTGGATCTGCATAGTCTTTATTTTTTTTAGCATCTGGAAGTATCGAAGTATCACCCCGCAACTGCTGCACTATGCCGGAAGTAATGGCCATTTTTGATAGTGCATATATACCTAAACGTTGGAGTGGCGACACATTTCAGCCCGCTTCTTAAATTCCACGTCCCGTTTATTTCATTTTTTTCTCTCTTTCTCTCTTGATTGGCGCCGTCCCCCAAAAGAAATAAGTAACGAAATAGAACGTAAAACTGATGTTTCTGATAAGAGTAGCATAAGTTACTAGCGAGGCCTCAAAGCTTTTCAATGCAGCTGCAAGATCATAAGCCCGATCATAAGGTGGGGCCTCGCGTATTGAGGTAGACTTGGAACACTCCAGTATCAGTTTAATATTTTGCTTCTCAATTTTAGCCTCTTCAAAGCGAACCAAGCGTTTCGTTTAACTGATCAGGCAGTCATATAACTTCACTTTGTTGCTTAAAAATTTAAGTCAAGAGGAGAAAATTGACCTGTTGTTTACCTTTGTGGTGATGCGAATCGCAGCTGCAGCTATATGGTGGTGCCAAAGGCTGATGCCAGTCGGGGTGTTTAGTAACTGTGGTGTAGGGACTGCCAGGTCTGTTGTGCCAGTGAGTTCTGTTGTGCCAGTGCGATCGATTGTGCCAGCGTCGGGCACGGCGACCCAAGGGCCCTTATTCACATATGTAGGGCGGGCAACCAACGTTTGTAGAAGCAAAAATGGCGCCGGGTTTTTATGGAGTGTGTGTGGTTTGCCTTTGTGTCCCGTGACGGCATTGTGTTAGGATCAACTAGTGTGACGCGTTCCTAGGACGTCATGTGCGACGTCATTACGCTGTAGTAAAACTACGTGGCGCGTTACACTTCCCTCTCCCCGTTTCTCCTCGCACTGCGTGCTAGGTCATCATCGACGGCGCGACACTAAGAAGAAGCGGGCCTTAAAGGCGCACACAGACACAAACTTTTGATGGGAAACAGACGACATACATTGTTTTATGGGCGTGAGTAGAAGCCTTGTAGCAAGTTTCAGTCGCAGGCGTAGAGTCGAACATAATTTAATATGATCTCGTACGTTGTCCTAGAAGACGCACGGCATTTCTGCAAGCATCGAGTAAAGTCAAGGTGCACCAGCCCCAACTTTTGTTACGTCACGGAATCAAGTAGTCCGAAGGAAGAGCCAGTGCTTGCAGGCGACGCCAGCGTCATCAGTGTAGGGGTAGTCCAGGTTGGCTGGTCGACAGCGACGTGAAGGTGCTGTTCAGCACATGAAAACTGCAGGTGCAGAAAGGTTTGTAATTAATCATTTATCTGCGCACTGGTGTTGGCGGAATGTTTTCATGAATGCTAAGTGTCTTTAAAAAGCAATATAACGCACATCAAAACACTTTGTGTCTGTACCCTTTTAAGAGCTATCACTGTAAAAAAAAAGGTAAAGAAACCAACTGCTACAGAACGTGAGCATTATCGGGGCCTCCCTCCGAGTTAATTTAAGCAACCTTTGTGCGGCACAAAACGGGAGTGTTAATAGAAACAACGGTATTAAAGTTATAACAGACCTACTATTATGAAAGTGGGCCGGAGTCATAACGAACATTTGGAACGGGAATTCAGTGCTCTCGATTGAGAGTGTGCCATCAATGACCCCGTTACCTAGGCCGGTCTGGGAATGAATACATTTATTTCGACAGGCTTATGCGGTATATTGCCTTTTTTTGTCCATTTTCTACTCACATGAAGCAAGAATGTATTTCAACATTTTCATGCTGCTATCAAAACACCATACTGTTCTATATTCACCATGAGTAACATTAGGCCCTTACTTTCTGCTGCATCCGGAAAAACTTTCCAGACACAAACGTACCTGCGTCAATGTAGTAATAGGCTGTTCGTTGGCATTCCCACCGCATCGGTGACACTTTCTCAGATTAATTCCTTGCATCACAGTCATCAGCACCATCAGCCTGACCACGTCCGCTGCAGGAGAATGTCCTCTTCGATTGCCTGATATAATTCCTGTAGGGCACCATCTGAATTGCCGAAGTGCAAAGTGTGATCAATGCCCTAGACAGGCAAAGCAGAACGGTTGGCGTAAAAATTTATGTTAAGAAATCTAAAGCAATTTTAAACAACCTCAGAAGGGAACAACCGCTTGAGGTAAGCTGCGAAGCATCGGAAGTATTAAAGGATTACATCTACATAGGGCAGGCAGTGACCGCATGTCCAGACCAGGAAAGTTTTTTATCAGAAGAGCAACAATGGGTGCAGTTCAATTGGCAGGCCTTCTTAGGTGATGAATAACAAATTCAGCAATTCCCCTCAAGAGGATAGTATATAGCAGTTCTATCTTACTGGTACTAATGGGGCAGAAACGCAGAAGCTAACAAAAAAGGTTGAGCTTAAATTGCGGGCAGCGCAGCGAGCTATGGAGATGAAAATGATAGGTGCAACGTCGAGAGACAGAGCGAGAGAAAAATGGGTCAGGAAAGAAACAAGAGTTCACGATGTCGTAGTCGAAATTATGAAGAATAAATGGGCAGGGTATATAATGCGAATTCAAGGCAAGCGATGGTGGTTAAGGGCAACTGAGTGCATTCCAAGAGGGCAAACTATGCAATGGTGTCAGAGAGTCACGTGAACGGATGAGGTTTTGAAATCTATGGGGATGAGGTGGCGACACTTTGCACAAAACACACACACAAAAAGAGTTTTCTCGGACGTATATGTAAGATGCATTTGTCCTGCAGTGAAATTTATTAGGCTGATGATAATTATGGATCCTGCTTTCTGCTTAGTGGCTGCTTACTTACCTCAGCTAACTTGTAAATAATGCCTTATTTATGACCCGCATATCAATACCATCTTAACGCACCACTCAATGTGTGCCATCGAACTTGACATCTACTGAGGCAAGCTTTACCTCAAGAGGAAATAAACCAGTTTTCTATTTGTTCTCCCGCTAAGTGATGTAATGCTGAAACGACTGCGCATTTTGATTGTTTGTTTTGTGTAATTTCTAGCGGCGAGCTTCAAAAGCGTCCTCACAAAAGTGCAGATGATAAAAGAATAGCAGACAAAATGAGAGCCGAATGTTACTGAAACAACTATTTTGTCCTGCAGAGCACAGGGGGGCAAAGGTTCTGAGAGCAACTATCTATTCTTGCCACAGGCTAAAGAATGGAAAGAAGTGCTCGTTAGAGATGCATGACGGAGGCCAACAGCCACCGAAATCATGTAGCACAGGGGATCTCTTTATTCTTTAATTGGCAGTTTTGATTAAAGGGATTTAATTAACTGTAGAAAAAACCCATGCTGCCGGTAGAATCCGAACCCATGACCTCGGAATTTTGCGTCCGGTGCTCTACCAACTGAGCTATGGCGGCGGCTGTCCAATGTTTTGCTTTCGCAGGTATTTACGTGTGGTATAACCGAAATATGAGAGTGTTCACCAGCTGCCCCGAAAGCAGAAGTTTGTGGAGCCGCCGCCGTGGCTCGGTTGTTAGAGCAACGGACGCGAAATTCGGAGATCGTGGGCTCGAATCGCCCCAACAGCGTGTGGTTTTTTTTTGCTTTATTAAAATCCTATTGATGAAAACTACGAAATAAAATAAGACATACACTGTGCTCCTTAGACTCGATGACTGTACTTAGTACTGTACTTAGTACGTCATGTATTTTAGCCACAGGCAGGCGGCTGAAATCACTAAGAGATGAGTACGGTACGACATGTCCGCCTGCATCAGCATTTGTACCTGTAAAGTTGTGCCTCCTGAACAGTCTGCTGGCCCGCAAGGTGCCTCCTCATGAGAGTGCGCCTCCAAGCTCCCACCGGTGAAAATTCATCTCCCACCCGCCTGCATTCACCCCACATCCACCTGCACACTTCCACTCTCCAGAGGGCTTCTTCCAACCCACATATATAGATATGGGTTGGAGGGTATACTCTTCCGAAGCGTCCACCCACCAGGAGCCATGGCGAAATCCAATTCCAAGACGCAATTGAAAGGTAGTCAGTGTGAATGTAAATTGCACAACCAATAGTGCTAGCGGAGATTTGCCTCATAACATGATATGATCGCTGCGCATTCTTTATATGTTCTGTTATTTAATTCCCAGTGCCACAAGAGACATCCATTGAGTGTAATCAGAATTTTATTGTAGATTCTCAATTATCGTATGTCCGGCGTATCAGAAGAGCATTAAGAATAATTGGATATGAGAAATTAAAGGCGCACTAACTTTCTCCTTCATGTTGGACACCCGAACGGTGCCATGAAGGAAGGAATAAAGAACCTGGTGAACGAACAGAGAGAGGCGGTGACTGTATAGGAAGGAATCAGGTCAGTTTTTGCCACGTGCGATTCCTTAATTGCACTTGCAATGCACAGTGGACTGGAATCGACATGCGACCATCGGGACAGGTGTTCGATCCCACCAAAATATGCAGATCATCGGAAAAACACAATCATTCAGGCACCTTTTGATAGCTACGTAGGAAACGTATCTACAAGCATTTTTGTGTAATTTATGCACATCATATGCCGCAACTAGTTCACTTGCTTAAACCAGCTTTCTTCCGGTGAACAGGCCTCGCTGTGTCGAGGACATATTTTCACAACATGCGGAGAAACATTCACAGAAAGCCTCCCTCATAGCCTGTGTCGCATTGGGACGTTAAACACCATAAAACAACCATAAACATTCGCAGAAAATCGTAAACAATGCGGAGAGTCTCTCAAACAAACCCACAAAAAACAGCAATATTTACGTGAACGGTTGCGTGGATGACCCGATTACTTTAAGATTACTAGGTACTATTTTAAAAACTGCCATTACTCCGCCGCGGCGGCTCAGTGGTTATGCCGCTCGGCTGCTGACCAGAAAGACGCGGGTTTGATCCCGGCCACGGCGGTCGAATTTCGATGGAGGCGAAATTCAAGAGGCCCGTATACTGTGCGATGTCGGTGCACGTTAAATAACCCCACGTTTCCGAGATTTCTGAAGCCCTTCACTACGGTGTCTTTCATAGCCTGAGCCGTTTTGGAACGTTAAATCCCCATAAACCAAAAACTGCAAATATATGTACTAGTATGCAGGGCTAAAAGCATCAGCCGCTTAGTACTTGAAGCATGACGCAGTACGAGTCGCTTGCAAAGTTTGGAGCCACAGTCAAGTATAGGAAAATACTGCACAACAAGGCAGCCCGCAAGGCGAATGGGGTAATGACTACTTGTGGAGTACGCTGCGTAATGTTATGGCCTGTGTTTTCGGGGTGACCCATTGATGCTCGCGGCGCTGCGAGATTATGGCGATTACGCGGAGAGTTTTTATGTACGTATAATTACCTTACCCTCGATTACGTTTCCTAGCAACCCCTTGCTCATGTGGCTCATGTTTACTCCGATCGCCGCGTTTAAAAACTGCTTAGAGCTAGGGCGAGCTCGCCCGGTCACGTCATGCACGCATTCTGGCCAAGCGAGAGGCAACGTTTATACGTGTGTCAATGCTCGTGCATATTGCCTCAGTAGGTCATGAAGTTAAGCACCAAGGTAACGCAAGGTGTTAAAAATGTGTGCAGCGTCGAGTGATCTTTTGACAGTTTCCTCGATGCGCCGAAGTTTGGCTGTTTTTTTTGGAAGCCAGATGGTCCCGCTTATTTCGCATATGAAAGGAAATCCCGGCTAATGCAAAATATTCAGTTTTAAACATTTTTTGTTCTCTGCCAATGAAGAGAAAAGTTAAAGCACTGCACTTTTGTTTGCGCCATATTATAATTTGAACAGTTTCACACACACATACAAAAAAAGCA
Source organism: Amblyomma americanum (assembly GCF_052857255.1). NCBI lineage: Eukaryota > Metazoa > Arthropoda > Arachnida > Ixodida > Ixodidae > Amblyomma > Amblyomma americanum. The sequence continues at coordinate 58,429,813 of NC_135498.1, read as the reverse complement.
GTCCGGTTTTCCTGCGTTTTAGGTGAAATCGTTGACGAACAGCTTTTTGTGGCAACACTGCTTTTCTTGCGTGGTACTTTGCACAAGTGCGGAAAAATTTGTTGCACCGTTTATTTCTGTCGTCTTTAACGTTGAAAGCGGCTCGTACACGTATAGCTGCCAGCGTCGTGTTTCGCGGAGAATGCACCTTGCCTTCAACATTTCAGTATGATCTTTATCCCGGGACATAACGAAAAATCTACGCGCGCACATGAAGTAAAGGAACCGGAAATTACAATTATGTCTGCGCCGTTTTGAACAATCACTGCCAAGAGAAAAACTAAGGGAGCAACGCAGAACTTCTTTTTAGCTTAATCTGGTTACGAAGACGATTTCGTTTAAAACATGTTTGCAGCATAGCCGGGGCTCGTCGGGCTCGTTTGTACACGTTCTGCTTCGAGTAGGTAGGAATCAGGAAACCGCCTACTTTCAGTGCGGCACGGAGGTGAGGAAGCGTTGATGACATATGCAGCTGTTTTGCACGCGCGAAGATCACCTCAAAGAGCGTGATTCACGGACACCACTCCGGCGACCGGCTGTAAAAGAAAGGAAACAGTAAAGTTGCAAAAAATGAAGAGAAAATACCAGACAGAAAGCGAGGAGGGTGAAGTGAGAGGGGTGAATGCTGAACGTAAACGCGAAACCAATAACTGTGTGCAGCCAGGCGAAGTCTGAACACCGACTCCATTCGCTGTATCGTACCCGTTTCCACCAATCGTGCACCAATTCTACCGTGTTTGCCTTTTATATCTTTGATTCTTGCTGAAACGAAGGCAGATCCGGAAGCACAAGAGGCAAACGGAGACGTAGGAGGAACCGCTCTCCGAAAAAGTGGCATCCTTTCTCAAACCACTCTTATCTTCGTGTGTGCCTCAAGACAGCCATTGAGTCTCGCGAAAAGATAGGAGCTGCAGAAATGAAGCAACAGAAAGCTGAGTTCAGCCAAAAGAAAAGGCGCCCAGAAAACGCAGCTTCAAAGCAGAAAGAATGAAGAGCACCAGGTCTTTACCAAACAAGGCGCTGATAAATGACTACGATAAAGAGCACAGGCACGCTCTACCGTATCTTGCTGCGCGCCTGCGATAAAGCAAACTAAGAAACGTTGCAAGGAAAGAACGGGGCGCACTGCGCAGGAATTCCATTGCGAAATGAGTTTTGTCCCCCTGTGGATTGGAGGCAATGTTGTAGGCTGCGAGTGCGTCTTCTCTGTGCGGCAAAGGGGTAGATATAACTTTTGTTCCCGCGCGTCAGCTAGTCCTTGGGGAAGCCCTTGGGAGTGCTCATAGGTTAGGGCCTCCTTTTTTTAATGTTGTTCTGTTCACTTAGGTTTCCGAGTTTCAGTTGGCCTTGCGCATTTCCATCCTTTTCACGTGATGCCGTCTCGTTCGTTTTTAAATTCTTGAATAACCAAAGAGCCTTGACCAGCCGTTTACTGAGCTGACATTTCTCTTTACTATTTTATTCAACTAGAGAGCATCTACTTGGTGTATTACTGCGGATGAACGGTAATAATTTACAGTACATCATTATTTTCCTCCCAATCCTCTTTTCTACACTGCTTTTTTTTATACCATATACTTTCGCCTTTGTCATTTTTATCAAACACTGGCGCTGCAACCGAAGGTTGATGCCTGGCAGTCTGGTTTTGTCATAAAGCTTTGCCTCCGTTTTGTTTAATTTTGATTTTATTTCGGCACATCTTTTTTTCACCTAAGAGTATTTTTGTTGCCGGTGACGGTGCCGAACTACTTTCTAGAGATGGCAGATATTAATGTCCGGCAAAGAGAGCATATCTCAGAGAAATGGGAACTTTCCGCGGTAAGGACTGACACAACATCTGGCCTCTAAAATTAACATCGTGGCAGACACCTGAGATGCAGCTTAAGACTAGTATGGTGGGCGGCCAGTTATTGTTGCCGATCTCACTCGGCACTGTGAGCAGGCTCGAAATAAGACACACTTTCTCTTCAAGAAACACTCCCACGCTTCGTAAATACGGGCTTCTTATCCACGACAAAAACTCCGCTTTCATGAGGCACCTGGCACAGTGGATCTTTCGGTAAACGTTTCGAGTCTCTCGGCTTATCAGCCACCATGGAGGAGGTGTAAACGAAAGAGATTTTTGCTGGCTTTTTCGCAACTTTTGGCTACTTTGATAGGCTGCAGCGCAACCAAAGACGAAAGAAAGGTGAAGACACTGACAAGCGCTATTTCTCCCAGCCACTTTTTTGTTACGAAGAGAGCAAATATGTATCCTCAGAAGACATAAGAAAACCCTGTCGAGAACGTCGTCTTCATCAGCTGCAAGAGCTTAATTACGCCCAGTGCAGGGCCAAGGCCTCCGCATTATCTACCCAATTCAGAGTGTCCTGTGCCAGCTGCGGTGGCATTATCGCCGCAGACTTCCTGATCTAATCAGTCCTCTGCTACAGAACCGCCTGCGACCTACCCGGAAGGTTACTTGAGTCAAGGCGGTAATTTATTTTGGGCTGACCAACCTTTATTGCTCCTGTTGCAAACGCGTATTAACGACCTCGAACAAGCGTATGTTACAGCGAAAGGTTACTCTGGTCAAAAAAGTGCATGTAGTGTACAAACAACAGCTGGCGCATATGAACGAGTACACGTGAATCTCGGCTGCGTCCTCAGTAAGTGGTCTTTCCAGGCCACAAATATCGCGTTTAAGTAGCATTAACTTGAATATAACGAACTCGAATAAGAGAACAAACAAGAGAATACTGTTATAATGCTAGTTAATTTCGCATTCTACCGCCTCTTCAAAAGGAACAATTTGCAAGGGATGCGGTGCAGAGACTTACAATTTTGCTTTTTTTAACTTTCCTTTTTTAAGCCATAGGCTGAATCGAAACGAGCAGTGGCTACCTAGCAGAAAATAGAGCACTTTTTTTTTTAGCGCGCGCTTGTACAGCTTTAAATGACATGGCGGTAATTGCGCAATAAATCACTGCGAAGGGCGGTGAGCACGACCTCTGAACAAATCATATAAACAAAGAAAATGCGACTCTCCGCGCTCAAGAATTCAGTGGCTATGCAGCAGAAAGATAGGATCGCGGACAATCGCTGCCATTTATTCTGAATTCAAGTGCCACCTCTCACAGAGGAATCAGAACGCTTTGCGAAAATTTAGATACACATTTGATCGTTGGAGCTTAAGCAAGGCGAAGTAGGAAGAAAACGCAAACTATATAGCAGGGGGGCACGGATCCGAATAACTTGAGCACTACCTAGAAAGCAAGTTAACCTTCCTTCATTTTGTAACGCATCGCACTGGGAACCGAATGTCTCTAAGTTATGAAAAATGCGCACATCACGAAGATCACTGAGGCACTGTGACGCAGTCGCAATTAGTTGAAGAATCCTTAGTGGGAAGAGGTTCTCATTCATTACAGACGGGTGCGAGGAATGTTTTCCGAAGACGTATTCCTTGTTTCATTATATAGCTATGGTGCGCATTTTCAGAAGATAGTGTCCCGTCTTGAGGACAAGCGCTGACAGGGGTGGAAGAAGAATTGTGTTGTACTTCTTCATACCTCCGTCTTTCCTTCATCCGTGTTGTTAGCGCCATGCTCTTTACGAAAGCCAGCTTAATTGTTCCGTGAGTGTTTGTTTGCCAGTGTGTTGAAGAAGAGTACTCATTTCTTTTTGTTTTCGCTGTCTGGCTGTGCCGCAAACGAAGCACATGTTATCGGTGCCGGTTCTTTCCGATTTAGCGAGTGGTCATTTACTTATCGAGACCATTGTGCGAGTAAATAAATATAGAGAAAGTGCTCAGCCTCATTCAGACCGCGGAAAAAGCTCCGTAGTAGCCGCACCACCTGCCCTCTTAGCACCTAGTCTAGTCAGAAAATCTGTGACATTATGCTGCGGTAACTATGGGCTCAAGAGCGCTGTTATATCTGTCTAATGCTGCCATGTCTGTGCTGCTGCTTGGTTACCGAAAAAAAAGCCTCCTGACGGAGCAGTTTTAAGCTTTCATCATCACCATCATCATCATCAGCCTGACTACATCCACTGCAGGGCAAAAGCCTCTCCCATTTCTCTCCACTTTCACTACAGGCATAAGTCTTTATGACTCTACACCACGTTAAGTCTGTTACCTCAGAAAGCGAAGCTTTATCATCTCTCGTTTGCTTTTGTGGACTGTCAGTGTAGCGTCTAAGCTTCACTTGACATGAAACAGCACAAATCGTCGTCTCGCATTTGTGAAGAGTTTTATTTCGCAAATGCTTCGTGGAATGAGAAATTTATCTTAGTGATTCTTGATTACGTTCTCAAGTAACAAAAGCAGGATTTGGTAGTACAGTGAGAGGCTGTGCACGAAAGAACTTGAGTTTCTGAATTGAAAATAGTGGTCACAAATATATTAACATTCTCACTCGGAAGCAAACCGGACATCAAAACACAAGTAGCCAATTTGAAAACCGCACTAAGTGCGAGTTTAGAAAATAGTACACAAAATTAATGGCCGAAACAAAATTTCCTCTCGAGACGCATCAGAAATCGAACGAATCACATCGGTTTGGTGGTTTTCGAAGAGCATGATATCTGTGCTGCAGTGCATTTCTAGCACAACCTGGGGTGAAGCACGTGCTCAGCATAAACACCGCAACACTAAATAAACATACTGGCAATGACAGACATGGTATAGCTAAAATACGAAATCCTAGAGAAATTAAATATTTGTTTTCTTGTTTCTTGCTCCAGCACTTTTTTTCCACGTAATTATCTGGAAGCAATCTCCTGAATGATGCCAATGAATGAAATTTGCTCTTTTCTGGGTGGTGTAAAAGGGGATGCTTGAAAATTAATCTTAAATATTTCAGCGCCTGGTTTCAGAATGCCAAAATAAAGTTGATAAATAACTTGAACGTAATTGCGTAGTAAAATGCATAACGAAAACAGATACTTTTCGTGAATACGGCCCAACAAGATGTTTAAGGCAGAATAAAGACGCTTTTGCGCAAATAAAGAGACGTCTTGGCTAGTAAAAAAGGTGACAGTCTTAACTATCAATATGGAAGTAGGAGTTTGATGCACAGTGTGAGCCCGAACAGTGAATCACCGCTACCATCGCTTAGTGCTCGGCTAAGACACTAATTGTAAAGTTTTCCCCTCCAGTGTTTCCCCTTTCTCGTCTCCATAATATGATCAGACGGAGCCTACTTAGAGCGAAAAGTAGTGTGGTGCAAGGGATGCGTACATTTATTGTGTTCTCATATGCAGTTCTTATCGCTCCGTCAAATGTTCAGGACAACTCCTAAATGCCGTGTGGTGCAGGAGATGTGTAAGCTTAGCGTATTTGCGGCAGCTTTCTTTTTGTCGAACAGCATCTTAATCCATCATCCATTCAAGTACAGTACGTTATAAAAGGAAAAGGCGATTTAGTACTGCGGCTCTTGTGTGTTGGTGTTGTATCAAGCTTGAAACTAATATTTCTGAACGGCTTATGACGAGCGTACAATTAATCACAAATTTCGAACTCCTCATACAGGAAGCCATCATATTGAAAAAGTGAACTGGAGGATTGGGAAGCACCACAGTTTCCGCGTCACTGAATTCGCGAATGCACTGTTGCGAAAGCCATAAGTTATTGCTGTCGCGCACATACACGCCCTTTTATTTTTGGCAAAGCACAGACGTTTACAGAAATAGCCAAAAAAAAAATTGAGAATCTCGCTTAATTCTTGCCAGGGGTCAGGACTGATCGGTACCAAATATTGCGGGAAGAGTAGTCAAAGAACGATGGTGAATGTAACCACTTACGTTGGCATAATTTAGACGCCGTAGAGAGAATCTAAAGATTACTTTCGCAACCAAGAAAATGCATCGGGGTATTTAAAACAAATGGCATTACATTTTATTACACTGAATGTCATTGCCATCGCGAAAACGCGACCTACGGAGGTTTGGCCTGTGAGAATCAGACTTCCGTTTTCACGACGACCTGTAACTTTGAGCAACGCGAACTAATTAACTGCTAAGTGCATTTAAAAGAATTGCTGCACATTTAAGAAAATGAGCAGATCGCACAAATGTGGCAAATACGTATATGTTTTACAAATTAGACGGGACGCTATCGAGCCTGCAATATGTATATTTTTGTCATTTTTCGCCGTTTTTAGAGCGCCGGTTCTTAATAACTTTCTACTAGAGGCAAAAGCTACTCTGAACCTATAGAAACTAGCGTTTCATTATAATGCTGCAGAAGCAGCCCTCTCCCTCTTTTTGGTGCAGTAGTTTTCCCACACGCATCATGAAAGCAGGCAAGTCGAACAAAAGTGTCGTTTTAATCAAAATATTTTTTCCTCACTGCGATAATCTATAACAGCAATAATCCATAATGGTATTGTTCCTCACCGCATTCGTACCAAAAATTATTGCTGTTAGCAGCACACAACGTTGAAACGTAAATACATTCATCCTTCTAATGAGCTAAAACTTGGTTTTCTCTCAGAAACTGGAGGGATACAGCGATCGAGCGCACAGATTGTGAGAAGTGGCCAACGGCCGCGCCATCGTTCGACCCCGGACTTAACCGGTTCATTGTGCTGTTTGATAGAACTTGCTTGCACAGCAAAAAAAAAAAAGATAAAGCGTGCCGCATAACCTTAAATTTAACGCGAAAATATTAAGAAGCGAGAATGAAGGCACTGAATTTGCATACCCTTCTATCCAGCGAGTGCCCCGGCAGTGCATTGGATGGAGCACTGAACTATGCATTTCAGCTTTCTGCAACGACTTCGTCTTTTCTAATTTCACTGTGCTCTCAGAATCTCAAGGTACTTTTTCATAATTTATATAAATGCAAAAAAAAACAACGAAGGATATAATTGTTTAAGAAAGGCGACGGCAAATTTTTTGCGAGTATTTCGGTGCCGACACGACACCTCACTTCTGCAAAGCTCGGATCAAGTTACATGGTACAACATGCATGACAATCTTTGAAGGTCGTCTATCTTGACTCTTTTGTTAAATGGGTTTCTAGATGCACGCCTGAGTAACAATGGTGTTTAATGGTGTTTTCCTCAATGCTTTGTGTTCTAAAGAAATGTGATGAACTGTATTCCTTGTGTGGGTACGTAATTCCCCCGAAAGAGAGCTGCTTCATACTGTGTTCTGATATATATACAGTTTCAGGTGTCATTGCGCCATATAGACTTTGTTCGTTGCTTTATTTTTGGTTTACGATTAAGCAAGCAACCTTATCCACAACATTGCTAAAACACGGTCTTTCTTTGATATTTTTAAGGTCATTATCATGAAGGCCTCGCCTTCAAGAAAACGGGGACCGCGAGCCATGGCCTCACGCTACAAGTGACACACCCAGAGTCAGCACAAAAGACACCGGTTTATAACGTTTTCCAATCCAATCCTGTCCAAAGCAACGCTTTCGAAGGGGCACAGCAGGAAACGTATTGTCGTAGGAAAGGATGCGGTCTAGGCTCTCGAGAGCGCAATGGTCAGACTACAATAAAATAGGCGCTAATAACTAAGCTTGGAAAAACAAATGCACTGAGGCGCGAATCGTACGAAGAAGCACAGATAAAGAAAGAGGGCTCGAAGCTGTACAGGAAACCAGGCTGCTCGAGTAGCATCCACTCACGCCAAACACCTTTTCATCTCCGGAGAAGCCGCTTTCACCGTCTGTCTTCTTCCTGGTAAGGTGCCGCCCCGTCTTCCGTGTACACATCTCGGCGGCTCATGCTGGACACCGATAGCGTGACCGCGCTCCAGCAGTGCTCTCACCTTTATCTCCCGGACGCTGGTTTCTCTGCCCTTATCAAGTCATTGCCTCATCGATCGCATGCCACATTTCGCGAACACCAGTTCGGTCATGTGCAGTTGTGCTGGGCCGTACGGACTTAGAATTGACTGAAGACAGTATGCGCAGTTCAAATAGATAAAAAAGGATTTTAGAGGCGCAGAATTTTTACGCAGGGGCTGCACTTGAATACTCTTTCCCATGGGGAACCTGCGCTGCCAAGATGGCACTGCAATTGTTCCATTCGGTGACTCAAAACTGCTTTTGTCGGCCTCTTGGGCCGCTGCAAACACGAGAACACATTCTGCGCGATTATATACCCGCGTTTGGCTGACAGCATTCATTGCCTAGCTTCTCTCGGCGTAGCCCAGATAGCTGACGTACGGCACGTGCGCCTTCGACAGAGCGCGGAGGCTCACGCCAATAAGCGCCTGAAGTTGGCGCGGGAAAGTTCTAAGAGTACTACCCAAAACTGCTTGCTCTTGTCGCTAGGCAGTGTGTTATGGCGCTGCAATCGCCACCACAAACTTCAGCGCAAGTTCCCCATAAAATAAAATTTTCATAGCTTTCTGATAATTTGCCCTTCCTCTAAAATGAGCACCAGAGTTAGCTAGAACGTCGTAAACGGAATTGAAACCAGGTGACAAAAAAATCTCGCGGGTGGAGAAGTAAGCTATTTTTTGTGGTGTATTTAAATGAGTGATCCGGAACAGCTCTCCAAATTTGCAACGGAGCCTGCACCGTCATGGTCTATTCAGACCTCAGAGCCTGAATCCGAATCACCCATTCAAACATGCTTTTCGTTTTCGAGGCGCAAGAAAGCTTGCATTAATACGCCATTAGACTTTCACAAAGAAAGCGTTTGTTGCCTGATGAAAAGGTAGAAGTTATCAGCAAGTGGTTGCTTTTTAGTCAAAAAACAACAGGAAGCAATATTTTAAGTAAAGAAATTAGCCAAGAAATAAATTCTACAATAGGTGTGGAATGAGGGCCTGAGGTCATGCAAAATTAAACGAACCGGTATACAAAATCTTGACACGGAATGCTGTGTAGCATTGCACCTGAAGAGGATGTATAAAAAAAACTACATAAAAGCTTAATACGGGCTGCTCTCTCACAATGTATTTGAGACCCCGGTTCTGTCTACTCGTATACAAAGCAAGGGTGCTTTTAAGCGTGCGCTTTGCAAGCGGCGTTGAAACGCTGCGGGGCGAAATTTCCACATGCGATAAATCTCCTTCAACCGAATGCGGCGACAGCTGCGACAAAGTGGCCGCAGGTGCTGTTCCCGACAGAAGCGTAATAGGCTTTTTCAAAACCTTTATCCACGTATAAGTTATGACGTGTGAAAGCCGAGCGCAGTGTTCCTGAGTTAACCCGAAGTGCGCCTGTCGGGCCCAAGACCCGCGGTTGCGCATGATCACCGAAGCGGCCCATTTTTCTGGGTAAGCCGCGCACTCTCATCAGCCTATACGAGCTGTCACGACAAAATGGATTATAATGCCACCCATGATTTTAGAGATATATTTTGCCGCGTTAGGTTCCTCGAAAAACATTCAGCAAGAAAAAAAGGGGGGAGGGGGCATAGTAGTGAAAAATAAAAAAAGGCCGCCACCGTCTAAAGGACGTTGAAGTAACGAGCGTTAGCTGTTTGGTTTACTAGATTAAGAATATTTCTCAGATATTCTCTCCAGATATTTTGTTTTCTCTTTTCTTTTTAATTACTCTGAAATTTCACCCAAGGCACAATCATTAGCTTGGCCCCAGTTTACCCTATTCCATGGGGTTTTCCTATTGAACCTTGCCCAAGCCCCCGTCGTGGGTATGTGCCATGTCACGAAGGCAACAACAACAACAAAATGAAGAAAGCGACGAAAAACGCGCCGCTCGTCTCGAGAAACGGAATGTAATACCCTTTGAAGCGGGGTGGATTGCCACCTTGCTCGGCTACGCGTGCACGCACGCCGCATAGCGGAACGATCGCCGCCTAGCGCCATCTATCAGAGAAATTACGATGCACGTCTACCCGTTGTAGAGTTGCACCCCCTCAAGATACGTCCCAAACGAAATTTGCTTCGATTGGGGTCAAGGTGGGCTTAGAATTCGGCTTGCGGTGCGACATGGTAATGCTTCAATTAGTAATTGCATGCGCGCAATGTTCATCTATTATACAATTCTGATTTTATTTCTCTAACACAACTCATGGGGTTTTATTTGCATACCAAATCCGGTATACAACTGTCCCTGGATGGGTGCCCGTTGTTGTCGGAGTGTATATAGCGGAACGAATATATACATATATAGCGGTCTCGTAACAGGACGGCTTTCGTACCCGTCTTAGGATATTTTTTTCGACAGGGGTAAAAAGGAATGAGAGAGCACAACAAATTTCAATGGAGGTTCTAATCAAAGCAGCCTACAAAACAGCTCTGAACTTACCAAGAAACACGTCAAACGACAAGCTGGCAGAACTGGGGCTGCACAACACTTTTGATGAGCTTAGTAAGGCACAATTCATGTCGCAAATAGAAAGGCTAAGAAACTCGACAACAGGAAGGGCCCTCTTAAGAAGGCTGAACTATAAAGAAGCCTTGGACATCGAGGACAGGTCGGAAAACATCCCAGATGAAATACGTCGAACCTTCCATGTTAGTCCCATAGGATAGATAAGCTGGCGAGTTGGTGATACATAATGCAAAAAAACAGCGCGAATACACAGGAACAAGCGCTGACTCTCAACTAAAGTTTAATCACAGGAAGCACACTTATAAAAGGGAACAGAAAACGAAAAAAACACAAAATCAGAACGCACGTGTTACTATGTGATATCCAGATATGCAACCTCACAGTCACGCAGGAGCAGGGATGGTTGGCTGACACATAATCTTGGTTTCTTTGTCATGTTATACGCCTCGATAATTTCCCTGGTCAACTGGTCGGGGTGTTTGTACAAAATGTCAGTAAAATGCAAGGACGGAAAACATGATTGACACTCTCGGCAATGATCAATGGATCCAAACCTCCACGCAGCAAGAAGACAGGCAAGGGCTAAATATGTAGAAACGAAGATAGCCACACAAGATCGAGTAGTGTACACTGATGCCATGGAATCGCAGCCAAAGCATCAAGAAAACAGTTTCGGTTGTAACAACGAAGGAAGGTGACCTCATCAGCGATGCATCCACGAGAGATGGAACAATAGCTGAGGCAGAGGAGACAGCCGTAGCCCTAGCGGCAGCCGAGGGCTATCGCACCAACAAATCTCTCACAATCTTAACTGACTCCCAGAAAGCGTGCAGACGCTACATGGCAGGAAGAATCAATAAGAAAGCACTAAAGATACTCTTGAAAACGAAGCGAACCAATGAAAATATCCAACATAGGATCTACTGGGTACCAGGACACGCTGGAATCAAAGGCAATCTGAAGGCAGACAAACTAGCTCGCGAGCTCACTACCCGAGCTGGTGCGTCAAATGCCTCGGACGGCCCGGGGATGACGGTGGAGCTCACGTACGCAGCTATCCTCCGCCTCATTAAACGCAGAAGGAGCAAATACCCCCAGCCACACCCTCAGCTAACACAATACGAGGCGACATGCTGGAGAAGACTCCAAACAGGGACCTTCTACAACCTTCATGTCCTACATAAGATGTATCCAGAGCAGTATAGGGTTACATGTCCGTGATGCGGGGCAATCCCCACGTTATATCATATCACATAGGAATGTACACACAATGTAGTGTTCCGAAATAAATACCCAAATGCAGAGCAGTGGGAGGACCGGCTAACCAGCAGCCAGATTAAGGCCCAAAGGGACCTAGTGAGCCACGCATGCCGGATGGCCAGGGACAGTGGTGCCTTGGACTAGGGGCGCCAACCACGCTCAGCCTGGAAGACATCGGCAGTCTCCGGGCACGCAACCAAACCTCTCAATTGGAACAATAAAGTTTACTCTCTCTCTCAATGGCCGCAATCTTGGGTTCGAGAACCCGAAACTATGCCGCCTTTACGTCCCCTGACGTCATACTCACATAGTTCCACCTCTATCCACCATATTAGACCGTGACGACATCATTGGCATGCGGCAGGTGGTTGTTTCTACAATGATGTTGTAGATGGCGCTACAAGTCTCAATGAGAGATACGCTGTTTTTTAGTTGCAGCCACTGATGGCGCTTTTATCTCACGGTAGTAGGAGACCCCACGAAATCTCGAAACGTGATGAGTAGTTGCTGCCACAGATGGCGCTGGGATCAAGGGTGGTAACAGACCCCACGAAATCTCGAAACTTGATGAGTAAGAGCTAACACTCTTCAAACAAGGATCACTACGAGATGTATGTTCAGATGTCTCTCACCCGCAGCCGAGCCCGAATAAGAGGCGGCAAGTCAGCGTTTGCCGGTGTCTCAGTATAATATACTACGAAAGACAAAGGAGTATGCAGTTCTGCCTAAAGAGATCTGTACGTACAAAACTATATGAAAGTACATAATTCCTGGTCCAGTGTTCTTATTGTCCTGAAATTGCATACCTATAGTTGAGCATCGCATGGGAAGTGGACTAAAAAAATAGAAAACAAACTCGGGGCCAAGAGCGCCCTTCTAATGCTGATAAATCTTCAGAAACACGCAGTGAACGCAGTGACTGCCATTCTCTTCAGTAGCTGTCTCAACTTTTCTTTTAGCCTAACTCCAAATCGAATGAGTCCACGAGCTGCATTCACAAGCGTTGAACTATGGAAAGCAGTTTCTCCCATCGACCGGGCCATAGGCTCCCGTCTTTTTGCCGGCCTGTGCAAACAGACAGCGTTCGTGTTGACCCCGATATACAGGCTTTGAAAGTTGCCAGTCGGCGGGAGTGGAAATCGCACGGCGAAATGCTGCCGAGCGACCAAAAAGGCCGAGGAATGCATTTAAATTTCTTGTCGCTATAATAGGACAAGCTGTTCGCGGCACGCGAAGTCTGCTCAAAATACTCAATTGGCAATGCCCTTTCTCCTCATCCCGTGTGAGTAAAGCAGAAGTCCTATTGAGATAAGTATCAATCAAGTCTTCTAGACTTAACTAGGTTGACGCATTTTTCTTTTAAACTTTCATTTATTTTTCACTGATACCCTATAGTAGGCTCCTGCTGTGTTTTTTAATGCTTTTCTCAGAGAAACCCAAGCAATGCTCCCCTTACACCAGAGGGCAACGGAAACGTTCGGTTCTGCATAATATTGTGTTAACTCATAATTTTTATACAGGTGTTACTGTTACTGCATTCAGCATTCCTATCGCTAGCGCGGGGAAATTCCAGTAGGTAAATAGTCTATGATGAATGAAAGTAATGGATGATGAATGAAAGTAGGTAAACAGTGGATGAAAGCAGTGGTCAAGGCTGACTATAACGCATATGAGACATCTGACTCACTTTCGCCTTCTCGCCGGGAAACCCTGAGCTGCATGACCGAGGGTCGCCGCAAGCACTCATGGCAGAGACACTCATTTGTGGTTGCCGCAGAAGCGCCTCGTTGGCGCCGACATGCTACTTGGCAACGGTGAAGAGCGACGCTGTTTCGCCACGAAGCGCTTGAGCACCGCTCTGCTCAGTCCGACATGTCATCATCAGCCGCAATTTGTGCTTCATCCATGCGCGCTGCTGCGTCGTTACCACAAAGAACACGGCGTTCATGAATGTAGCGGAGCACCCCTGAACCACTGCCGCCACCCTTCGGCAATTTTAGAATCTCGACGAGTACGCCATGTTCTCGGTGCTTGTGGCAGCGGGAGCCGAGCGTACACTCTAAACAGAAAGGAGTAAAACTCCCTATTTATGAAAGGGAGTGGGCTAGACGACAGCTTACTCCCTTCTTACTCCCATATAGGGGCATTCGTGTTTAGAGTGTACTATCGTGCGCAAAAGGAGGAGACGCCTTGCAGATCTATGTGGCCCTACTTCGGCACAAGCGTTACGTCTGAATGCTAGAAGCTGGAATGAGGTGCCGATATTTCTGCAGTTTAGTTTACCGCTCGGGCGCTGTATGCAAGGGTAACGTAGACTGCACAGTTATTAGCCTAGCAAAAAGTCTCACAGTTTTACCAAAGAAGAGAGGCGAAAGGAGACCGTAAAAATTATCATACAGCGGAGTGGACTCATATTCTGAGTTCTGCGCGACAAGAAGTTCGCGTTTCTGTTGCTGCACAATAGATGGGAGAGTGAGCGTGGAAGAACAACGAGCAGCAGCTCGAAAGGACGCAAGTCACAAAGCAAGGAAAAGAGCCAAAGATGTGAGAACTGCGCTGCTTGCACGTATGCCTCCTTGCTGAAAGCACAGTTTGCGAGTGCACACATCCAACGGCGCGACAACAGCAGCGCCATATCAATAAACGAATGTAAAAAAAGCAGATAGACAAAAGGCACAGCTTAAAAAGATTGCCAGAGTGCGTTGCGCCTTATTATGTAACACACTCAACATCTCAAGAAGAGACACTTTAACCAGAGTCAGGACGTGTGCTCAAAAGCGCAGCCGTCGTGAAAAGTGATGGGCACAAGCAGTTCGTTTACAACCCGTGTGCCGGGTCTCTTGTAGCATCAGTAAAGATTATCTGTACGGTGAGAGGGGCCAGCTTATCTCACTTTCAAGAGCGTTCCTAAGGAAGCAAGTATTTGCGCGTGGTACTTTTCACAACGGCTGTCAACCGGCTTCGACAGGATATATGCAGCTAACTGTGGTCGCATAAGATTGGGGCTGCAGCCACAATTGTTTCGCGGGGATCGGCGAAACGAGGCTAGCTAGCAGAAGGGCGATGTGTGCGCACAGCTGTAAGTCCACCGCAGTTCTGTTGCACGCTCGCTTTCTCCAGCGCGAGGGTAGCAGTGCTGCCACGATGATGGTCGCTGCTAACGACCGGCTTAGGTAGCTGACTTCTTGGGCCGAAATTTGGGCTTCTAGAGTACAACTTCGGGCCTTCAGAGTTTGGGTGGAAATATGGTGTTTGTTCAGATGCATCTCCTGTCTGCACGCTTGCATTAAAGCGGTGTCGTAACTTTTGTGGCGCACTCAAGGATATAATATTCAGTGGCTTGAATAAGATAAAAAAAATCAGGCAGGTTTGACGTGATTTTCTCCTGCACGTTCGCACCCAAGTTTCTTATAAACTGACCATTTTTTTCGCTATTAACTTCGAGGTATTTATAGGCCTGAATTGGGAACAGTTGCGGATAAAAGTTAACATAGTATCCCTACATAATCTGCGATTAGCTCATTACATTGCCTTGCTGAGTTACTCAGGAGATGAATTGCAAAGCATGATCAATGAGTTAGGCAGAACACAACTGCGGGTCAAAAGATTATCACGCTGAAAACCAAAGTAACGTTCGACGCTCTAGCAAGGGAACAGCAGTTCACAATTGGTAGCGAGGTGCTGGAAGTGGTAAAGGAATATTTCTGTTTAGGGCGGATAGTGACCGCTGGTCCGGATCATGAGAAAGAAATAACTAGAAGGATAAGGATGGGGTGGAGCGCATATGGCAGGTTCTTTCAGATCATGAATGGCAGTTTAACAATATCCCTCAAGAGAAAAATGTACAACAGCTGTATTTTGCCGGTACTCACCTACGAGGCTGAAACGTGGAGGCTAACGAAAAGGGTTAGGCTCAAGTTACCGACAACACAGCTAGCTATGGAAAGCAAAAAATGACAGGTGTAACGTTAAGAGACCGGAAGCGGGCAGAGTGTGTTGGGTGATAGAGTAAACGCTGGTTAATGCCGTCCTAATCGAAATCTAGAGGAAGAAATGAGCTTGGGCAGGCCATGTAATGCTAAGGCAAGTAACCGCTGGTCCTTAAGGGTAACGGATTCGATTACAACAGAAGGCAAGCGTAGCAGAGGTGGCAGAAAGCTTCGGGAGCGGATGAGATTAAGAACTTTTTGGGCATACGGTGGGCGCAGGTGGCAAAGCACAGGGTTAATTGGAGTGACATGGGAGAGGCCTTCGGCCTGCAGTAGAAGTTTTTTTGGGTGAACTTCTAGATTCAGGTAGTGTAATGATGTCTAGGTTCAGCCTAAAACTTCTGTGGTCGTCGGTATCTGTCTCATGACCTTTAAAACACTATAAAGTAGCTTTTCATTGAACATAAGCAAACGCGCCCACCTCACGATAAGCTCTAGGACCTCGAGCACTTCACACAGGGTGACTTAATGCGCCGACCAGGACAACAAATGAATATTCAATTTTTGTAACTCTCGGTTAAGATTGTTATTGCTGTGAATAAAAAAAGCACAATAAGACAATAAGAAAAGGCTGAAGGATTTTTCCACGTGTAATTCAAATTAAGGCATTAAGGTTTCAACGCCATATATAGCGTTAAAGGCCCGTTCACCAGAAAATCCGGTGTAGGCTTTGTCGGTGTCGGCGTCGGCGTGGCGTCGGCGTTGTGAGCAAGAAATCACCCCCAGAGAGGAAGTATATGTTGGGTGAAAAGTTTTGCACACCAGTGTGTCACCAACGAAAACGTCTTTTTGTTATGCGGCGCTGATTGACCACAAATAATGAGTTGTGCTTTCGAGAGCTTTCGCGGAAATTTTGTATTCAAGAAATGTCATTTTTAGATTACTACAGCACTCAACGAGGCACTTACTGCCCTGGTATTCTGAAGAATGCATCAACTAGCTGAACTATCCACCCTAGTAAAGTTGTCTTGCAACTGGGACTTCTACCACTACTCAGATTATCAATCCCATGCATAAAATTCTTTAACCTTCATTCATTCATTCATTCATTTTTATTTGTTCTTCACAACATGACGTACACATTGTGAAAGGGGCCAAGAAGAAAAGCCGTTCCTTTACGGCTTGAAAAAAAAATCTTGGTCCCCCCTGGCATTGACGGCAACGAAGCAACACAATCCAGAAACAAATGTACAGAAAAAAATATACAGAAATATACAGAGACAAACAAAATTATAACTTAGCATTTTTATGAAAGGTATGGCGACAAGCTCATGGAACGGTCGGGAAATAAAGACATGCAGTCATAATGAAACAGTGGCTAAATATCTGTACAAGGTGTTTTGTTTATGAAATGTGTGGTGTGTATTAGGGACATGCAAATTAATAAAACAACGCCTTCAGGTTCCGGAAATTTAGTCCTAAAATATCTGTTCCCGCTTTAGTATGTTCATTTAGTAATCGAGGCAGGTTATTCCTAAGACTCTGAAACCCATAGTTCGTACGGCATTTTGGCACTTTCCAACGGCCTGTTGTCCTCGTATTGTAGGCCGCGTTGCCTATTAATTCTAAGTTCGATATGTCCAAAAACAGCCTTTGATTTTCCTTGATGCTGAGTTTATATTCGCGTAGGAGTTTATAATGATACATTTTAGTTATTGGAATGACCTTAAGATTTCTGAAGATAAATTTACTTGAGT
Organism: Amblyomma americanum; assembly: GCF_052857255.1. Lineage (NCBI taxonomy): Eukaryota > Metazoa > Arthropoda > Arachnida > Ixodida > Ixodidae > Amblyomma > Amblyomma americanum. The sequence goes on along the minus strand of NC_135498.1, from coordinate 58,412,579 downwards.
AAAACTTAGGCAAATTAATAATGATCCGTAAAACCTTTTTTTGCATCCTTAAAAGACTACTAAGGTTTTTGTCGGTCGTTGTGCCCCAGACTAAATGAGAATAGTTCATGTAAGAAGAAAATAAGGCATAATAAATGGCTAGTTTTGCAGACATTGGAAAGACATAACGATTTCGACTGAGTATACCTGTTATGGAACATAATTTCTGCAAAATATGGTTTACGTGGTCATCCCATTGCAACGTCTTGGAAAAGAAAACGCCCAATACCTTTATTATTTCGACGACCTCAATCCTTGTACCTCTAAACAGAAGATCGTAATCGGTAGATAGCTGCTTACCCTTAGGGTGAAAAATTACTGCTTTTGTTTTTTTATATTAATATTCAGTTGATTACTGTCTGTCTAAGCTTCCAACTTTTTTAAGGCTATGTTTCCTTTAACGAACGCGTCAGCACAAGAGGATGAAGGCACAAATATACTAGTGTCGTCTGCACATATAACAAACTTCAGGTCAGATGATATACATACTATATCATTAATGTATAAATTAAAGAGTAAGGGACCAAGAATACTTCCTTGAGGTACGCCTGCGACTATTGCTTTCTGATTAGATATTAAATGGCTTACTTGAACAAATTGTTTTCTGTGAGAGAGATAAGTAATTAACATATTAAGTGCATGTCCTCTGATACCGTAGTGATGTAATTTATCAAAAAGAATAGAGTGATTAATGTTGTCAAAAGCCTGCGTAAAGTCAACAAAAATCCCGAGAACGTAGTTTTTATCCTCGAAGTTTTGCAAAATGTATTCTTTTTGATCAAGAAGTGCCAGTTCTGTGGACCGATGTTTTTGGAAGCCATACTGCGATTTTGTGATTATATCATATTTGTGGCAGAAACGTGAAAGTTGTTTGAATAGGATTTTTTCCAGACCTTTAGAAAACACAGGCAATATTGATATGGGGCGGTAGTTCGAAACATCTCGGTTGTCACCCTTTTTTTTGTATAGCGGAATCACTCGAGCCACTTGCATTTTTGTTGGATAAACTGCAGTTGAAAGGCAAAGATTATATATGTAGGTTAGTATGGGACTTATAACGTCAAGGACATATTTCACTGTGCTAATTTGCACATCGTCAGCGTCGCAGCTACGCGAATTTTTCAAATTTGCAAACACAGAGCAAACTTCTTGAATGTCGGTTGGTTCTAAGAAAAAAGTATTGGTGTTAGCTGTACTTTGCATTGTGTTGTTTCCTGAAGGGCGTGCAGTCACATTCCTGTTAACAAAGAACTCGTTAATAGCATTAACCATTGCGTCCCCTCTCAGCGTTTTTCCGTCATGTATAATCTCTACTACGGAATCTTTTTCCTGCCCACGTCCCATAAGAGCATTCATTTTACTCCATAATTCACTCATTCGACCTGAGCACATAGAAAAGTAACGAAAGTAGTAGGCGTCCCTGCACTTTTTCAGTTCTTTATTTAAAACATTACGGAAACGTTTAAAAGCTAGAAGGTCCGCCTCATTACGGGAATTCATAAATTTTTTGAAAAGTCGATCTTTTTATGGATTTTTTATGAAGTTCACGGGTCATCCAAGGTTTTTTAAAATTTTTGTTTTTTACACGTTCCTTACGAATGAAATGCTTTTTATAGATACATAAGAAACGAAGATACATAAAAACGAAGCAGAAAAACAGTTAACACTCATCTAAAGTGCTTTCGGACAAGCTTCTTCGCTAAAACTTCAAAAAAAACTATTTCCGCTCTCTATATTCCTGTATGCCCACGTGAACGCACCCCAGTAGGGATTACGAAGTAAGGCGTCTCTGCGAAAACTGACAACTGCTTCTGCCGCGGCACTCGCCCCAAGGCCCGACTGGCACCTGAACCGTGTTACTGTTGCTTGGTAACAGGAATGTCATTGCCCATGCTAACTCTGATTTTTACTTAACATGTTAAAAACGTTTCCTTTCCTCTTTTACTACGTATTTTTCTCTGTATTTCTGCCTGCTTGCCGTCGACGCTAGCGGCAATGGGCCTCTTCAGGGCACTTTCAAGTGAATTCCTTCATTTCTTCCTCGAAGCTTTTCGAGCAATAATAATAATAATAATATTAATAATAATAATAATAATAATAATAATAATAATAATAGCAATTGAAATTGAAATTGAAATTGAAAGTTAAATTTAAGTTGAAAGTTAAATTTAAGTTGAAAGTTAAATTTAAGTTGAAAGTTAAATTTAAGTTGAAAGTCAAGTTGAAAGTCAAGTTGAAAGTCAAGTTGAAAGTCAAGTTGAAAGTCAAGTTGAAAGTCAAGTTGAAAGTTAAGTTGAAAGTTAAGTTGAAAGTTAAGTTGAAAGTTAAGTTGAAAGTTAAGTTGAAAGTTAAGTTGAAAGTTAAGTTGAAAGTTAAGTTGAAAGTTAAGTTGAAAGTTAAGTTGAAAGTTAAGTTGAAAGTTAAGTTGAAAGTTAAGTTGAAAGTTAAGTTGAAAGTTAAGTTGAAAGTTAAGTTGAAAGTTAAGTTGAAAGTTAAGTTGAAAGTTAAGTTGAAAGTTAAGTTGAAAGTTAAGTTGAAAGTTAAGTTGAAAGTTAAGTTGAAAGTTAAGTTGAAAGTTAAGTTGAAAGTTAAGTTGAAAGTTAAGTTGAAAGTTAAGTTGAAAGTTAAGTTGAAAGTTAAGTTGAAAGTTAAGTTGAAAGTTAAGTTGAAAGTTAAGTTGAAAGTTAAGTTGAAAGTTAAGTTGAAAGTTAAGTTGAAAGTTAAGTTGAAAGTTAAGTTGAAAGTTAAGTTGAAAGTTAAGTTGAAAGTTAAGTTGAAAGTTAAGTTGAAAGTTAAGTTGAAAGTTAAGTTGAAAGTTAAGTTGAAAGTTAAGTTGAAAGTTAAGTTGAAAGTTAAGTTGAAAGTTAAGTTGAAAGTTAAGTTGAAAGTTAAGTTGAAAGTTAAGTTGAAAGTTAAGTTGAAAGTTAAGTTGAAAGTTAAGTTGAAAGTTAAGTTGAAAGTTAAGTTGAAAGTTAAGTTGAAAGTTAAGTTGAAAACGTGCCCTGGGGCGGTCGGTAAATGCATACGATGGCAATGTTTTTGCTCATGATGGCAACAGTTTCAAAGTCATGTATGGTATCATAGTGAAAACAGTCGCGGATAAATAGGGACACCCCTCCACCACGTTTTTGCTCACGATAAACTGAAACGTGACTGTACCCGGAAAAATTCGTAACATCAGTGACACTTGAGAACCATGTTTCTGAAAAAGCCATGAAATCAAAGGAACACTGTAATTGTGAGAGGTATGTACCGACGTCATCTTGTTTGTTCCTCAGACTCTGTGTATTTAAATGAAAAAAAGAAAGCCCCTTTTCAAGAAAACACTTGTTACTTTTCACCAGATCATTGAACGAACTTGTCGTGTGGTACGCCATCTTGATTTTTTGAAATCAAAATACCTGTCGTCACTGATCTAAACAATTTTGCTCAGGTCATTTTCGGTTGCAATCCTGATAACACTTGCTTTTGCTTGTTTTCTTACACAAAAAGAAAGACGAACAGATGCGTTTAAAACCCCTGGGCGTGGAACTATTTTTAGCTGCATCTATTACAAACGGATGAGAATTACACATCAACAGGATTTGGTGCTCAATTGATTGTGTTCCGTAGTTAGTACGAGGCCTATTTACCACAACAGAAGTCTGACGCAAGCTGTAACCAGTAGATCTATTTTGGTGCGTGTTAAAAAAATTAATGTATTTTAATTTTATTTCGTTATAAATAAACACACATATTTTGAGTTCATACATGGTTTTCACAGGGATCATTCGAGACTGTATTTGCCGAGCAACTATTTGTGTTGTTTCCTGCAGGTAAAAGAAACCGAGCTGCACGCGACTGCAGGGCTGATATTTTTTCTAAGTCAGTTTTGTTACAAGTACCCCTGATAAGAAGACAATAACTGATGCGAGAATGGATAAGAGAGAAATAAAACTGTCTTTTCAGCGAGCAAGGTTTACGATCTCGAAGCCGGGAAAGCATACCAATAGCTCTCGCTATCTTGACACGGGTGTGGTCTATGTGGTCGCTCCAGCCTAGGCTGTGATGGAATTTAACTCCTAGAAAGGAATGGGAGCTGACACGCTCAAGGTAGGAAGAGCCGTAACGAAGCCTAAAATCGTAATCAATTGGCTTGGTTTTTGCACAAAAAAGCATAAATTTAGTTTTTTTCTCGTTGAGTTCAAGACTATTTAAGTTTAGCCATACACTAAGATTTAATAGCCACGTGTTAGCAGTGTTTTCGAGTTCTTTAAGATTTGTTCCCGAGAAGAATACATTCGTATCGTCTGCATATAATACTATATCATCAGTTTGAGGAATGTCTTATCCTTGTGTTTTATGCGCTTGAAAAGGTCATTCGTAATGCATTCTTTTCTTGCTTTCTTGTGCCGAACAATTGTGAGTGGGAAAGCAGCATCGTAACAAATTTGTAATTCACAGATGGATCGGGTTCCTTATATATGTTCGCCCAGTTCAAGTTTTCAACAAGTGAATGAAAGGTCTTTTTACCGCCGTCATTGATGATACGGATAGTATTATTTGTGCACTGTGTACGTGTGGCGATCGGTAATCCTACAAAAATTGGTAGATGATCGCTCAATCCTGAACAAAGTACACCGGAGCAACTAGCAGACTTAGAAAAATCTGTGAAATATAAGTCGATCAGCGTACTTGTATTCGATGTGACTCTCGTAGGCTGTTCAATGACGTTCTCACAACCATTTTGAAGCATAATTTCAAGAAGTTGAACTTCAGCAGGGTTATTAGAGTTAAGATCGATATTAAAGTCCCCTATGATCACTATATGCCTCTTCCGGGAATTGACAAAATCCATGAGTGATTCAATGTAGTTTAAAAAGATTGACAGCGTGCCCTGGTGCGGTCGGTAAATGCATACGATGGCAATGTTTTTGCACATGATGGCAACAATTTCAAAGTCGTCTATGGTATCATAGTTAAAACAGTCGCGGATAAATAGGGACACCCCTCCACCACGTTTTTGCTCACGATAAACTGAAACGTGACTGTACCCGGAAAAATTCGTAACATCAGTGACACTTGAGAACCATGTTTCTGAAAAAGCCATGAAATCAAAGGAACACTGTAGTTGTGAGAGGTATGTACCGACGTCATCTTGTTTGTTCCTCAGACTCTGTGTATTTAAATGAAAAAAAGAAAGCCCCTTTTCAAGAAAACACTTGTTACTTTTCACCAGATCATTGAACGAAGTTGTCGTGTGGTACGCCATCTTGATTTTTTGAAATCAAAATACCTGTCGTCACTGATCTAAACAATTTTGCTCAGGTCATTTTCGGTTGCAATCCAGATAGCAATTGCTTTTGGTTGTTTTCTTACAAACACTTTACCCTCAGAAGTCCACACGAATTTGTAGTCATTTTCCTTTGCCCTTATCTTCGCCAGCCATAGCAATCGCCTGTTCATTGCTGTCAAGTTTTCATAGAAGCTGATGTTGGTCAACTTTTCTTGGGCGCACTTGCGTGCTTCAAACTATTTGCGCCTGAGGGCTCGGTTGGAAAACCTTACAATCACCACAGGCCTTCTGTCCTTTCTGGGGGGCAAACGATGCACATGTTCAACGTTGCTATCGGATAAATCAGGGAGCTCCAATTTTCGGGCAATCGTTAAGTATAAAGTTATGTTTAAAGTTAAGTTGAAAATTATGTTGAAAAATATGTTGAAAATTATGTTGAAAGTTAAGTTGAAAGTAAGTTGAAAGTTAAGTTGAAAGTTAAGTTGAAAGTTAAGTTGAAAGTTAAGTTGTAAGTTAAGTTGTAAGTTAAGTTGTAAGTTAAGTTGAAAGTTAAGTTGAAAGTTAAGTTGAAAGTTAAGTTGAAAGTTAAGTTGAAAGTTAAGTTGAAAGTTAAGTTGAAAGTTAAGTTTAAAGTTAGGTTTAAAGTTAGGTTTAAAGTTAGGTTTAAAGTTAGGTTTAAAGTTAGGTTTAAAGTTAGGTTTAAAGTTAGGTTTAAAGTTAGGTTTAAAGTTAGGTTTAAAGTTAGGTTTAAAGTTAGGTTTAAAGTTAGGTTTAAAGTTAGGTTTAAAGTTAGGTTTAAAGTTAGGTTTAAAGTTAGGTTTAAAGTTAGGTTTAAAGTTAAGTTGAAAGTTAGGTTTAAAGTTAAGTTGAAACTTAAGTTGAAACTTAAGTTGAAACTTAAGTTGAAAGTTAAGTTGAAAGTTAAGTTGAAAGTTAGGTTGAAAGTTAGTTTGAAAGTTAGTTTGAAAGTTAGTTTGAAAGTTAGTTTGAAAGTTAAGTTGAAAGTTAAGTTGAAAGTTAAGTTGAAAGTTAAGTTGAAAGTTAAGTTGAAAGTTAAGTTGAAAGTTAAGTTGAAAGTTAAGTTGAAAGTTAAGTTGAAAGTTAAGTTGAAAGTTAAGTTGAAAGTTAAGTTGAAAGTTAAGTTGAAAGTTAAGTTGAAAGTTAAGTTGAAAGTTAAGTTGAAAGTTAAGTTGAAAGTTAAGTTGAAAGTTAAGTTGAAAGTTAAGTTGAAAGTTAAGTTGAAAGTTAAATTGAAAGTTAATTGAAAGTTAAATTGAAATTGAAATTGAAAGTTAAATTGAAAGTTAAATTGAAATTGAAATTGAAATTGAAAGTTAAATTGAAATTGAATTTGAAATTTTTTTTGTTTATTTCTCCTTTGGGCAACATGCAGGTATTGCCCACGAGGAGGTGCTAAACCTCCTGACTGGGTCTTGTCCTTGCTTGGGTACAGCAGCAGGAGCGGTATTGCATTACAGAACAAAAAAAGGTTGTCCTTGCCATCACTTACACAACAGACGCATCATAAACAGTTCTTGTAAATATATACAGATAATAAAATAATAATACACACTAAATCATACAAAAATAATACAGAAATGCAATACATTAGGGTTGTTCGAACCGACATAATATTACATCAAACGGAACCAGAAGTAAGCATTTGGTCGTCTAGGACACAACGTTAAACAAAAAGAAAGACGAACAGATGCGTTTAAAACCCCTGGGCGTGGAACTATTTTTAGCTGCATCTATTACAAACGGATGAGAATTACACATCAACAGGATTTGGTGCTCAATTGATTGTGTTCCGTAGTTAGTACGAGGCCTATTTACCACAACAGAAGTCTGACGCAAGCTGTAACCAGTAGATCTATTTTGGTCCGTGTTAAAAAAATTAATGTAATTTGATTTTATTTCGTTATAAATAAACACACATATTTTGAGTTCATACATGGTTTTCACAGGGATCATTCGAGACTGTGTATTTTCCGAGCAACTATTTGTGTTGTTTCCTGCAGGTAAAAGATACCGAGCTGCACGCGACTGCAGGGCTGATATTTTTTCTAAGTCAGTTTTGTTACAAGTACCCCTGATAAGAAGACAATAACTGATGCGAGAATGGATAAGAGAGAAATAAAACTGTCTTTTCAGCGAGCAAGGTATAAGATCTCGAAGCCGGGAAAGCATACCAATAGCTCTCGCTATCTTGACACGGGTGTTTTCTATGTGGTCGCTCCAGCCTAGGCTGTGATGGAATTTAACTCCTAGAAAGGAATAGGAGCTGACACGCTCAAGGTAGGAAGAGCCGTAACGAAGCTTAAAATCGTAATCAATTGGCTTGGTTTTTGCGCAAAAAAGCATAAATTTAGTTTTTTTCTCGTTGAGTTCAAGACTATTTAAGTTTAGCCATACACTAAGATTTAATAGCCACGTGTTAGCAGTGTTTTCGAGTTCTTTAAGATTTGTTCCAGAGAAGAATACATTCGTATCGTCTGCATATAATACTATATCATCAGTTTGAGGAATGTCTTATCCTTGTGTTTTATGTGCTTGAAAAGGTCATTCGTAATGCATTCTTTTCTTGTGCCGAACAATTGTGAGTGGGAAAGCAGCATCGTAACAAATTTGTAATTCGGACATAAAAATATCGTAGGATACAGATGGATCGGGTTCCTTATATATGTTCGCCCAGTTCAAGTTTTCAACAAGTGAATGAAAGGTCTTTTTACAGCCGTCATTGATGATACGGATAGTAATATTTGTGCACTGTGTACGCGTGGCGATCGGTAATGCTACAAAAATTGGTAGATGATCGCTCAATCCTGAACAAAGTACACCGGAGCAACTAGCAGACTTAGAAAAATCTGTGAAACATAAGTCGATCAGCGTACTTGTATTCGATGTGACTCTCGTAGGCTGTTCAATGACGTTCTCACAACCATTTTGAAGCATAATTTCAAGAAGTTGAACTTCAGCAGGGTTCTTAGAGTTAAGATCGATATTAAAGTCCCCTATGATCACTATATGCCTCTTCCGGGAATTGACAAAATCCATGAGTGATTCAATGTAGTTTAAAAAGATTGACAGCGTGCCCTGGGGCGGTCGGTAAATGCATACGATGGCAATGTTTTTGCACATGATGGCAACAGTTTCAAAGTCGTCTATGGTATCATAGTTAAAACAGTCGCGGATAAATAGGGACACCCCTCCACCACGTTTTTGCTCACGATAAACTGAAACGTGACTGTACCCGGAAAAATTCGTAACATCAGTGACACTTGAGAACCATGTTTCTGAAAAAGCCATGAAATCAAAGGAACACTGTAGTTGTGAGAGGTATGTACCGACGTCATCTTGTTTGTTCCTCAGACTCTGTATTTAAATGAAAAAAAGAAAGCCCCTTTTCAAGAAAACACTTGTTACTTTTCACCAGATCATTGAACGAAGTTGTCGTGTGGTACGCCATCTTGATTTTTTGAAATCAAAATACCTGTCGTCACTGATCTAAACAATTTTGCTCAGGTCATTTTCGGTTGCAATCCAGATAGCACTTGCTTTTGGTTGTTTTCTTACAAACACTTTACCCTCAGAAGTCCACACGAATTTGTAGTCATTTTCCTTTGCCCTTATCTTCGCCAGCCATAGCAATCGCCTGTTCATTGCTGTCAAGTTTTCATAGAAGCTGAGGTTGGTCAACTTTTCTTGGGCGCACTTGCGTGCTTCAAACTATTTGCGCCTGAGGGCTCGGTTGGAAAACCTTACAATCACCACAGGCCTTCTGTCCTTTCTGGGGGGCAAACGATGCACATGTTCAACGTTGCTATCGGATAAATCAGGGAGCTCCAATTTTCGGGCAATCGTTAAGTTTAAAGTTATGTTTAAAGTTAAGTTGAAAATTATGTTGAAAATTATGTTGAAAGTTAAGTTGAAAGTTAAGTTGTAAGTTAAGTTGAAAGTTAAGTTGAAAGTTAAGTTGAAAGTTAAGTTGAAAGTTAAGTTGAAAGTTAAGTTGAAAGTTAAGTTGAAAGTTAAGTTGAAAGTTAAGTTTAAAGTTAAGTTTAAAGTTAGGTTTAAAGTTAAGTTTAAAGTTAAGTTTAAAGTTAAGTTTAAAGTTAGGTTTAAAGTTAGGTTTAAAGTTAGGTTTAAAGTTAGGTTTAAAGTTAGGTTTAAAGTTATGTTGCAAGTTAGGTTGAAAGTTATGTTGCAAGTTATGTTGCAAGTTATGTTGCAAGTTATGTTGCAAGGTATGTTGCAAGTTATGTTGCAAGTTATGTTGCAAGTTATGTTGCAAGTTATGTTGCAAGTTATGTTGCAAGTTATGTTGCAAGTTATGTTGCAAGTTATGTTGCAAGTTATGTTGCAAGTTATGTTGCAAGTTATGTTGCAAGTTATGTTGCAAGTTATGTTGCAAGTTATGTTGCAAGTTATGTTGCAAGTTAAATTGAAAGGTAAATTGAAATTGAATTTGAAATTTTTTTTGTTTATTTCTCCTTTGGGCAACATACAGGTATTGCCCACGAGGAGGTGCTAAACCTCCAGACTGGGTCTTGTCCTCGCTTGGGTACAGCAGCAGGAGCGGTATTGCATTACACAACAAAAAAAGGTTGTCCTTGCCATCACTTACACAACAGACGCATCATAAACAGTTCTTGTAAATATATACAGATAATAAAATAATAATACACACTAAATCGTACAAAAATACTACAGAAATGCAATACATTAGGGTTGTTCGAACCGACATAATATTACATCAAACGGAACCAGAAGTAAGCATTTGGTCGTCTAGGACACAACGTTAAACAAAAAGAAAGACGAACAGATGCGTTTAAAACCCCTGGGCGTGGAACTATTTTTAGCTGCATCTATTACAAACGGATGAGAATTACACATCAACAGAATTTGGTGCTCAATTGATTGTGTTCCGTAGTTAGTACGAGGCCTATTTACCACAACAGAAGTCTGACGCAAGCTGTAACCAGTAGATCTATTTTGGTCCGTGTTAAAAAAATTAATGTAATTTGATTTTATTTCGTTATAAATAAACACACATATTTTGAGTTCATACATGGTTTTCACAGGGATCATTCGAGACTGTATTTGCCGAGCAACTCGAAATACTTTGTTTCCAATTGGTGCTTCTGCTTGACTGCTAAATCTCGGCACTTGCGCTGTCGAGGAATTTAAGCAAAGCAAGGAAATCAGGAGCACATAGAAACGAGAGAAGTAGACATTGTGACGATTCTGCCCGGCATATTTCTTTGTGATGCAGATCAGATGCTGGTATGTTTTTTTATTCTACTAAAAATACCGACAACTCGTGATTCGAAACGGACACAAATTCCCTCTTCAAAACATGCGAAGTTCCAGCACTTACGAAGATTTGAACACAGGTCTCAATATTCTGTATATACTAACCTCAAAGCCTCCGGCTCCATATTTAAAAGCCGCCTACCTTTGGTAACTGCATGAGGTTACTATGCTTAGCTGTGGGAATACGCCCAATTGCCAAGAGTCAGCATTTCGTGCATTTTGTGATCGAAATCTACATCGAAACTGGGACAGCACACCTGCCCCTAAAACTCAGTACGCTAGAGTGGGGTCTGCTCCCTTTTTACTCCAATGCAAGCCAGTTCATGTTTAGACTCTTCAATGGTGTGGCCAACTGGCATATCATGAATCAGCCACGTGTTATTGGCTTTTCTTAATGCACTATATGGCATAATATGATGAAGTGGTGAGGAGGAGGAGGAAAGGCAGGGATGTTAACCAGACGAATAGCTGCTTTGCTACCCTGCACGGGGGGAAAGGGGTGAGGGGAGAAAAAGATGAAGGAGAAAAGACAGTTGCACGAAAATAAAGTCACTATGTAAAGTCAAAGCGCTCAGTAAAGTAAAGTGGTGAGGAAACCTGCTAAACAAGCCATAGAAAAAAAAGATATTTGCTCTTGCCTTTGTAAGCTTGCTGTTGTTTGTAACGGGCGTGAAAACATACCATTTTTTCACCCGCGGCTGGTAAGAGCACTCTGTCACTGCACACGAAGTCGCAGGATTTGATCTCGGCCTTGGCGGTTGCATCTAGGTAGGTTGGAAGTTGGACCTATTTTTAAAGGTGGCGGAGAGTTTGAATGATGCTTCACTCCCGCCACCGGTTGGCCCGGTATTGCACTACCACCGGGATCGGCCTTGTCTTTAGCGCGTCTTGGCTATCCTGTCGACTTCTATCTGCACGTGGTAGCGATTGTGGCTCGGCTTGAGCCAGTGGGCAGGCCTGTCCACTTTCCTTCCTTTCTTCCTTGCAGCAACAGACAGACAGACAGACAGACAGACGACAGACAGACAGACGACAGACAGACAGACGACAGACGACAGGCGACAGACAGACAGACGACAGACGACAGGCGACAGACGACTGCCGACAGACGACTGACGACTGCCGACAGACGACTGCCGACAGACGACTGCCGACAGACGACTGCCGACAGACGACAGACGACTGACGACTGACGGCAGACGACAGACGACAGACGACAGACGACAGGCAGGCAGGCAGGCAGAACTAAATATTAGTATTCAGCCCAAATATGTACAACAGAGCAAGGTTAAAACAACCGGAAGGACCCCTGAAACCTTCTTTCTTGAAAAAGTCCTTATGAATGTGCCGAAAGAATAAAACTGCGCAAAATACGAGGACATAGGCAACCAAGAACGCACAAAACATCACGTGCGCAGTTTGTGGATCTTTGTTGCGTTTGTCCTCGTCTTTGGCACAATTTTAACATTTCTAAAACCATGATCCAACTATCCCGCAAGAACGTCCTACTAATGAATGTGCAGTTTTTTAAAGTACTGAGTTTTACGTTTTTTGAACAAGAAGGAATAGGTTAGAAAACGACAGCAGTCCCATTGTTTTACAGTCTGGGAAAGTCAGTTTTCGCCCCTGGACAGGAATTTGCCCCATTCACACGTTTTTGTGGAATGCATATGCCAACAGTCCACAGGAAAAATTTCTCTCTCGTTGAACAATCATGCAGTTTATATGGGGTCCTCATATATTCCCGTTATGACTCAAAACATGGTAATTGAGGCGCACAAACAATGTTAGGACTTTGGTTTCAACATCTTCAGTAAGAGACGGACAAAATCATTAACAATTTTCGGAAAGCGAACGGTCACGCAACAATCTGGAGGAAACTTTATAATGTGAAAAATCTGCACATGATGTATTAGTGTACTGAACCTTTATATTAAAACGGTAAGTCACTGGCCTGATAAAATTCAGAATATGAAAGGAGGAACCAGAGAGCCGGCCGGCTAGAGGGAGCTAATACAGTCGGGCACTCACGTTTCCCTTGAACGCGTTCTCATGGAAAGTATTCCACAGATTTCAGTGTACCTATATTGCTACACATTCTCTTTCATTGAGAACAAAAAGAACTGGAATGTGATGGACCGCAAGGCGGCTTTTCCAGTTTTATATATTTGAGAAAATTAAAATGGCACCTAATTTGCTTAATGACTCGAAATACTTTGTTTCCAATTGTTGCTTCTGCTTGACTGCTAAATCTCGGCACTTGCGCTGTCGAGGAATGTAAGCAAAGTAAGGAAATCGGGAGCACATAGAAACGAGAGAAGTAGACATTGTGACGACTCTGCCCTGCATATTTCTTTGTGATGCAGATCAGACGCTGGTATGTTTTTTTATTCTACTAAAAATACCGACTACTCGTGATTCGAAACGGAAACAAATTCCCTCTTCAAAACATGCCAAGTTCCAGCACTTACGAAGATTTGAACACAGGTCTCAATATCCTGTATATACTAACCTCAAAGCCTCCGGCTCCATATTTAAAAGCCGCCTACCTTTGATAACTGCATGAGGTTACTATTCTTAGCCGTGGGAATACATCCAATTGCCAAGAGTCAGCATTTCGTGCATTTTGTGATCGAAATCTACATCGAAACTGGGACAGCACACCTGCCCCTAAAACTCAGTACGCTAGAGTGGAGTCTGCTCCCTTTTTACTCCAATGCAAGCCAGTTCATGTTTAGACTCTTCAATGGTGTGGCCAACTGGCATATCATGAATCAGCCACGTGTTATTGGCTTTTCTTAATGCACTATATGGCATAATGTGATGAAGTGGTGAGGAGGAGAGGAGGAGGAAAGGCAGGGATGTTAACCAGACGAATAGCTGCTTTGCTACCCTGCACGGGGGGAAAGGGGTGAGGGGAGAAAAAGATGAAGGAGAAAAGACAGTTGCACGAAAATAAAGTCACTATGTAAAGTGAAAGCACTCAGTAAAGTAAAGTGGTGAGGAAACCTGCTAAACAAGCCATAGAAAAAAAAAGATATTTGCTCTTGCCTTTGTAAGCTTGCTGTTGTTTGTAACGGGCGTGAAAACATACCATTTTTTCACCCGCGGCTGGTAAGAGCACTCTGTCACTGCACACGAAGTCGCAGGATTTGATCTCGGCCTTGGCGGTTGCATCTAGGTAGGTTGGAAGTTGGACCTATTTTTAAAGGTGGCGGAGAGTTTGAATGATGCTTCACTCCCGCCTCCGGTTGGCCCGGTATTGCACTACCACCGGGATCGGCCTTGTCTTTAGCGCGTCTTGGCTATCCTGTCGACTTCTATCTGCACGTGGTAGCGATTGTGGCTCGGCTTGAGCCAGTGGGCAGGCCTGTCCACTTTCCTTCCTTTCTTCCTTGCAGCAACAGACAGACAGACAGACAGACAGACGACAGGCGACAGACGACAGACGACTGCCGACAGACGACAGACGACTGCCGACAGACGACTGCCGACAGACGACTGCCGACAGACGACAGACGACTGACGACTGACGACAGACGGCAGACGACAGACGACCGAAGACAGACGACAGGCAGGCAGGCAGAACTAAATATTAGTATTCAGCCCAAATATGTACAACAGAGCAAGGTTAAAACAACCGGAAGGACCCCTGAAACCTTCTTTCTTGAAAACGTCCTTATGAATGTGCCGAAAGAATAAAACTGCGCAAAATACGAGGACATAGGCAACCAAGAACGCACAAAACATCACGTGCGCAGTTTGTGGATCTTTGTTGCGTTTGTCCTCGTCTTTGGCACAATTTTAACATTTCTAAAACCATGATCCAACTATCCCGCAAGAACGTCCTACTAATGAATGTGCAGTTTTTTAAAGTACTGAGTTTTACGTTTTTTGAACAAGAAGGAATAGGTTAGAAAACGACAGCAGTCCCATTGTTTTACAGTCTGGGAAAGTCAGTTTTCGCCCCTGGACAGGAATTTGCCCCATTCACACGTTTTTGTGGAATGCATATGCCAACAGTCCACAGGAAAAATTTCTCTCTCGTTGAACAATCATGCAGTTTATATGGGGTCCTCATATATTCCCGTTATGACTCAAAACATGGTAATTGAGGCGCACAAACAATGTTAGGACTTTGGTTTCAACATCTTCAGTAAGAGACGGACAAAATCATTAACAATTTTCGGAAAGCGAACGGTCACGCAACAATCTGGAGGAAACTTTATAATGTGAAAAATCTGCACATGATGTATTAATGTACTGAACCTTTATATTAAAACGGTAAGTCACTGGCCTGATAAAATTCAGAATATGAAAGGAGGAACCAGAGAGCCGGCCGGCTAGAGGGAGCTATTACAGTCGGGCACTCAGGTTTCTCTTGAACGCGTTCTCATGGAAAGTATTCCACAGATTTCAGTGTACCTATATTGCTACACATTCTCTTTCATTGAGAACAAAAAGAACTGGAATGTGATGGACCGCAAGGCGGCTTTTCCAGTTTTATATATTTGAGAAAATTAAAATGGCACCTAATTTGCTTAATGACTCGAAATACTTTGTTTCCAATTGTTGCTTCTGCTTGACTGCTAAATCTCGGCACTTGCGCTGTCGAGGAATTTAAGCAAAGTAAGGAAATCGGGAGCACATAGAAACGAGAGAAGTAGACATTGTGACGACTCTGCCCGGCATATTTCTTTGTGATGCAGATCAGACGCTGGTATGTTTTTTTATTCTACTAAAAATACCGACAACTCGTGATTCGAAACGGAAACAAATTCCCTCTTCAAAACATGCCAAGTTCCAGCACTTACGAAGATTTGAACACAGGTCTCAATATCCTGTATATACTAACCTCAAAGCCTCCGGCTCCATATTTAAAAGCCGCCTACCTTTGGTAACTGCATGAGGTTACTATGCTTAGCTGTGGGAATACACCCAATTGCCAAGAGTCAGCATTTCGTGCATTTTGTGATCGAAATCTACATCGAAACTGGGACAGCACACCTGCCCTAAAACTCAGTACGCTAGAGTGGAGTCTGCTCCCTTTTTACTCCAATGCAAGCCAGTTCATGTTTAGACTCTTCAATGGTGTGGCCAACTGGCATATCATGAATAGCCACGTGTTATTGGCTTTTCTTAATGCACTATATGGCATAATGTGATGAAGTGGTGAGGAGGAGAGGAGGAGGAAAGGCAGGGATGCTAACCAGACGAATAGCTGCTTTGCTACCCTGCACGGGGGGAAAGGGGTGAGGGGAGAAAAAGATGAAGGAGAAAAGACAGTTGCACGAAAATAAAGTCACTATGTAAAGTCAAAGCGCTCAGTAAAGTAAAGTGGTGAGGAAACCTGCTAAACAAGCCATAGAAAAAAAAAGATATTTGCTCTTGCCTTTGTAAGCTTGCTGTTGTTTGTAACGGGCGTTAAAACATACCATTTTTTCACCCGCGGCTGGTAAGAGCACTCTGTCACTGCACACGAAGTCGCAGGATTTGATCTCGGCCTTGGCGGTTGCATCTAGGTAGGTTGGAAGTTGGACCTATTTTTTAAAGGTGGCGGAGAGTTTGAATGATGCTTCACTCCCGCCACCGGTTGGCCCGGTATTGCACTACCACCGGGATCGGCCTTGTCTTTAGCGCGTCTTGGCTATCCTGTCGACTTCTATCTGCACGTGGTAGCGATTGTGGCTCGGCTTGAGCCAGTGGGCAGGCCTGTCCACTTTCCTTCCTTTCTTCCTTGCAGCAACAGACAGACAGGCAGACAGACAGACAGAGACAGACAGACAGACAGACAGACGACAGACGACAGACGACAGACGACAGACGACAGACGACAGACGACAGACGACAGACGACAGACGACTGACGACTGACGGCAGGCAGGCAGAACTCATTATTAGTATTCAGCCCAAATATGTACTACAGAGCAAGGTATAAACATGCAGAAGGACTCCTGAAACCTTCTTTCTTGAAAAAAGTCCTTATAAATGTGCCGAAAGAATAAAACTGCGCAAAATACGAGGACATAGGCAACCAAGAACGCACAAAACATCACGTGCGCAGTTTGTGGGTCTTTGTTACGTTTGTCCTCGTCTTTGGCACAATTTTAACATTTCTAGAACCATGATCCAACTATCCCGCAAGAACGTCCTACTAATGAATGTGCAGTTTTTTAAAGTACTGAGTTTTACGTTTTTTGAACAAGAAGAAATAGGTTAGAAAACGACAGCAGTCCCATTGTGATACAGTCTGGGAAAGTGTCAGTTTTCGCCCCTGGACAGAAATTTGCCCCATTCACACGTTTTTGTGGAATGAATATGCCAACAATCCACAGGAAAAATTTCTCTCTCGTTGAACAATCATGCAGTTTATATGGGGTCCTCATATATTCCCGTTACGACTCAAAACATGGTAATTGAGGCGCACAAACAATTTTATGACTTTGGTTTCAACATCTTCAGTTAGAGACGGACAAAATCATTAACAATTGTCGGAAAGCGAACGGTCACGCAATAATCTTGAGGAGACTTTATAATGTGAAAAATCTGCACATGATGTATTAATGTACTGGAACCTTTATATTGCAAACGCTAAGTCACTGGCCTGATAAGATTCAGAATATGAAAGGAGGAACCAGAGAGCCGGCCGGGTAGAGGGAGCTATTACAGTCGGGCACTCACGTTTCTCTTGAACGCGTTCTCATGGAAAGTATTCTACAGATTTCAGTCTACCTATATTGCTACACATTCTCTTTCATTGAGAACAAAAAGAACTGGAATGTGATGGACCGCAAGGCGGCTTTTCCAGTTTTATATATTTGAGAAAATTAAAATGGCACCTAATTTGCTTAATGACTCGAAATACTTTGTTTCCAATTGTTGCTTCTGCTTGACTGCTAAATCTCGGCACTTGCGCTGTCGAGGAATTTAAGCAAAGTAAGGAAATCGGGAGCACATAGAAACGAGAGAAGTAGACATTGTGACGATTCTGCCCGGCATATTTCTTTGTGATGCAGATCAGACGCTGGTATGTTTTTTTATTCTACTAAAAATACCGACTACTCGTGATTCGAAACGGAAACAAATTCCCTCTTCAAAACATGCCAAGTTCCAGCACTTACGAATATTTGAACACTGGTCTCAATATCCTGTATATACTAACCTCAAAGCCTCCGGCTCCATATTTAAAAGCCGCCTACCTTTGGTAACTGCATGAGGTTACTATGCTTAGCTGTGGGAATACGCCCAATTGCCAAGAGTCAGCATTTCGTGCATTTTGTGATCGAAATCTACATCGAAACTGGGACAGCACACCTGCCCCTAAAACTCAGTACGCTAGAGTGGGGTCTGCTCCCTTTTTACTCCAATGCAAGCCAGTTCATGTTTAGACTCTTCAATGGTGTGGCCAACTGGCATATCATGAATCAGCCACGTGTTATTGGCTTTTCTTAATGCACTATATGGCATAATATGATGAAGTGGTGAGGAGGAGGAGGAAAGGCAGGGATGTTAACCAGACGAATAGCTGCTTTGCTACCCTGCACGGGGGGAAAGGGGTGAGGGGAGAAAAAGATGAAGGAGAAAAGACAGTTGCACGAAAATAAAGTCACTATGTAAAGTCAAAGCGCTCAGTAAAGTAAAGTGGTGAGGAAACCTGCTAAACAAGCCATAGAAACAAAAGATATTTGCTCTTGCCTTTGTAAGCTTGCTGTTGTTTGTAACGGGCGTGAAAACATACCATTTTTTCACCCGCGGCTGGTAAGAGCACTCTGTCACTGCACACGAAGTCGCAGGATTTGATCTCGGCCTTGGCGGTTGCATCTAGGTAGGTTGGAAGTTGGACCTATTTTTAAAGGTGGCGGAGAGTTTGAATGATGCTTCACTCCCGCCACCGGTTGGCCCGGTATTGCACTACCACCGGGATCGGCCTTGTCTTTAGCGCGTCTTGGCTATCCTGTCGACTTCTATCTGCACGTGGTAGCGATTGTGGCTCGGCTTGAGGCAGTGGGCAGGCCTGTCCACTTTCCTTCCTTTCTTCCTTGCAGCAACAGACAGACAGACAGACAGACAGACAGACGACAGACAGACAGACGACAGACAGACAGACGACAGACGACAGGCGACAGACGACTGCCGACAGACGACTGACGACTGCCGACAGACGACTGCCGACAGACGACTGCCGACAGACGACTGCCGACAGACGACTGCCGACAGACGACAGACGACTGACGACTGACGACAGACGGCAGACGACAGACGACAGACGACAGACGACAGGCAGGCAGGCAGGCAGAACTAAATATTAGTATTCAGCCCAAATATGTACAACAGAGCAAGGTTAAAACAACCGGAAGGACCCCTGAAACCTTCTTTCTTGAAAAAGTCCTTATGAATGTGCCGAAAGAATAAAACTGCGCAAAATACGAGGACATAGGCAACCAAGAACGCACAAAACATCACGTGCGCAGTTTGTGGATCTTTGTTGCGTTTGTCCTCGTCTTTGGCACAATTTTAACATTTCTAAAACCATGATCCAACTATCCCGCAAGAACGTCCTACTAATGAATGTGCAGTTTTTTAAAGTACTGAGTTTTACGTTTTTTGAACAAGAAGGAATAGGTTAGAAAACGACAGCAGTCCCATTGTTTTACAGTCTGGGAAAGTCAGTTTTCGCCCCTGGACAGGAATTTGCCCCATTCACACGTTTTTGTGGAATGCATATGCCAACAGTCCACAGGAAAAATTTCTCTCTCGTTGAACAATCATGCAGTTTATATGGGGTCCTCATATATTCCCGTTATGACTCAAAACATGGTAATTGAGGCTCACAAACAATGTTAGGACTTTGGTTTCAACATCTTCAGTAAGAGACGGACAAAATCATTAACAATTTTCGGAAAGCGAACGGTCACGCAACAATCTGGAGGAAACTTTATAATGTGAAAAATCTGCACATGATGTATTAGTGTACTGAACCTTTATATTAAAACGGTAAGTCACTGGCCTGATAAAATTCAGAATATGAAAGGAGGAACCAGAGAGCCGGCCGGCTAGAGGGAGCTATTACAGTCGGGCACTCACGTTTCCCTTGAACGCGTTCTCATGGAAAGTATTCCACAGATTTCAGTGTACCTATATTGCTACACATTCTCTTTCATTGAGAACAAAAAGAACTGGAATGTGATGGACCGCAAGGCGGCTTTTCCAGTTTTATATATGTGAGAAAATTAAAATGGCACCTAATTTGCTTAATGACTCGAAATACTTTGTTTCCAATTGTTGCTTCTGCTTGACTGCTAAATCTCGGCACTTGCGCTGTCGAGGAATTTAAGCAAAGTAAGGAAATCGGGAGCACATAGAAACGAGAGAAGTAGACATTGTGACGACTCTGCCCTGCATATTTCTTTGTGATGCAGATCAGACGCTGGTATGTTTTTTTATTCTACTAAAAATACCGACTACTCGTGATTCGAAACGGAAACAAATTCCCTCTTCAAAACATGCCAAGTTCCAGCACTTACGAAGATTTGAACACAGGTCTCAATATCCTGTATATACTAACCTCAAAGCCTCCGGCTCCATATTTAAAAGGCGCCTACCTTTGGTAACTGCATGAGGTTACTATGCTTAGCCGTGGGAATACACCCAATTGCCAAGAGTCAGCATTTCGTGCATTTTGTGATCGAAATCTACATCGAAACTGGGACAGCACACCTGCCCCTAAAACTCAGTACGCTAGAGTGGAGTCTGCTCCCTTTTTACTCCAATGCAAGCCAGTTCATGTTTAGACTCTTCAATGGTGTGGCCAACTGGCATATCATGAATCAGCCACGTGTTATTGGCTTTTCTTAATGCACTATATGGCATAATGTGATGAAGTGGTGAGGAGGAGAGGAGGAGGAAAGGCACGGATGTTAACCAGACGAATAGCTGCTTTGCTACCCTGCACGGGGGGAAAGGGGTGAGGGGAGAAAAAGATGAAGGAGAAAAGACAGTTGCACGAAAATAAAGTCACTATGTAAAGTCAAAGCGCTCAGTAAAGTAAAGTGGTGAGGAAACCTGCTAAACAAGCCATAGAAAAAAAAAGATATTTGCTCTTGCCTTTGTAAGCTTGCTGTTGTTTGTAACGGGCGTGAAAACATACCATTTTTTCACCCGCGGCTGGTAAGAGCACTCTGTCACTGCACACGAAGTCGCAGGATTTGATCTCGGCCTTGGCGGTTGAATCTAGGTAGGTTGGAAGTTGGACCTATTTTTTAAAGGTGGCGGAGAGTTTGAATGATGCTTCACTCCCGCCTCCGGTTGGCCCGGTATTGCACTACCACCGGGATCGGCCTTGTCTTTAGCGCGTCTTGGCTATCCTGTCGACTTCTATCTGCACGTGGTAGCGATTGTGGCTCGGCTTGAGCCAGTGGGCAGGCCTGTCCACTTTCCTTCCTTTCTTCCTTGCAGCAACAGACAGACAGACAGACAGACGACAGGCGACAGACGACAGACGACTGCCGACA
This sequence comes from Amblyomma americanum, assembly GCF_052857255.1. Lineage (NCBI taxonomy): Eukaryota > Metazoa > Arthropoda > Arachnida > Ixodida > Ixodidae > Amblyomma > Amblyomma americanum. Next base: position 58,391,439 of record NC_135498.1, on the reverse strand, counting down.
GACGACTGCCGACAGACGACTGCCGACAGACGACTGCCGACAGACGACTGCCGACAGACGACTGCCGACAGACGACTGCCGACAGACGACAGACGACTGACGACTGACGACAGACGGCAGACGACAGACGACAGAAGACAGACGACAGGCAGGCAGGCAGGCAGAACTAAATATTAGTATTCAGCCCAAATATGTACAACAGAGCAAGGTTAAAACAACCGGAAGGACCCCTGAAACCTTCTTTCTTGAAAAAAGTCCTTATGAATGTGCCGAAAGATTAAAACTGCGCAAAATACGAGGACATAGGCAACCAAGAACGCACAAAACATCACGTGCGCAGTTTGTGGATCTTTGTTGCGTTTGTCCTCGTCTTTGGCACAATTTTAACATTTCTAAAACCATGATCCAACTATCCCGCAAGAACGTCCTACTAATGAATGTGCAGTTTTTTAAAGTACTGAGTTTTACGGTTTTTGAACAAGAAGGAATAGGTTAGAAAACGACAGCAGTCCCATTGTTTTACAGTCTGGGAAAGTCAGTTTTCGCCCCTGGACAGGAATTTGCCCCATTCACACGTTTTTGTGGAAGGCATATGCCAACAGTCCACAGGAAAAATTTCTCTCTCGTTGAACAATCATGCAGTTTATATGGGGTCCTCATATATTCCCGTTATGACTCAAAACATGGTAATTGAGGCGCACAAACAATGTTAGGACTTTGGTTTCAACATCTTCAGTAAGAGACGGACAAAATCATTAACAATTTTCGGAAAGCGAACGGTCACGCAACAATCTGGAGGAAACTTTATAATGTGAAAAATCTGCACATGATGTATTAATGTACTGAACCTTTATATTAAAACGCTAAGTCACTGGCCTGATAAAATTCAGAATATGAAAGGAGGAACCAGAGAGCCGGCCGGCTAGAGGGAGCTATTACAGTCGGGCACTCACGTTTCTCTTGAACGCGTTCTCATGGAAAGTATTCCACAGATTTCAGTGTACCTATATTGCTACACATTCTCTTTCATTGAGAACAAAAAGAACTGGAATGTGATGGACCGCAAGGCGGCTTTTCCAGTTTTATATATTTGAGAAAATTAAAATGGCACCTAATTTGCTTAATGACTCGAAATACTTTGTTTCCAATTGTTGCTTCTGCTTGACTGCTAAATCTCGGCACTTGCGCTGTCGAGGAATTTAAGCAAAGTAAGGAAATCGGGAGCACATAGAAACGAGAGAAGTAGACATTGTGACGATTCTGCCCGGCGTATTTCTTTGTGATGCAGATCAGACGCTGGTATGTTTTTTTTATTCTACTAAAAATACCGACTACTCGTGATTCGAAACGGAAACAAATTCCCTCTTCAAAACATGCCAAGTTCCAGCACTTACGAAGATTTGAACACTGGTCTCAATATCCTGTATATACTAACCTCAAAGCCTCCGGCTCCATATTTAAAAGCCGCCTACCTTTGGTAACTGCATGAGGTTACTATGCTTAGCTGTGGGAATACGCCCAATTGCCAAGAGTCAGCATTTCGTGCATTTTGTGATCGAAATCTACATCGAAACTGGGACAGCACACCTGCCCCTAAAACTCAGTATGCTAGAGTGGAGTCTGCTCCCTTTTTACTCCAATGCAAGCCAGTTCATGTTTAGACTCTTCAATGGTGTGGCCAACTGGCATATCATGAATCAGCCACGTGTTATTGGCTTTTCTTAATGCACTATATGGCATAATGTGATGAAGTGGTGAGGAGGAGAGGAGGAGGAAAGGCAGGGATGTTAACCAGACGAATAGCTGCTTTGCTACCCTGCACGGGGGGAAAGGGGTGAGGGGAGAAAAAGATGAAGGAGAAAAGACAGTTGCACGAAAATAAAGTCACTATGTAAAGTCAAAGCGCTCAGTAAAGTAAAGTGGTGAGGGAACCTGCTAAACAAGCCATAGAAAAAAAAAAGATATTTGCTCTTGCCTTTGTAAGCTTGCTGTTGTTTGTAACGGGCGCGAAAACATACCATTTTTTCACCCGCGGCTGGTAAGAGCACTCTGTCACTGCACACGAAGTCGCAGGATTTGATCTCGGCCTTGGCGGTTGCATCTAGGTAGGTTGGAAGTTGGACCTATTTTTTAAAGGTGGCGGAGAGTTTGAATGATGCTTCACTCCCGCCACCGGTTGGCCCGGTATTGCACTACCACCGGGATCGGCCTTGTCTTTAGCGCGTCTTGGCTATCCTGTCGACTTCTATCTGCACGTGGTAGCGATTGTGGCTCGGCTTGAGCCAGTGGGCAGGCCTGTCCACTTTCCTTCCTTTCTTCCTTGCAGCAACAGACAGACAGACAGACAGAGACAGACAGACAGACAGACAGACGACAGACAGACAGACGACAGACGACAGACGACAGACGACAGACGACAGACGACAGACGACAGACGACTGACGACTGACGACTGACGACTGACGGCAGGCAGGCAGGCAGGCGGGCAGAACTCATTATTAGTATTCAGCCCAAATATGTACTACAGAGCAAGGTAAAAACATGCAGAAGGACTCCTGAAACCTTCTTTCTTGAACAAAGTCCTTATAAATGTGCCGAAAGATTAAAACTGCGCAAAATACGAGGACAAAGGCAACCAAGAACGCACAAAACATCACGTGCGCAGTTTGTGGGTCTTTGTTGCGTTTGTCCTCGTCTTTGGCACAATTTTAACATTTCTAGAACCATGATCCAACTATCCCGCAAGAACGTCCTACTAATGAATGTGCAGTTTTTTAAAGTACTGAGTTTTACGTTTTTTGAACAAGAAGGAATAGGTTAGAAAACGACAGCAGTCGCATTGTGATACAGTCTGGGAAAGTGTCAGTTTTCGCCCCTGGACAGAAATTTGCTTCATTCACACGTTTTTGTGGAATGCATATGCCAACAATCCACAGGAAAAATTTCTCTCTCGTTGAACAATCATGCAGTTTATATGGGGTCCTCATATATTCCCGTTACGACTCAAAACATGGTAATTGAGGCGCACAAACAATTTTATGACTTTGGTTTCAACATCTTCAGTTAGAGACGGACAAAATCATTAACAATTGTCGGAAAGCGAACGGTCACGCAACGATCTGGAGGAAACTTTATAATGTGAAAAATCTGCATATGATGTATTAATGTACTGGAACCTTTATATTGCAAACGCTAAGTCACTGGCCTGATAAGATTCAGAATATGAAAGGAGGAACCAGAGAGCCGGCCGGGTAGAGGGAGCTATTACAGTCGGGCACTCACGTTTCTCTTGAACGCGTTCGCATGGAAAGTATTCTACAGATTTCAGTCTACCTATATTGCTACACATTCTCTTTCATTGAGAACAAAAAGAACTAGAATGTGATGGACCGCAAGGCGGCTTTTCCAGTTTTATATATTTGAGAAAATTAAAATGGCACCTAATTTGCTTAATGACTCGAAATACTTTGTTTCCAATTGTTGCTTCTGCTTGACTGCTAAATCTCGGCACTTGCGCTGTCGAGGAATTTAAGCAAAGTACGGAAATCGGGAGCACATAGAAACGAGAGAAGTAGACATTGTGACGATTCTGCCCGGCATATTTCTTTGTGATGCAGATCAGACGCTGGTATGTTTTTTTATTCTACTAAAAATACCTACTACTCGTTATTCGAAACGGAAACAAATTCCCTCTTCAAAACATGCCAAGTTCCAGCACTTAAGAAGATTTGAACACTGGTCTCAATATCCTGTATATACTAACCTCAAAGCCTCCGGCTCCATATTTAAAAGCCGCCTACCTTTGGTAACTGCATGAGGTTACTATGCTTAGCTGTGGGAATACACCCAATTGCCAAGAGTCAGCATTTCGTGCATTTTGTGATCGAAATCTACATCGAAACTGGGACAGCACACCTGCCCCTAAAACTCAGTACGCTAGAGTGGAGTCTGCTCCCTTTTTACTCCAATGCAAGCCATTTCATGTTTAGACTCTTCAATGGTGTGGCCAACTGGCATATCATGAATCAGCCACGTGTTATTGGCTTTTCTTAATGCACTATATGGCATAATGTGATGAAGTGGTGAGGAGGAGGAGGAAAGGGAGGGATGTTAACCAGACGAATAGCTGCTTTGCTACCCTGCACGGGGGGAAAGGGGTGAGGGGAGAAAAAATGAAGGAGAAAAGACAGTTGCACGAAAATAAAGTCACTATGTAAAGTCAAAGCGCTCAGTAAAGTAAAGTGGTGAGGAAACCTGCTAAACAAGCCATAGAAAAAAAAAAGATATTTGCTCTTGCCTTTGTAAGCTTGCTGTTGTTTGTAACGGGCGTGAAAACATACCATTTTTTCACCCGCGGCTGGTAAGAGCACTCTGTCACTGCACACGAAGTCGCAGGATTTGATCTCGGCCTTGGCGGTTGCATCTAGGTAGGTTGGAAGTTGGACCTATTTTTTAAAGGTGGCGGAGAGTTTGAATGATGCTTCACTCCCGCCACCGGTTGGCCCGGTACTGCACTACCACCGGGATCGGCCTTGTCTTTAGCGCGTCTTGGCTATCCTGTCGACTTCTATCTGCACGTGGTAGCGATTGTGGCTCGGCTTGAGCCAGTGGGCAGGCCTGTCCACTTTCCTTCCTTTCTTCCTTGCAGCAACAGACAGACAGACAGACAGACACAGACAGACAGACAGACAGACAGACAGACGACAGACAGACAGACAGACGACTGACGACAGACGACAGACGACAGACGACAGACAGACGACAGACAGACGACTGACGACAGGCGACAGACGACTGACGACTGACGACTGACTACTGACTACTGACGACAGACGACAGACGGTAGACGGCAGACGACAGACGACAGGCAGGCAGGCAGGCAGAACTAAATATTAGTATTCAGCCCAAATATGTACAACAGAGCAAGGTTAAAACAACCGGAAGGACCCCTGAAACCTTCTTTCTTGAAAAAAGTCCTTATGAATGTGCCGAAAGATTAAAACTGCGCAAAATACGAGGACATAGGCAACCAAGAACGCACAAAACATCACGTGCGCAGTTTGTGGATCTTTGTTGCGTTTGTCCTCGTCTTTGGCACAATTTTAACATTTCTAAAACCATGATCCAACTATCCCGCAAGAACGTCCTACTAATGAATGTGCAGTTTTTTAAAGTACTGAGTTTTACGTTTTTTGAACAAGAAGGAATAGGTTAGAAAACGACAGCAGTCTCATTGTTTTACAATCTGGGAAAGTCAGTTTTCGCCCCTGGACAGGAATTTGCCCCATTCACACGTTTTTGTGGAATGCATATGCCAACAGTCCACAGGAAAAATTTCTCTCTCGTTGAACAATCATGCAGTTTATATGGGGTCCTCATATATTCCCGTTATGACTCAAAACATGGTAATTGAGGCGCACAAACAATGTTAGGACTTTGGTTTCAACATCTTCAGTAAGAGACGGACAAAATCATTAACAATTTTCGGAAAGCGAACGGTCACGCAACAATCTGGAGGAAACTTTATAATGTGAAAAATCTGCACATGATGTATTAATGTACTGAACCTTTATATTAAAACGCTAAGTCACTGGCCTGATAAAATTCAGAATATGAAAGGAGGAGCCAGAGAGCCGGCCGGCTAGAGGGAGCTATTACAGTCGGGCACTCACGTTTCTCTTGAACGCGTTCTCATGGAAAGTATTCCACAGATTTCAGTGTACCTATATTGCTACACATTCTCTTTCATTGAGAACAAAAAGAACTGGAATGTGATGGACCGCAAGGCGGCTTTTCCAGTTTTATATATTTGAGAAAATTAAAATGGCACCTAATTTGCTTAATGACTCGAAATACTTTGTTTCCAATTGTTGCTTCTGCTTGACTGCTAAATCTCGGCACTTGCGCTGTCGAGGAATTTAAGCAAAGTAAGGAAATCGGGAGCACATAGAAACGAGAGAAGTAGACATTGTGACGATTCTGCCCGGCATATTTCTTTGTGAACAGATCAGACGCTGGTATGTTTTTTTATTCTACTAAAAATACCGACTACTCGTGATTCGAAACGGAAACAAATTCCCTCTTCAAAACATGCCAAGTTCCAGCACTTACGAAGATTTGAACACTGGTCTCAATATCCTGTATATACTAACCTCAAAGCCTCCGGCTCCATATTTAAAAGCCGCCTACCTTTGGTAACTGCATGAGGTTACTATGCTTAGCTGTGGGAATACGCCCAATTGCCAAGAGTCAGCATTTCGTGCATTTTGTGATCGAAATCTACATCGAAACTGGGACAGCACACCTGCCCCTAAAACTCAGTATGCTAGAGTGGAGTCTGCTCCCTTTTTACTCCAATGCAAGCCAGTTCATGTTTAGACTCTTCAATGGTGTGGCCAACTGGCATATCATGAATCAGCCACGTGTTATTGGCTTTTCTTAATGCACTCTATGGGATAATGTGATGAAGTGGTGAGGAGGAGAGGAGGAGGAAAGGCAGGGATGTTAACCAGACGAATAGCTGCTTTGCTACCCTGCACGGGGGGAAAGGGGTGAGGGGAGAAAAAGATGAAGGAGAAAAGACAGTTGCACGAAAATAAAGTCACTATGTAAAGTCAAAGCGCTCAGTAAAGTAAAGTGGTGAGGAAACCTGCTAAACAAGCCATAGAAAAAAAAAGATATTTGCTCTTGCCTTTGTAAGCTTGCTGTTGTTTGTAACGGGCGCGAAAACATACCATTTTTTCACCCGCGGCTGGTAAGAGCACTCTGTCACTGCACACGAAGTCGCAGGATTTGATCTCGGCCTTGGCGGTTGCATCTAGGTAGGTTGGAAGTTGGACCTATTTTTTAAAGGTGGCGGAGAGTTTGAATGATGCTTCACTCCCGCCACCGGTTGGCCCGGTATTGCACTACCACCGGGATCGGCCTTGTCTTTAGCGCGTCTTGGCTATCCTGTCGACTTCTATCTGCACGTGGTAGCGATTGTGGCTCGGCTTGAGCCAGTGGGCAGGCCTGTCCACTTTCCTTCCTTTCTTCCTTGCAGCAACAGACAGACAGACAGACAGACAGACAGAGACAGACAGACAGACAGACAGACAGACAGACAGACAGACAGACGACAGACAGACGACAGACAGACGACAGACAGACAGACGACAGACGACAGACGACAGACGACAGACGACAGACGACAGACGACAGACGACAGACGACAGACGACTGACGACTGACGACTGACGACTGACGACTGACGACAGACGACAGACGACAGACGACAGACGACAGACGACAGACGACAGACGACAGACGACAGACGACAGACGACAGACGACAGACGACAGACGACAGACGACAGACGACAGACGACAGACGACAGACGACAGACGACAGACGACAGACGACAGACGACAGACGACAGACGACAGACGACAGACGACAGACGACTGACGACTGACGACTGACGACTGACGACTGACGACTGACGACTGACGACTGACGACTGACGACTGACGACTGACGACTGACGACTGACGACTGACGACTGACGACTGACGACTGACGACTGACGACTGACGACTGACGACTGACGACTGACGACTGACGACTGACGACTGACGACTGACGACTGACGACTGACGACTGACGACTGACGACTGACGACTGACGACTGACGACTGACGACTGACGACTGACGACTGACGACTGACGACTGACGACTGACGACTGACGACTGACGACTGACGACAGACGACAGACGGCAGGCAGGCAGGCAGGCGGGCAGAACTCATTATTAGTATTCAGCCCAAATATGTACTACAGAGCAAGGTAAAAACATACAGAAGGACTCCTGAAACCTTCTTTCTTGAAAAAAGTCCTTATAAATGTGCCGAAAGAATAAAACTGCGCAAAATACGAGGACATAGGCAACCAAGAACGCACAAAACATCACGTGCGCAGTTTGTGGGTCTTTGTTACGTTTGTCCTCGTCTTTGGCACAATTTTAACATTTCTAGAACCATGATCCAACTATCCCGCAAGAACGTCCTACTAATGAATGTGCAGTTTTTTAAAGTACTGCGTTTTACGTTTTTTGAACAAGAAGGAATAGGTTAGAAAACGACAGCAGTCGCATTGTGATACAGTCTGGGAAAGTGTCAGTTTTCGCCCCTGGACAGAAATTTGCTTCATTCACACGTTTTTGTGGAATGCATATGCCAACAATCCACAGGAAAAATTTCTCTCTCGTTGAATAATCATGCAGTTTATATGGGGTCCTCATATATTCCCGTTACGACTCAAAACATGGTAATTGAGGCGCACAAACAATTTTATGACTTTGGTTTCAACATCTTCAGTTAGAGACGGACAAAATCATTAACAATTGTCGGAAAGCGAACGGTCACGCAACAATCTGGAGGAAACTTTATAATGTGAAAAATCTGCATATGATGTATTAATGTACTGGAACCTTTATATTGCAAACGCTAAGTCACTGGCCTGATAAGATTCAGAATATGAAAGGAGGAACCAGAGAGCCGGCCGGGTAGAGGGAGCTATTACAGTCGGGCACTCACGTTTCTCTTGAACGCGTTCGCATGGAAAGTATTCTACAGATTTCAGTCTACCTATATTGCTACACATTCTCTTTCATTGAGAACAAAAAGAACTGGAATGTGATGGACCGCAAGGCGGCTTTTCCAGTTTTATATATTTGAGAAAATTAAAATGGCACCTAATTTGCTTAATGACTCGAAATACTTTGTTTCCAATTGTTGCTTCTGCTTGACTGCTAAATCTCGGCACTTGCGCTGTCGAGGAATTTAAGCAAAGTACGGAAATCGGGAGCACATAGAAACGAGAGAAGTAGACATTGTTACGATTCTGCCCGGCATATTTCTTTGTGATGCAGATCAGACGCTGGTATGTTTTTTTATTCTACTAAAAATACCGACTACTCGTGATTCGAAACGGAAACAAATTCCCTCTTCAAAACATGCCAAGTTCCAGCACTTACGAAGATTTGAACACTGGTCTCAAAATCCTGTATATACTAACCTCAAAGCCTCCGGCTCCATATTTAAAAGCCGCCTACCTTTGGTAACTGCATGAGGTTACTATGCTTAGCTGTGGGAATACACCCAATTGCCAAGAGTCAGCATTTCGTGCATTTTGTGATCGAAATCTACATCGAAACTGGGACCGCACACCTGCCCCTAAAACTCAGTACGCTAGAGTGGAGTCTGCTCCCTTTTTACTCCAATGCAAGCCAGTTCATGTTTAGACTCTTCAATGGTGTGGCCAACTGGCATATCATAAATCAGCCACGTGTTATTGGCTTTTCTTAATGCACTATATGGCATAATGTGATGAAGTGGTGAGGAGGAGGAGGAAAGGCAGGGATGTTAACCAGACGAATAGCTGCTTTGCTACCCTGCACGGGGGGAAAGGGGTGAGGGGAGAAAAAGGTGAAGGAGAAAAGACAGTTGCACGAAAATAAAGTCACTATGTAAAGTCAAAGCGCTCAGTAAAGTAAAGTGGTGAGGAAACCTGCTAAACAAGCCATAGAAAAAAAAGATATTTGCTCTTGCCTTTGTAAGCTTGCTGTTGTTTGTAACGGGCGTGAAAACATAACCATTTTTTCACCCGCGGCTGGTAAGAGCACTCTGTCACTGCACACGAAGTCGCAGGATTTGATCTCGGCCTTGGCGGTTGCATCTAGGTAGGTTGGAAGTTGGACCTATTTTTTAAAGGTGGCGGAGAGTTTGAATGATGCTTCACTCCCGCCACCGGTTGGCCCGGTATTGCACTACCACCGGGATCGGCCTTGTCTTTAGCGCGTCTTGGCTATCCTGTCGACTTCTATCTGCACGTGGTAGCGATTGTGGCTCGGCTTGAGCCAGTGGGCAGGCCTGTCCACTTTCCTTCCTTTCTTCCTTGCAGCAACAGACAGACAGACAGACAGACAGACAGACAGACAGACAGACAGACAGACAGACAGACAGACAGACAGACAGACAGACAGACAGACAGACAGACAGACGACAGACGACAGACGACAGACGACAGACGACAGACGACAGACGACAGACGACAGACGACTGCCGACAGACGACTGCCGACAGACGACTGCCGACTGCCGACTGACGACTGCCGACTGACGACTGCCGACTGACGGCAGACGGTAGACGACAGACGACAGACGACAGGCAGGCAGGCAGGCAGAACTAAATATTAGTATTCAGCCCAAATATGTACAACAGAGCAAGGTTAAAACAACCGGAAGGACCCCTGAAACCTTCTTTCTTGAAAAAAGTCCTTATGAATGTGCCGAAAGATTAAAACTGCGCAAAATACGAGGACATAGGCAACCAAGAACGCACAAAACATCACGTGCGCAGTTTGTGGATCTTTGTTGCGTTTGTCCTCGTCTTTGGCACAATTTTAACATTTCTAAAACCATGATCCAACTATCCCGGAAGAACGTCCTACTAATGAATGTGCAGTTTTTTAAAGTACTGAGTTTTACGTTTTTTGAACAAGAAGGAATAGGTTAGAAAACGACAGCAGTCCCATTGTTTTACAATCTGGGAAAGTCAGTTTTCGCCCCTGGACAGGAATTTGCCCCATTCACACGTTTTTGTGGAATGCATATGCCAACAGTCCACAGGAAAAATTTCTCTCTCGTTGAACAATCATGCAGTTTATATGGGGTCCTCATATATTCCCGTTATGACTCAAAACATGGTAATTGAGGCGCACAAACAATGTTAGGACTTTGGTTTCAACATCTTCAGTAAGAGACGGACAAAATCATTAACAATTATCGGAAAGCGAACGGTCACGCAACAGTCGGGAGGAAACTTTATAATGTGAAAAATCTGCACATGATGTATTAATGTACTGGAACCTATATATTCCAAACGCTAAGTCACTGGCCTGATAAGATGCAGAATATGAAAGGAGGAACCAGAGAGCCGGCCGGGTAGAGGGAGCTATTACAGTCGGGCACTCACGTTTCTCTTGAACGCGTTCTCATGGAAAGTATTCCAAAGATTTCAGTCTACCTATATTGCTACACATTCTCTTTCATTGAGAACAAAAAGAACTGGAATGTGATGGACCGCAATGACTCGAAATACTTTGTTTCCAATTGTTGCTTCTGCTTGACTGCTAAATCTCGGCACTTGCGCTGTCGAGGAATTTAAGCAAAGTAAGGAAATCGGGAGCACATAGAAACGAGAGAAGTAGACATTGTGACGATTCTGCCCGGCATATTTCTTTGTGATGCAGATCAGATGCTGGTATGTTTTTTTATTCTACTAAAAATACCGACTACTCGTGATTCGAAACGGGAACAAATTCCCTCTTCAAAACATGCGAAGTTTCAGCACTTACGAAGATTTGAACACAGGTCTCAATATCCTGTATATACTAACCTCAAAGCCTCCGGCTCCATATTTAAAAGCCGAATACCTTTGGTAACTGCATGAGGTTACTATGCTTAGCTGTGGGAATACACCCAATTGCCAAGAGTCAGCATTTCGTGCATTTTGTGATCGAAATCTACATCGAAACTGGGACAGCACACCTGCCCGTAAAACTCAGTACGCTAGAGTGGAGTCTGCTCCCTTTTTACTCCAATGCAAGCCAGTTCATGTTTAGACTCTTCAATGGTGTGGCCAACTGGCATATCATGAATCAGCCACGTGTTATTGGCTTTTCTTAATGCACTATATGGCATAATGTGATGAAGTGGTGAGGATGAGAGGAGGAGGAAAGGCAGGGATGTTAACCAGACGAATAGCTGCTTTGCTACCCTGCACGGGGGGAAAGGGGTAAGGGGAGAAAAAGATGAAGGAGAAAAGACAGTTGCACGAAAATAAAGTCACTATGTAAAGTCAAAGCGCTCAGTAAAGTAAAGTGGTGAGGAAACCTGCTAAACAAGCCATAGAAAAAAAAAGATAATTGCTCTTGCCTTTGTAAGCTTGCTGTTGTTTGTAACGGGCGTGAAAACATACCATTTTTTCACCCCCGGCTGGTAAGAGCACTCTGTCACTGCACACGAAGTTGCAGGATTTGATCTCGGTCTTGGCGGTTGCATTTAGGTAGGTTGGAAGTTGGACTTATTTTTGGAAAGGTGGCGGAGAGTTTGAAGGATGCTTCACTCCCGCCACCGGTTGGCCCGGTATTGCACTACCTCCGGGATCGGCCTTGTCTTTAGCGCGTCTTTGCTATCCTGTCGACTTCTATCTGCACGTGGTAGCGATTGTGGCTCGGCTTGAGCCAGTGGGCAGGCCTGTCCACTTTCCTTTCTTTCTTCCTTGCAGCAACAGACAGACAGACAGACAGACAGACAGACAGACAGAGACAGACAGACAGACAGACAGACGACAGACGACAGACGACAGACGACAGACGACAGGCAGGCAGGCTGGCAGGCAGAACTAAATATTAGTATTCAGCCCAAATATGTACAACAGAGCAAGGTTAAAACAAACAGAAGGACCCCTGAAACCTTCTTTCTTTAAAAAAGGCCTTATGAATGTGCCGAAAGATTAAAACTGCGCAAAATACGAGGACATAGGCAACCAAGAACGCACAAAACATCACGTGCGCAGTTTGTGGGTCTTTGTTGCGTTTGTCCTCGTCTTTGGCACAATTTTAACATTTCTAGAACCATGATCCAACTATCCCGCAAGAACGTCCTACTAAGGAATGTGCAGTTTTTTAAAGTACTGAGTTTTACGTTTTTTGAACAAGAAGGAATAGGTTAGAAAACGACAGCAGTCCCATTGTGATACAGTCTGGGAAAGTGTCAGTTTTCGCCCCTGGACAGAAATTTGCCCCATTTCACATGTTTTTGTGGAATGCATATGCCAACAATCCACAGGAAAAATTTCTCTCTCGTTGAACAATCATGCAGTTTATATGGGGTCCTCATATATTCCCGTTATGACTCAAAACATGGTAATTGAGGCGCACAAACATCTTCAGTAAGAGACGGACAAAATCATTAACAATTGTCGGAAAGCGAACGGTCACGCAACAGTCTGGAGGAAACTTTATAATGTGAAAAATCTGCACATGATGTATTAATGTACTGGAACCTTTATATTCCAAACGCTAAGTCACTGGCCTGATAAGATTCAGAATATGAAAGGAGGAACCAGAGAGCCGGCCGGGTAGAGGGAGCTATTACAGTCGGGCACTCACGTTTCTCTTGAACGCGTTCTCATGGAGAGTATTCCACAGATTTCAGTCTACCTATATTGCTACACATTCTCTTTCATTGAGAACAAAAATAACTGGAATGTGATGGACCGCAATGACTCGAAATACTTTGTTTCCAATTGTTGCTTCTGCTTGACTGCTAAATCTCGGCACTTGCGCCGTCGAGGAATTTAAGCAAAGTAAGGAAATCGGGAGCACATAGAAACGAGAGAAGTAGACATTGTGACGATTCTGCCCGGCATATTTCTTTGTGATGCAGATCAGAAGCTGGTATGTTTTTTTATTCTACTAAAAATACAGACTACTCGTGATTCGAAACTGAAACAAATTCCCTCTTCAAAACATGCGAAGTTCCAGCACTTACGAAGATTTGGTCACAGGTCTCAATATCCTGTATATACTAACCTCAAAGCCTCCGGCTCCATATTTAAAAGCCGCCTACCTTTGGTAACTGCATGAGTTTACTACGCTTAGCTGTGGGAATACACCCAATTGCCAAGAGTCAGCATTTCGTGCATTTTGTGATCGAAATCAACATCGAATCTGGGACAGCACACCCGCCCCTAAAACTCAGTACGCTAGAGTGGAGTCTGCTCCCTTTTTACTCCAATGCAAGCCAGTTCATGTTCAGACTCTTCAATGGTGTGGCCAACTGGCATATCATGAATCAGCCACGTGTTATTGGCTTTTCTTAATGCACTATATGGCATAATGTGATGAAGTGGTGAGGAGGAGACGAGGAGGAAAGGCAGGGATGTTAACCAGACGAATAGCTGCTTTGCTACCCTGCTCGGGGGGAAAGGGGTGAGGGGAGAAAAAGATGAAGGAGAAAAGACAGTTGCACGAAAATAAAGTCACTATGTAAAGTCAAAGCGCTCAGTAAAGTAAACTGGTGAGGAAACCTGCTAAACAAGCCATAGAAAAAAAAGATATTTGCTCTTGCCTTCGTAACCTTGCTGTTGTTTGTAACGGGCGTGAAAACATACAATTTTTTCACCCGCGGCTGGTAAGAGCACTCTGTCACTGCACACGAAGTCGCAGGATTTGATCTTGGCCTTGGCGGTTGCATCTAGGTAGGTTGGAAGTTTGAAGGATGCTTCACTCCCGCCACCGGTTGGCGCGGAATTGCACTACCTCCGGCATCGGCCGTCTTTAGCGCGTCTTTGCTATCCGGTCGACTTCTATCAGCACGTGGTAGCGATTGTGGCTCGGCTTGAGCCAGAGGGCAGGCCTGTCCACTTTCCTTTCTTTCTTCCTTGCAGCAACAGACAGACAGACAGACAGACGACAGACAGACAGACGACAGACAGACAGACGACAGACAGACAGACGACAGACAGACGACTGACGACTGACGACTGACGACTGACGACTGACGACTGACGGCAGACGACAGACGACAGGCAGGCAGGCAGGCAGAAAACTAAATATTAGTATTCAGCCCAAATATGTACAACAGAGCAAGGTTAAAACAAAAAGGACCCATGAAACCTTCTTTCTTGAAAAAAGTCCTTATGAATGTGCCGAAAGATTAAAACTGCGCAAAATACGAGGACATAGGCAACCAAGAAAGCACAAAACATCACGTGCGCAGTTTGTGGGTCTTTGTTGCGTTTGTCCTCGTCTTTGGCACAATTTTAACATTTCTAGAACCATGATCCAACTATCCCGCAAGATCGTCCTACTAATGAATGTGCAGTTTTTTAAAGTACTGAGTTTTACGTTTTTTGAACAAGAAGGAATAGGTTAGAAAACGACAGCAGTCCCATTGTGACACAGTCTGGGAAAGTCAGTTTTCGCCCCAGGACAGAAATTTGCCCCATTCACACGTTTTTGTGGAATGCATATGCCAACAATCCACAGGAAAAATTTCTCTCTCGTTGAACAATCATGCAGTTTATATGGGGTCCTCATATATTCCCGTTATGACTCAAAACATGGTAATTGAGGCGCACAATGTTAGGACTTTTGTTTCAACATCTTCAGTAAGAGACGGACAAAATCATTAACAATTGTCGGAAAGCGAACGGTCACGCAACAATCTGGATGAAACTTTATAATGTGAAAATCTGCACATGATGTATTAATGTACTGGAACCTTTATATTGCAAACGCTAAGTCACTGGCCTGATAAGATTCACAATATGAAAGGAGGAACCAGAGAGCCGGCCGGGTAGAGGGAGCTATTACAGTCGGGCACTCACGTTTCTCTTGAATGCGTTCTCATGGAAAGTATTCCACAGATTTCAGTGTACCTATATTGTTACACATTCTCTTTCATTGAGAACAAAAAGAACTGGAATGTGATGGACCGCAATGACTCGAAATACTTTGTTTCCAATTGTTGCTTCTGCTTGACTGCTAAATCTCGGCACTTGCGCTGTCGAGGAATTTAAGCAAAGTAAGGAAATCGGGAGCACATAGAAACGAGAGAAGTAGACATTGTGACGATTCTGCCCGGCATATTTCTTTGTGATGCAGATCAGACGCTGGTATGTTTTTTTATTCTACTAAAAATACCGACTACTCGTGATTCGAAACGGAAACAAATTCCCTCTTCAAAACATGCCAAGTTCCAGCACTTACGAAGATTTGAACACTGGTCTCAATATCCTGTATATACTAACCTCAAAGCCTCCGGCTCCATATTTAAAAGCCGCCTACCTTTGGTAACTGCATGAGGTTACTATGCTTAGCTGCTGGAATACGTCCAATTGCCAAGAGTCAGCATTTCGTGCATTTTGTGATCGAAATCTACATCGAAACTGGGACAGCACACCTGCCCCTAAAACTCAGTACGCTAGAGTGGAGTCTGCTCCCTTTTTACTCCAATGCAAGCCAGTTCATGTTTAGACTCTTCAATGGTGTGGCCAACTGGCATATCATGAATCAGCCACGTGTTATTGGCTTTTCTTAATGCACTATATGGCATAATGTGATGAAGTGGTGAGGAGGAGGAGGAAAGGCAGGGATGTTAACCAGACGAATAGCTCCTTTGCTACCCTGCACGGGGGGAAAGGGGTGAGGGGAGAAAAAGATGAAGGAGAAAAGACAGTTGCACGAAAATAAAGTCACTATGTAAAGTCAAAGCGCTCAGTAAAGTAAAGTGGTGAGGAAACCTGCTAAACAAGCCATAGAAAAAAAAGATATTTGCTCTTGCCTTTGTAAGCTTGCTGTTGTTTGTAACGGGCGTGAAAACATAACCATTTTTTCACCCGCGGCTGGTAAGAGCACTCTGTCACTGCACACGAAGTCGCAGGATTTGATCTCGGCCTTGGCGGTTGCATCTAGGTAGGTTGGAAGTTGGACCTATTTTTTAAAGGTGGCGGAGAGTTTGAATGATGCTTCACTCCCGCCACCGGTTGGCCCGGTATTGCACTACCACCGGGATCGGCCTTGTCTTTAGCGCGTCTTGGCTATCCTGTCGACTTCTATCTGCACGTGGTAGCGATTGTGGCTCGGCTTGAGCCAGTGGGCAGGCCTGTCCACTTTCCTTCCTTTCTTCCTTGCAGCAACAGACAGACAGACAGACACAGACAGACAGACAGACAGACAGACAGACGACAGACAGACAGACAGACAGACGACAGACGACAGACGACAGACGACAGACGACAGACGACAGACGACAGACGACTGCCGACTGCCGACTGCCGACTGCCGACTGCCGACAGACGACAGACGACTGCCGACAGACGACTGACGACAGACGACAGACGGCAGACGGTAGACGACAGACGACAGACGACAGGCAGGCAGGCAGGCAGAACTAAATATTAGTATTCAGCCCAAATATGTACAACAGAGCAAGGTTAAAACAACCGGAAGGGCCCCTGAAACCTTCTTTCTTGAAAAAAGTCCTTATGAATGTGCCGAAAGATTAAAACTGCGCAAAATACGAGGACATAGGCAACCAAGAACGCACAAAACATCACGTGCGCAGTTTGTGGATCTTTGTTGCGTTTGTCCTCGTCTTTGGCACAATTTTAACATTTCTAAAACCATGATCCAACTATCCCGCAAGAACGTCCCACTAATGAATGTGCAGTTTTTTAAAGTACTGAGTTTTACGTTTTTTGAACAAGAAGGAATAGGTTAGAAAACGACAGCAGTCCCATTGTTTTACAATCTGGGAAAGTCAGTTTTCGCCCCTGGACAGGAATTTGCCCCATTCACACGTTTTTGTGGAATGCATATGCCAACAGTCCACAGGAAAAATTTCTCTCTCGTTGAACAATCATGCAGTTTATATGGGGTCCTCATATATTCCCGTTATGACTCAAAACATGGTAATTGAGGCGCACAAACAATGTTAGGACTTTGGTTTCAACATCTTCAGTAAGAGACGGACAAAATCATTAACAATTATCGGAAAGCGAACGGTCACGCAACAGTCGGGAGGAAACTTTATAATGTGAAAAATCTGCACATGATGTATTAATGTACTGGAACCTTTATATTCCAAACGCTAAGTCACTGGCCTGATAAGATGCAGAATATGAAAGGAGGAACCAGAGAGCCGGCCGGGTAGAGGGAGCTATTACAGTCGGGCACTCACGTTTCTCTTGAACGCGTTCTCATGGAAAGTATTCCAAAGATTTCAGTCTACCTATATTGCTACACATTCTCTTTCATTGAGAACAAAAAGAACTGGAATGTGATGGACCGCAATGACTCGAAATACTTTGTTTCCAATTGTTGCTTCTGCTTGACTGCTAAATCTCGGCACTTGCGCTGTCGAGGAATTTAAGCAAAGTAAGGAAATCGGGAGCACATAGAAACGAGAGAAGTAGACATTGTGACGATTCTGCCCGGCATATTTCTTTGTGATGCAGATCAGATGCTGGTATGTTTTTTTATTCTACTAAAAATACCGACTACTCGTGATTCGAAACGGGAACAAATTCCCTCTTCAAAACATGCGAAGTTTCAGCACTTACGAAGATTTGAACACAGGTCTCAATATCCTGTATATACTAACCTCAAAGCCTCCGGCTCCATATTTAAAAGCCGAATACCTTTGGTAACTGCATGAGGTTACTATGCTTAGCTGTGGGAATACACCCAATTGCCAAGAGTCAGCATTTCGTGCATTTTGTGATCGAAATCTACATCGAAACTGGGACAGCACACCTGCCCGTAAAACTCGGTACGCTAGAGTGGAGTCTGCTCCCTTTTTACTCCAATGCAAGCCAGTTCATGTTTAGACTCTTCAATGGTGTGGCCAACTGGCATATCATGAATCAGCCACGTGTTATTGGCTTTTCTTAATGCACTATATGGCATAATGTGATGAAGTGGTGAGGATGAGAGGAGGAGGAAAGGCAGGGATGTTAACCAGACGAATAGCTGCTTTGCTACCCTGCACGGGGGGAAAGGGGTGAGGGGAGAAAAAGATGAAGGAGAAAAGACAGTTGCACGAAAATAAAGTCACTATATAAAGTCAAAGCGCTCAGTAAAGTAAAGTGGTGAGGAAACCTGCTAAACAAGCCATAGAAAAAAAAAGATAATTGCTCTTGCCTTTGTAAGCTTGCTGTTGTTTGTAACGGGCGTGAAAACATACCATTTTTTCACCCCCGGCTGGTAAGAGCACTCTGTCACTGCACACGAAGTTGCAGGATTTGATCTCGGTCTTGGCGGTTGCTTCTAGGTAGGTTGGAAGTTGGACTTATTTTTGGAAAGGTGGCGGAGAGTTTGAAGGATGCTTCACTCCCGCCACCGGTTGGCCCGGTATTGCACTACCTCCGGGATCGGCCTTGTCTTTAGCGCGTCTTTGCTATCCTGTCGACTTCTATCTGCACGTGGTAGCGATTGTGGCTCGGCTTGAGCCAGTGGGCAGGCCTGTCCACTTTCCTTTCTTTCTTCCTTGCAGCAACAGACAGACAGACAGACAGACAGACAGACAGACAGACAGACAGACAGACAGACAGACAGACAGACAGACAGACAGACAGACAGACAGACAGACAGACGACAGACGACAGACGACAGACGACAGACGACAGACGACAGACGACAGACGACAGACGACAGACGACAGACGACAGACGACAGACGACAGACGACAGACGACAGGCAGGCAGGCTGGCAGGCAGAACTAAATATTAGTATTCAGCCCAAATATGTACAACAGAGCAAGGTAGCGCGGTGTTACTGCTTGTGTCACTGATGTGTGGTTAAGATGTTAAGTACACAATTATTTTGAATATTATTCTGGAGACATTGGAGGGTGTTTGGGAGGCATATCCGTCTGATTCGGCGCCTTTCCGCACTCTCCGGCGTCATATATTAGTGTAGGCACAGAATAATCAAGAAAATATATATTTGAGAAGTAGAACCGATTCCGTGTTGGAAAGAAGTAGTGTAGTGGGTAGTATGCTCGGCTGCTGAACTCAAGGATGTTGGTTCGAATCCCGCCGTGCACAAAAAGTTTTTTTTTTTTAGCGAGTTGTCATTTATTTATTGACTTCTATAGTGGGACAGATTTCGCGGCAGGACGGACAATGATGACCCATTAAAGGCTTTCTCCTTAAAATAGATCTCTCTTAAAAACACTATAGTTCACGCATCGAAGCAGCTCGCACTGTACCAGCGCACACGGGAAATTTACACGATCGACCTGTGATGAGACACCATGAAATTGGAAAGGAAAAGGACGAGACGGCTTCTTAAAACCGATGTCGTCCCGTTCATCGCTGTGCGCAACAATATATATATACATATGCATATTCATCTTTCACCTTTCTCTCGTTGAAACATTCCAAATTTGCTAGCGGATTATAAATAGCTGTTATCATTCACAATTCTGATGTATATATAGTTACTCAAAAAGTATAGCAAAGTAAAGCAATGCTATTATATTTCATTATCTAAGTAAACACATCAGTGGTTATTGCTGAGCCTTTCACTGACATTTGTTCAGCAAAGCAAATGCAATACCTTATGTTGTGGGTTACACAGCATAAAGCCATGGAGGTGCACGACTATATCAAATGTGTATGCCCAAGAGCAAAATTTAGCCACTCTGCCTACTATTGCGCCAGTGTCGACATACTTGCAAAGGCTTGCATGTGACTGTTCACACCAAACGAACTGTTGCTATTGCAATGAAATATATACAACATCAGCAGTATGGGAGAAAATTTAGGAGTATAGAGTTGAGAGCATTTCGTATTTTTCATATCTTTTATTGGCCTGTGCAATACAAAATTGTTACTTCACGCATTAGTATAGTCAGTTAGGTATAGTACCAGTTCACGCAATACAGCATGATGCTGATTGCATTGTCACTGACATTCACAGAACACTGCTGTCATAAATAAAATTATCCTGCAATCTAATTACTTATACAGTTTGGATATCTCATCACATGGCTTTATGCTTCACAGACCTCAGCCTTTGTGCTATAGGGTTGGAGGAGTTACATACTCCAAAGTACTAACATCTACGATATATCAGATTTAAAGTACTTTAATTACCTTTCTCCATTTCTGTACAATTTACTGCTTCTGCAATGGTCAGGAACAAATATGCTTGTAATAACCGCATAGTCCAAATACGACAGCACAATAATTAAATAAGGATATACACTATCTTATACACAGAACAGATATTGATTTCCTGAAGTGGCTGAAGGTGACAGACAGCTACGGAAACGAGCTATTGAAAACTGCAAATATAGAGAGTAGCAATTTGGACTAGCATAAGACCAGGCTATAGTTGCACGCAACTGATATGGTACGACCCTTTTTCTTCCACTAGGCATAATATGTATGGCAATGACAATAAATTTCTCTTGAGCTGCACAATTCTTCACTTAGGCCATGCACCACACTTCAAGGCTGTATTTAACTTTAGTGCTGTGCCAAATATTCACTGTTGTACTAATTCCTCAACTTTAAATGCAAGAGTGAAGTCACACTATTTCTAGATGCAAAATTATAGTACGAGAATGCCTTCACCACGATATTCTCTTTATTTTTCACTTTCAATACACATAAAAGATCCTTCATTCAAACATCCTTAATTAAATAGTCAACCCAAGCCTACTTCAGAATGTGCTAAACTTTACAGAGCGAGGTGACCCTATAGATATACATCATGGCAAAGGCCAGCTACTATTTGCACTTGCTCTTGGCAGGCTAGAATTGCATGTCCACAAACTTTTCTTCAGTCTTATTTTGGCTTGTCTTTTGTGCCCCTCTTCTCTTTACTAAATTCTCGTTCATGGAATGTTGCAATCATTGGAACATAATCAAATAATAAATGGATTGTTGTTGTAGTGGGATGCTGGTACTGTTTTTGTTTTTTTCAATGACCAGCGCCTAAATTAGATCGGGATGGTACGTGTTAGGCAGGTATGAAGGCTGCACATGTTTGAATAAAGAAACGTACCCCTGAAGTTTTCAGTTTTCTGGAAAAGAACTACAACAAATATGCAAAGCAAATCGAGGAGGACGAGGAGGAGGAAAGGAAGATAGGTTAACCAGGGGCCGGGGAAAGGGGTGAGGGGATAAAAAGATCAAGGAGAAAGCAAAACAATATGTATTATTAATGACATGAGCTAGTAGCATAACCTATCGTTTCCTGTTGCAATAGTTCAAGTAATCTCAATAACCTGAACGGGTGTCCATAGGACCGTCGATCATCTCACGACCAAGAAATTCTGGTGTAAAAGCAAGTTACACTACCACATTAACTCCAACAACACAAAGCCATTTCCTGCGTTCTCAAGATAAATGGTAGAAAATACACAATGAGCTCTCTAACTTTTTGCAGTGTGAAAAAAATGACGGTATAGGCATACCTGTATGCAGAAGGAAGTGCACTCTCAGTTTTTACTGCAGCAAAAATGCTATCAAAGAAGAAACCTAAAAGCCTGATCTTTCAACCCTAGGATTAATGAGCCCAGAAAAAATTTGATGAATGAAAAATTGCTATGCGAGTGCTCTCAGGAACAATAACTCATCTTTAAGCACAAACAAAGTTCATGAAAGAGCTAAGGCATTTCATGTCTCAAAAGTAGGCAGCACAAGCATAAAAGCCCCTTAATTCCCACTGCACTCTCAGATTCAGAAATTCCTTGACTGCTCATGCATTAAGCGAGTGAGATCAAAGTAACTTTTCTTCTATTCTTATGTATTTATCTTTTTTTGTAATGCTTGGCTGCAAAGGCAAGTGTTTCACATACTCGGTTCCTTCTTCACCAAGTTTCTCGTTGCAATAACCAGTTAACTGTGAGTAGGCTTTATGTGCAAGTTTTTTTTTTCATGTTTCGAAGAAGTGTGATTGTCTACCAACTTGCCTAGACTGCAACTCTAATCAAGCTATAAGTGTAAATGGAAATTATTCTCAGGCTTATAAGACTATTGCCAGGAGTTTGACAACTAACAAACCATTAATTGTCGACCAGCCACCATGCAGCCAGTTTACCACTGCATAAAATGCATGTAAAGGGCTGGACTGGAAACACACTTGGCCCCTTTTATGCCCACAAACGGTGGATCCAGTTCAGTCATTAAGGACAAAGAAGAATATGGCACCTCTGTGTGCCTCCTTTTGGCGAAATGAAAACAACACGTACGGCAGAAGCACCAGCTTTAAAGGGGCATGGAGGATATGACTTCAACCTATTGCTTTCTTATAATCGATTCCAAGGCTCTTGCTTTCTGTGTTGTTAGTTCTTGCAGATAAAATCATAATTTTAAATTTTTGTCCTCTCTCAATTCATAACAATAGGAAAAAAACTGCTAACTACCATTTATAATTGAATGGCGCATCACCACAGATCCAGTGAAAGAACCCGTCTTTTTAACTACACTTTTCTTGCAAAAATCTCTAATGATGACAGCAAATGTATCTAAATTTTTGCAACTTCCCTTTTAAAGCGTTATGATGTGTAAGTATCTTTTTTGTTTTCAGACAGCAGTAATCCATCAGATTTGTCCTTGGCATCCCTTAAAGTAGCAGCAGCTTCGAATTTTTTGCTACAAACCTGATGCTGTATGGTACTTTTATTCAGTATAAATAGCCCAAGCCTCATGTCATGAGCAGACATATATATGGTTACACAGCTAGATTATTCAATTTCTTTTTAAAGCAATATATAGTCATGTTAAATTAAAGTGCTGAAAATATGGTGTGTCTCGTGCTAATTAAGTGACGTAATTCAAAGACTGCATTGAAACAAGTGTTTGAAGGGAGCTCCTTCCTAGAAACAGATCTACTTTCTGGTGTGGCTCGTACCAAGTGTTGATGCACTTCATCCTCAGCATATTTACAACATGGGTGAAACTGCATTTACGAAAGTTAAGTGTGCAGTTTTATAGGCTCATCTTAGCAGCCCGAAATTAGGTGGCATGAGAAAAGAGCTGCAGGGGACACAAACAATTAAGGGCGCTTATCACAGCAGATGCCACTTCACTACATAGTGACAGAAATCCGTTTTTGCTGGTGGACACTAAGAAGTGGTGCACTGCTTAGAAGCAGGTCATTTCAAACTTATTATTCGATGCAACAACTTTCCGTGCCATGAAGTGACTTCCAGAGGTGAGTGAGCATCCCTTCTCTCCTATGATGTTTGAACTCTAGGTTTGTCAAGTTAAATTTCCATATTATCTTTTTTGTAATCATGTCAGTAATGCATCACTTACAAGCAGTTAAGCTGCATGCACTAGTCTTACCTAACATTTAACATAAATGCGTGTTAATTCAGCCTTGCATTCTCAATATCTTTCTTTGCCCACTACTCTGCAGTCTGTTATATACTAACAAGTTGAGAGTATACTTTTTTATTTATTTATTTATTATTTATTTATTCACGTTGCCTCACAGGCTCCAAGCATGGAGTATTGTGTGAGGGGGGGGGTTACATAAATAGGGGTAATAACAGGAGCATGAATGACACGATTATATAATGCTGATTGACTGTTACTACTCATTAAACAGGCAGGCGCTCACGGGAACAAGAGGGTTCTGGAGTTTCTGGAGGCGCAGCAACGATCCTGCCAGTAAATTTGGGTGGCCCTGAAGAGGGCCATTATAGCTTCAAAGTTGATGTTCCCCAAAAGATGAAATTCCAAGTGCTTCAATGCAGATCTAGTATGCAACGGTGGCTCAGTGGTTATGGTGCTTGGCTGCCGACTTGAAAGATTCAGATTCCATCCGGGCTGCAGCAGTCACATTTTGATGAGCATTGAATACTATAGAGGCCTTTGTACAGTGCGATGTCAGTGCATGTTAAAGAACTGCATGGCGGTCGAAATTTCTGGACCCCTCAACTATGGCGTCTGTCATAGCCTGAGTCGCTATGGGATGTTAAGCCCCATACAACCAAATGCAAACCATGCAAAGGATGGTGATGTAGAAGTTGCTGTCTTCAGCACCAATTAACACTTCAAGCAAGATGCTGCAATCTGCAGCTATCTTAATAGAGGCACATAATCCTTCAGGCACCACAGAAATGTAAAGCCTCACTGAAGGTGAAGCAAAGGGAAAACGACATGCCCCCTCTTGTACTGAAGCTTTATACATCGAACTTTATTCTTGATGTACGAAATGGGCCAGATTTTGGTTTCTTGACCAAGAGCACTGTAGCGACGCACGTCCATCCTTGAAGAGTCAATTGGGACTCTAAAAAACTCTCTGCCATTTGGCAAGATGCCAGCTTTGGCATTGCCCCCCAGGAGATCAACAATGACTACAGCGCAGTTATCCACCAGAAAGCAGTCACCGACTTTCACGTCACCACCCACTTGTCCTGTAGAGAGCGGTGTGCACGCCCTCACCTCTGACATTCGTCGGCTGAGTTGCGCCAGAGGCTTATTTGTCGTCCGCAGTCTCTTCTTTACCTTTCCTAGGTAACTTTCAAATGGAAATGCACTGAACTCATCGACAGTGCCATGCTCCAGGCATTGCTCTGCCAAGTGTGCAAGGGTGTGCACATTGTACACGAGTTGTTTTTGTCCGTACAGTCTGCCAAATTCTTGCACAAAGTACCGCAGCAGGTCGTGAGCAAACTGGTTGAGGTCTCTGTGATGCTGAGGAGAGGCAAGTACCCTAACAGATACATGCAAATATAAAAAATGCTTATAAAGCTCATCAGGCAGGATGGATTTCAGGAGAACAGGCCCCAGGTATAGTAAAAAAGTCCTGAACTCTGTGGCCTTCCATCTGTCGAGTTCTTCGGTGCCCCTTGGTTTCCTCTGAAAGTACTTTGGAAATGCAGTTGCTGCTTCTCGCAGCTTGTCGTTGAGTGCACTCCTGTCAGCCCGGCTCAGCCTGGCAGCGTGCCCCTTGCATATCCAATTCCTAAGGAGCCGCCGCATAACCCCCAAACAGACTAAATGCATATACTCTGTAGGAAAGCATTTCACCATATCTACGTTCAGAGATGTAAATGGTGAAACACCAGTGTGATGGCGCCGATCCTCTTGCGAACGAAAAGAGGAGTCTGTTCGCTGTGGTGCATGCAGGTCAGGGAAAGTCATCCTGTTTTCCAGATAGTGCCCTTTTTGGCTGCAACGTTCACAGGCATGATAGCCTGTGTGGCCAGTGATTGCCTTCACGAAACTCCTTGCTGGAGCGTCACAGATCACGGCTTTTAAGCACACATTGACGTGCACCCCTTTCACCATCAGTCCGTTGCAACTAAGGTTGCGCACTTCATCAATGAAAGGCCTGAGGTATTCCTGGAGGCACGGAGGTTTCCCTGCACCGCAGTACGCACTGACCATAAATGGTTCAGATTTCTTGATGTTAATTACTCTGCACAGAATTGGCCAGAGTGCAGTCTGGCTACTCCTATGCAGAGGCAGCCCATCAATATTTGCGTGCAGCTCGACATTCTCAGGCGCTGGTCCTTGGCCAACAGCATGCTGAATTCCCTCAGCAAGGCCAAAATGCACAAACGAGTCGCCGTGTTCTAAATTAGCTTTCCGCTCCGTCTGCATGATGGTCCTTGCATCTTTCGGGAGCTCTACAATCCCACGCCGACGGCAGAAGTCCAGCAAATCGTTGATGCAGGCGTGCGTCAAATTGTGCTTGCTAGCTATGCTAGCTAACTCCTGCGCTGTCGAGAGATGGCGATAACAAAGCTCAGGAGACTCCTCACGAGGCTGGCCCATTTCCACGTTCTCAGCAGTAAGGCTGTTCGTGGACGAGGTCTCATCGCTTGAGTCGCACGAGGTAGCGGTATGCTCGCTAGAAAGGCTTTCAGCGCAACTCTCGGACACATAAGCCTGCTCGTTGAGCTCGCTCTGAACAGATGGCATCGACGGGTCTGCAGGTAGCGACGAAGTAGCTCGTCCGCTGCCACTAGCGCAAGCGCCGCTTGCGTAGGCTTCGCTATTCGGCCGTTTGCTTGCTCCGGACGGTAGCGGGAGTGGAGGGGCGCTGACGACGTCCAAGGCCGCTTCGCCGCCCGTTCTCTTGCTTCCGGAGGATTTCAGATGCGTAGACGGGGGCCGTCGGATACCGAGCTCTCCTAAAAGTTCCCTGTACTCTTTTTCGATGATACGGTACCTCCGCCACTTGCTCATGACCTCCGTCTCCATGCTCATGACGGAGCGCTAAAGATCAGAGTGACGAACAATCAACAAACCTAACCGCTCAGAGCTACAGTTAAAAACGAAAAGAGGCCTAACAATGAAGATACTCGCAGCGCACAAAAGCACAAACATCACAAAAAGGCGTTAACACTGTGCATAAAAAAGACCTCCGGTTGCGAATTATTCGGTATTATATTAGGTCACTATATTTAGTAAATAAAAAAAATAGTTGAGTTGTTTTTATTTTTAATTCACGGAGAAAATAAGTGGCCGCAGCGGCACGTCTTAGTAGAATGCGTCTAAAATACGGTCGTGCCGCACCTCCATATTTACCACCACTCGCTAATAACTGTTCAGGTCATATAGCCTCCTTGACTCGCTCATCCATCCACTCCAGTGAGAGCTACACTCTACTGTAGTTGCCGGAGCAAATGTAGTCACTGTCTGTAATTTATATTTTTTTGTGATTTGTTTACAGCCTTTCTCGGCTTTGTGCCAGTGATCGATGCAGATCGAGGCTATTTTCTCTATTTAAGCGCTGATAGCTGGTAGAAAACTTGTCGTGAAATATTGTGTGGGCCTCGGGACAGACGGGGCATCAGCCCAACAGCCTTTACACAAAACTCAAGGCACAAAATGCGTGGTTCTAGCGTGGTCCTAAAGTGCGTGGGCTACCCCCACATT
This sequence comes from Amblyomma americanum, assembly GCF_052857255.1. Classification (NCBI taxonomy): domain Eukaryota; kingdom Metazoa; phylum Arthropoda; class Arachnida; order Ixodida; family Ixodidae; genus Amblyomma; species Amblyomma americanum. Next base: position 58,363,978 of record NC_135498.1, on the reverse strand, counting down.
GACTGCTTTTCATATAATGTACTAGAATCCTTTACGTCAGGCTTTCAAATGAAGCACAGGTACTCCAAAACGGCAGCATGAGTACGGAGAAACGTACGCCGGCCTCATGTGACGCCGCTGATTATTCGTAATATAGTCCGAGGTGATGGCGGCCGTGCTAGACATCTTATCTTCCCGCATACACCTAACGGCTTGTGTGCGTCAAGTTGGCTCAGCATAGCACCTGCCTTGCGATTAATTGTGAATAAATTGGCTATACTGGAAGGCCGCTTTAATCGGTGCATTGAAAAGTAGAGAACGCTGCTACGCAGAAAGAATACATATGGAAATATACACCGATGATCAAAATTTGCCTTTTGTTGGATTTGTAATCGGTGAAATTAATTTGAGCGAATGAACAAGGGCTTCGGTGGAAGACCCCGGCCCCTGTCCGGCGAGCTTTAGCTCTACCGTACGGTAACTACGCCAATTCTTTTGCTCTGACAAACGTTTCCTGCTGGATAGGTGCCGCAGCGTTTCTTCTTTTTTTTCCTGCATTAAATGTGAGCTGAAGAGGCATTACTGCGAACCTAAAGCTTCTGAGTGACCGGCGCCGACCCGAACTCCATCGGTTTTGTCTATTGTCCATTCGGTGATTTCGTAGCAACAAAGTCAATTTATGCAATCGAATCTGACAATCGCGTGCTCAAACGAAAGTTGACGATCTGTCAGACAATACCCGGTTCTGCGTGATAAATGCAAAAAATGTTGGAAAGCCGATAGACGTTCCCGCTGATGAAGTTGAAGGTCACATGACCGCGCATGTCGAGATGATGAGCCGTACGTATGGGTTCAGAAACGTCTATCGTAACCTGGACATGGTCAGTGACTTTCAAATTCATCAGTATATCATGCCTCCAGACGGACTTTCCCATTGATGTCTGAGCTGGCACTCTCTTTGTTGTCACTGCCGTCATCAAACGCAGCCGTCAAACAAATGCTCAGCTAAGTCTTAGGGCTGAGACGGGACAAAAATTCTTGGCCGGTTTAAAATCCTAGCAGCCTCCATTCCCGGCCATACCAAACTTCACGTACATGGAGGAGCGCTTGCAAAGTCTTGTTATAGATCTACATTCTATTTCGCAGGTAGGTTTTATAGTGAACGAGACCTGGCTGAACATTTGTTCGGTGGCTGCGTTTGATGACGGTAGGGACAACAAAGATAATGCCAGCTCAGACATCAATGGGAACACATATATGCTAGGGCTCGACGAAAGTTCGTCTCCATGGTCAGGCATGATACTGATGAATTTGAAAGTCACTGACCATGTATGGGCCAAACTTTTCCCCTTCGAATCAGGTCACGATGCCTGAGATCCCTCTCTAGACTACTTCCGTCTATTGTGCTATATCTTGTCTAGCCGCAACCTCTGTACTAGAGTTTGTCTTGGAATTTATTGTAGTGTATTTATTTTATTGTGTTTAGTGAAAATGTCGTGAGCTGTACCTATATGCATTGCTGAATGCATATCATTACTGAGTGAGTTTATTGTGCGATGTTTTTTGCGTGTTGTTATTTTCCCGATACTGCTATGCTTTGAGAAAAAAATAAAACACGACGTTTATGATAAACACCACATTTGCTTAATCATGAACTCGCTTGCAGGCAAGCCTTGCGCTACTTCTAATAGTATTATGTAGATATACTTGCGAAAAATAGTTTAATATGGCTAAGGAGTTTTCCATGCAAAAACAAAGTTTTTTGGCTTTATTTGGGCTACTACGGAGGCCAGCTTGGCTACCTGTGCTTGGAGCTATCTGGCAACCCTTGCTGCCCGTCCGACCGCTCCGACGGATGCCATCTCTTTCTTTGTTCGGTCGTCGCTGTGTATACATCGTGTTTTCCCGTGATCTTCAAGCCCGCCACTTGCGTAAGTATTTACGCTTTTTTGTTAGTAGCTTCTTTTGTTTCCTCATGAGCCTACTGTCATGAGTAGCAATAAGGGGAGAGGCGTCATTTGTTGCCCTGTTCTGTAATTGTACTATTTTATAGTCATGTGGGAGGCTAGCTTGCCACATGGGTTCGGACCGACATGTGCACCTTCAATTGTATGCCTTTTTCATGCACTTATTTTCTTAACGCTGCGTTGTATTGCTTCTGAGATGTGTCGCGAGACCTTCGTGCGAGAGGAACATGAGAATAGGGCGAGAGAGCTTGTGAAAAATCAGTTTACGCACTAATCTTTGTTTGCATCGCTTTACTCCTTGCAGCATGCCACCAAAACCGTTTGCGGTCGTGAAGTTCCCGATGGAGGACGACAGCTTGGCTGTCGTCCCTGTCGGGTGGCTGTCCCACGACTGGCAGCATTGCCACTGGCCGAAAAGGCGAGCCGCGGAGGTAATCCGCCTCGCTCGAGAGGAGGCGGACCCATCCGCCCCAGGGTGCGAGTGGTTCCGCTGCCCAGTCGCTGTCGTCACAACATGCAGTAAGTGGTTTTATTGCCGGGATAACGCTATGTGTGCAATTGTGAATTGTGGTGTCTAGCATCCCGAAGCGACGCATGGGCTGTGACGGGCGCTGTATTGGAGGGTCCCGGATTTTTTAACCGGCTTTAACGTGCGCCAACACTTCACAGCACACGGGCGCCTTTTGCTAGCCTGTCAAGTGACTAATCTTTTCAAAACTCGGAGGCTAATGAATGATGCACACATGCATTTGTGAGCTGATATCATTGCTTCATCTGCATCAAAAGCGATTGCCAGTCCAAATTCGCATGTGATCTCAAACACTGCAATGCCTTGTTTTATGGTGATATCCAGTTTTCCAGGTCACTGGACTCTACAGGTTTGAAAACATTTAGGACTGACTGTGCTTTGTTCTTGTCCAAGTTTATCGCTCGTGATTGAAAAGATATCTCTATCACATGGGCATTTCAGTGACTTTCAAACCAATTGTCTACGACTCAGGAGATGAACACTAGTTGCTGCACAGTTAGCTGCAGCAGCAATTGAGTCAATATATGGCTTGCTCGTGACGTGACTTCTGCTCCTATCAAGCGCTGGCGGCCATGCCGCCAAACCACTCGATCCCAGACCGTCCGCCTTGCGTGGCCTGACTGCTCCTTAGATGCTTTGGATTATTTCCTTATCCTTTCAGGCGTGATGCTGCCTCCACAGGGGAATTGGCTATTCAATGCAGGCTAATACTTTGAACTTGCTGGATCGGTGCATGTGCGCTGCACAAAAAAGGTGGAAATGTGCGACAATATGCATGCATACATAGTGTGGCCGGGTTACGATGCAATGATAGATGATGATGTGGTCTGAAGTGACCCACAGGGATCGTGAACTATCTAGTTTACTCTTCCAGCTTTGTGACATTAGAAAGAATGGAAACCTCAAATCATTGGAGGTACAAAAATATTTCACGAGCTGCTGGTCGAGGATCCTGTCTGCAACGAGTCTACGATACCTAAAGCTCGGCCTCAGCATGCTGTCCTTTCTGCCGTTGTTGCTGGCTGTGGCCGTGGTGATGAACCACTTTGCCTAGTGCTGTAGCCAAGGTATATGCAGTGACGCAGGGCCCAGTCTGTGTTTGGGTTGTCAAACAAGTCAGATGGCTTCACTCGAAACAAAAACATTCACTTCTTCAGGGTGTAGTCCTTGCTCACCATAGCTTTGCAGACATTAAGTTCACGACCCAAACCTCTTATCTGTCACAAAGTGCACTCTGTACTCTTGTAAATTGAGACTCTTGGGGTCCAAATTGTCTTGCTTAGTCCGAGCCAGCCACAACCTGCAGCTCTTTGTGCTCTGGGATCTTGGAGTTCTTGTGCTAAGTTCATGTTAGTCTGCTTCTTCTTGTGCCTGTACCTGTCGCTATGATTGGAGCCACTGAGGATAATGCACAAAACCATAGTGAAGCTGCGGATGGACGGGAATCAACTCTGTGTGAGCAAACAGAGGCAGCGGTAAGCTAGAGGCAGTCTGGCAGTGGTTCAGCACAGCATGGCCGCCTGGCAACCGATGGGCACTGAATGCGACATGCGGGCCATGTATAATGTATTGAGACAGTGAAGCAGCACGAAACTTGGTGGTGATTTCGAAGGCCTTCAAGAGCGGCAGTGTGCGCTCTTGAATTTGGAAATCAGAGCCTTATAATTGGCGAATAATTGCTGATGTTTAAAAATATTCAGTTGAACCTTGCTGTAACGAAGGAAACCCCAAAATGTCTGTTTTAGCCGTTCCATTTTTATGGCAGTCATCGACCTTTGTTGCAAATGGATTTCATGCTAACAAGCTTATCTACTACAATGTTTTGCTAATGTGCATGAAATTTGACTCCACATTGCAGTGGCACTGTGAACTAGTCGAAGAAAGATAGGTGTACAGAATCGGGTGGTTTGCTTTGTCACTTGAAGGCTCCACTGGTACTTTCTTGCATCACTTTTGCTGTGACAATATATATTTGCAACGCTGTTCCACGAATTGCTTGAAAGTAATGAGATAGAAGAGCTGCTGATATCATTATGAAATTTTTCTGCTGCCAGCAAGCAGCACAGAGAAATCATACAAACAGGAGGATGTCTCTCTGCATTGCAACATTTGCTGCACCATGACAGTGCAGTTATCAGGAACCCAGTCTATATAATAATGTTCAATTATCGAGTGATTTCTTCTGTAGGGTTATATGCTAAACTGACGGGACCAAAATATGCTTCACTTCTAATTAACTGGAAATTCCAATTAAGCGGCTTAAAAATATCGGGAGTCAACTGTATAAATTATTTAGCGGTTTTAGGCGAATAATACGCAGTGATCTGTGTATACACTGATGTCTACCGCATCATTTGAAAGTGCGCACCAACAAGCTGTGGTGTCAGTCGATGCATGCGCATGTACCTGTTAGTTTTAAGTAAGCAAAAGCATTGGGCGCACAAGACAGGGGCAGCTTTGAAACCAAAATTACTGCACGTGGTTGGTGATCAGTCATTAAAAGCCTTACAAAAAATTAACACAGATTTTGTCTTTTATACACAGATAGCTTAGTGTGTCACCAGTGTGCGTTGCGGGAGCTTTCAACACACACAAGTGCCTGCCTCATGCCCTAATTTAAGTAGATCAACTGAATATGTCAGCCTTGCCAACGCTTGCCTGTTTCTTGCAGAGCCCACATGAGAACGGCTAGCTGTCTTCCCACAGGCCTAATCGCCTGCATGTAGTCATAATGACCAGGCAGTGGAAAGCTTCTGTGAAATGTAGAATTGGCAATGGGGAAAGTAAAAATGCAGTATTCTGTACTAATGGGAGGCTTCAGTGCCAATGTTGGCAAAAAGCAGGCTGGAGACCAGGCAGTAGATGAATATGGCATTGGCACTAGGAATAGCAGAAGGTAGGTATTGAGTTCGCTGAACGCAATAACTTGAGAATCATGAATACTTTCTTCAGAAAACGGAAGAGCCGAAAGTGGACATCGAAAAGCCCTAACGAGGAGACTAAAAATAAAATTGACTTCAAACTGTGTTCTAACCCTGGCATTGTGCAGCATGTGGAAGTAATCAGAAAGGTGTGATGCAGTGACCACAGATTGGTAAGGTCTCAAATTAGTCTGGACTTGAAGGGGGAACGGAAAAGACTAGTAAAGAAGTCCATCAACAAATTAGCGGTAAGAGGGGAGGTAGAATAATTCAGGATTTCGCTACAGAACACATATTCAGCTTTAACCGAGGAAGACAACCTCAGTGTAGACGCAGTGAACAATAAAATTTCAGAGATATTACCGAGTGCAGTGAAGAAGTAGTTCAGGGGGAGGAGTGCAGGGAAGAAGTTCTTTACCAGTAAACTATCCAAGCAGATGAAAGATTTGATTAAGACATGAGAAAGTGTGAAAGCCTCCAACCCAACAGACAAGATAGAACTGGCAGAGCTATCAAAGATGATCAACAGGCGTAAAGTATACGACATAAGGAAGTATAATATGGAGAAAATCGAGCATTCTTAAAGAACTGTGGCAGCCTGGAAGCAGTGACAAGAAGATTAGGCGTAGGCAGAGATCAGATATATAGGCGCTTAGGGACAATTAAGGGGGCAACGTCATTACTAATATGGACAAGTTTGTCAAAGTAGCAGAGCAGTTCTATACTGACCTATACATTATTCAGAGTAGTGAGGACAATGAGATTGGCAGTAGAGAAGAGCAATCAAACGTTCTGCCAGTAACGAAGACCGAGGTTAAGAAAGCTTTAGAAGCTATGAAAAAGGGGAAAGCAGCTGCGTAGGACGCGGTAACTACAGATTTGTTGAAGGATGGTGGGGCTATTGTGCTAGAAAAACTGGCCACCCTGTATAAGCAGTGCCTCTTGGCATCGACGGTACCGCAGTGAAACTGCCCACATTCAGGGCCACTGCACAGAATGCCTCCACGACAAAGTAGTCCGTTGTTAAAAGTTCTTTCAGCGCAAGCTAGAAGCTAATCACAGGAAAAACTTATAAGGTCTGTATTCTAGAATTTTGGTGCCTGGCTGGTTTCATAATTCAATATAGTTGCATTATCGTTTACCACCTTCCAGCCTAGCAGGAAATAAACCACATATGCAGCAAAGGCCACTGATGCTACCACAGAGGCTGTGTGCTTGGCCACCAAGGTCACATGATAATCTACATCCCTTCCCTACATTTCCTTTCATAGCCCACAGGCTGCTTCAAGATGCCTACTGTAAAGTGTTTGTGTTTGCAATAGCCAGGAATTATTGCATTAAAAGTAATATCCAGGAATTGTTGCATTAAATATTTGCCTTATTTTCATGTGAAGCAGCAATTTTAGTGTGGACTGCACTTGAGTTGGGTGTTTGATCTCTAACCTTTTGCAGGATCATACAAGAATGCAGAGAAAAAAGCTAAGAAATATGAGATGAGCTCTGCAGTGGAAAGCTCTGCAATTTCTGGTAAGTGGAAAATCCTAAATTTTTAAACATTAGTAAAATTAATGCATATTCAAAATATGCACGCATTTTTCTGTTTTAGGCAATGAAGGTCCGGATGGGCCTGACGTCCGGCTGCCATCGCCACCACCCCGGCTGCCATCGCCACCACCCCGGCTGCCATCGCCACCACCCCGGCTCCCGTCGCCACCACCCCAGCTGCCATCGCCACCCCGGCTGATATCACCACCCTGTAAGCCTTTATCTGTGTTTAGCCTTTAGATTTGCATTGTTTCAGTTATGGCTTAGTGAATTTATGGTAATATCACATAGGAGAAAGGGGGGACACCCACCCTCTAGCCGTGCCTGCTTTTTATTGATCGCAAAAAATGCATATGGGTGACTCATGAATTTGAGCTCAATTAAGACCCTGTTGCAAAACTGCATTAATTCTGCTTTCCTGCATAGCAAAAACCCCTTTACCACAGAGTCCATGCGAGTCCTTGAAAACCTTTCAAGAGGGAGAAGTTATTTTCAAGGGCTGAAGAACAATTTGAGGTGAAGGCAACGGAACAGATTCTTTCAGTTGTCAACACGTGTGCCCTATCCTTAGACGATGTCATGGCCAGTTGATACAGTGTTAGGTGGTAGCTTTAGAGATCACTTCTTGGTTTTTATCGTTGTTACAATGTTCTTTTTGGTGCCTTTAAAATCACCAGTCACACCTGTGTAGGCATGCGCTGTACCCTCAGAAGACCGAAGCATGCGGTGATTGATGTCAGACGTTCTTTCTGAGAAAAATGTACCCGGGCGTTGTTTACGGCGTCCCGTGTTCCGTATGTGACAGTGTCTACATTGGCGAGACTGGCAATTTTAAAAGGCACCTAAAAAAACATTGCAACGATAGGTTTGCCGAGAAGAGCAATTGTAGTGAGGTACTGTAAAAATTGAGTCATGAAGTTTAGCATTTCATTGTTTTCAAGCAAAGGATGGAAGGTAGAATATAGTTTTTGTACTGAAAATTTAAAAGTGCACAGAAGACAGGGACAAGAGGACTGGATGGGACAAACGCTGCTCACAACTGGGTTTATAAACATTTTTCATTAACAGCCCACCTGTGAAGTCATAGTCAGCATTGACTTGCACAATGTAACTGCCAAAGGCAGGAGAGAATTTTAAAATTGTAATTCATCAGAATGTAATCAATTGCCAGCAGAATAAGCAAGGCTAATCCCACCTGTAGCATACAACTCAACTCTGCGGTTCTCTCATTCAAGTTGTTCTTGTGCTTTCAAATTTGCAGCATGATACCAGCTGGGGCAGCATACAGCTTCGTTAAGGCTTTTTGTGTTTTTGAGGGTCCGCCAGAATAAAGGAGCAGTTTAAATTACTAAATCTGGTAGAATGAGATGACACCCTGAACAAGCATGGTCTTAATGAATGGGAGCTCATAAATGCTTAATGCTAATTCTGTACGAGGCAGTTACGGTGTATATATATGTATCCTTTCAGCAGAAGTGCTGATGTAGCATTTTGGCATTATCTGTGTAGCATTACCTGTGTTATACTGAGTAATTTTTCCGTTCTTCCTGCATCAACACTAATGCTTCATGTTCGTGTCCAACTTCAGCCCTGCTTAGCAGCCACTCAATGGAGGCGGCCACACCAGCTGGTGCAAATTGCACTGCGGGCTGCCCGGCTGGTTCGGCCTCCACTGCAGGTGACCTTGAGGATGTGGAGGAAGCAACTAGCGATCGTAAGGCTTTTCGCTTTCATTACTTGTATATGAAGAGCCTGAAAAGACGAGAATGCAGTGAGAGGATAGGATGAGAATCTATTTTTTTTAAGTATGAGCCTAAACAGGCCTTGGTAGAAGTTCTGTTTTGCCTTAAAGGAGACCTAGTTGGTGGATATTTCAAAACGTGTGCTTTGAAAATGACCACTGTTTGTATAAATATGCCTGCTGCAAGTAATTCTTAATAGAAGTACTGAACCTAAGCGGTGATAAAATTTGCTACTTGACACTTCCACAGCTCTATCTCATTCCTACTAACTAGTTGCAGTGTGTTTTCCCGGCGAGTAGCAGTTTGTTTCCTTTAATTTCTTTTTTTGGTTCTGGATTGTGGTTTTGGTTCTGTTATTGTTGTTTCCCTTGGCCTATGCCACTAGAAAGCCACAACCTTTTAAAGACGGACCAATAGAAATAAAACAAACATTACAGATTGTGGCTCAGGACTGCAAAGTGGTCACTGTACTCTATACAGTTTCTCTAGTTTTTGTGCATATATTTTTTATGTGCCCAGCCTGCTGTGCTTTCTCACTACCACTGGCAGCTGTTGTCACAATGGAAGAATACACTTATGGCTGTTTCCATCCTTGCCATGATGTGACGGCAATCAAAATGGCAACCAAGCTGAATAGAAAACTGGTGGTACATAGAAGGAACAGTATTCAGAGCAGCTATTTTTAACTAAGGCATTGTCAGTGCATGGTGCATTTCTGATATATAGATCTGCAAGGGATAGAGCAGCTGTGCCTTGTGGTGGAATCAATGGCAATTTAGTAGCTTAATGCAGAGCATGTTGACGCCCAGTGTTGGTTTACATTACCATCATCGATGCTGCAGTCCCACAGGGTGTTAATTGTTCTGACGTCCAGTGAAATCTTCCACAGCAGTTCATCATCCTGCAGAATCTCGCACTTCACAAACAACCTCACCATGACATCGTGTAGAACAGCCACAAATATGTTCCCTCGAGGCATCCACCACATTTGCATTACCCGTCCTGATATGTCAAACTTGCGGCCAGGTGCGCAGTTGTTCTCTGAAGGATGACAGCCATCTTGAACATATTCGTGAAGAAGCACCGAATGCTTAAGGGGCATTCACTCTTGGACACTCGGCGGAGAGAGCAAGCGAAATCCTCTGCCACCGAAAAAGCTGCATCGTTCACACTTCCCAACCACCTCGTCTGCGCTCATCGTCTGTGTGTCGTCTGCTCAAGGCGTACACAGATATGGCAAGAGGTTAATCCATGCTGTCTACGTACAATAACTGTATGCACGCTTACTTACGCTAAATGCAGCTATTTTGCCAGACGTTACGCCATTTCTAGCATTGTCGCTTTTAAATACATAAGATTAGCCTAGTGGCGCCATCTGGTGGTTACTCTCAAGCCTTTTTAAAAAAGGAAAGGATCGTCACCTAAAATAAAAAAAGAACACATTTATCACTCACACTTTTTTTATGGGTGAGATGAGACAAAGCGAAAGAGCGCTGGCGCTTTTATGGGCATTGAACGCGCTCAAACAGGCAGTAACAGCGACGAATTCAGTCCCAAACGAGGCGTCCCGCACCGAAGGGCGTCGCCATGTTTGTTGCCGAACTTCGTACTCTCCTTCCTATTGGCTGACGGGATTCGGCGGATTTTTTTCCGGTGGCAGAATTCGGTCCTGGACCGATCAGGCTTACCGCTTGGTATTTCGGCGCAATCTCTGCCGCGGCAGCGGATTCCGCTCGTTCTCTCTGCCGAATGTCCACCAAGTGTGAACGCGCCATTACTTGGCCCTGAGCACAATTGATGAAGCACCGCATTACAAACTGGTAAAATATGTAGCCAGGAGACATTACATGCATCAAACAGCCACAGAGAAACTGTGTGCGTGGCATCAGCTCTTTTGTCAGCTGCAGAAGAACCAACAACAGAGTGAGCTGGTGCATCAGTGAAGAACCAAAAACAGCGCTCGCCCATCTTCTAGTCTGTCTTTATGGCGCTGTTTTTAGGTTTTCATCAGGTACCGGCACTCCCTGCAAGCGTTGCTGTTCTGAGTGGCAGTTCCACTGCAATTGGAACAGTGCCCCTTTCATCAACTATCAACACTCCCAAGAGTGCTGAGCATACAGCTAAAAGTAGAAAGGAAAACGAAAAATCGTTCTCAAGAACCATGCAGAAAATTCTGGGCAGAGCTGTGGAGCAAACATAAAATTTCATTTACCGCATCATCCCTGATGCTAGTTTGTCTCCCCTTTATTTATGGTGCCATGCTCTGATTTTCGATTGCAAGCCAACACCCGCATTTCGGATTTTCAAATTTGAAAACAATAGGTCGACTTGCAAGCGTGTAAATGCAGTATATTGCTCATATTGCGTCCTTGAGGTGTAAATATATACATCTGCTGTGAAAGCCTGCCCTCACTGGAAACCTTGCTCGTTTCAGCGACAATGCTCAAGGTGCTGCGGCTGCTGCTAGAAATACGGCAGCAGCAGCGGGAAATCCTGCAGAGGGTGAGCCGGCTGGAGCAAGCTCGGCAAGAGCCGAGGACACGGTCGCCGTCTCCTCCTGTGAGCTCCCTCCCGCCACTGTGCCCTCAGCTGCCAGCCTTCAGTATTGAAGATTTTGAGGCGGCAGAAGCTGCTGTCAGAGATGACAGAGTAGCAGCTGCCCTGGTAATTTAATTTTTCATTCAATGTTTTATTACAGTAGTCTGTGGGGTGCTTAATGTATATAGTTGAGATATTTATTGAAAAATCTGAGCCCCAGAAGTAGATGCTTGCCATGCCTAAGCCATAATCATGCTGTTCTTGTATAAGTTTTCAGCTAATATAGTGGGAATGGATGAATTTTGAAAAGTCCGCACATAGTAGGGTTACTGTGACATTGTTAATAGTCTGTTTTATTACAACTGAAAATTCCGGAAACAGTCGCGCCCACTTATACCGAACATGACAGTTGCATAGATTACTTTATACTAAGTCTAATTCCTGTATTACAGTGAAAAATCCAAACTCTCGTACAGAATTAACATTTGTTTCTTTTTTATTCGAAATAAGTGCCTTAATTGTTTTTGCTTCTTCTACATTCGAAAGGAATGCATTGTTTCTGTTCCTTCTAAAATCGGATTGAACGTTTCTTCAAAATAGACCCTATTTAATGCACTTTATAAGCTCCCAAGCGCAGCCGTGTGCTCCTTATCAAGATCCTTGGCTATAAGCGGACTGCAGGCACTATGCAATTAATCCCCATTGCCGCTTTCACGGCAGCTAGTGGTAGGTCAGGCCTGTTGTCATTAGCTTCCTACTAGTTCAGTGCTTGTAGTTCACATGGCATATTCGTTTAAAAGCATCAACTATAGGGTTCATGACCTCTGCAACAAAGCACACAAGATGGTACAAAGGAAAGAAATTAACACGGACAGCACAGCTGTATCGGGGTATATAGCACAATTTCAGCTGATGGAAAAGGTGCGAAGGAAACAGGGCGAGAATTAACAAGAGTAATTAACATTTTGATTAGTAATTATATGCTGTCATTGACATATAGCACATTCTTGGCCACATGAGCAAGTTCTTCACTGATACTGATGGGGTACTAAGGCAAGGTTTACCTGCTTGGATATATGAGGGTGCAACTCTGATGATTCAGACGAAAATCTCTGTTACCTTGAAGTTTGAATTACAGAGTACTGTATCTGTGCTGCTAACAATGCTTTCAAGAGATATTTTAAGGCTGTCTTGATTTATTTAATCACAGGACTATGTTATGCTCTACTATACTATTTGTGGCACATTCCATCAAAGTATTGAGCCTCATGAAGCTAGTGTAGTGTAATGTTAAGTCTATTTTTTGGTATGTATTTTGTTCACAAAGTTTGGCTGAGTTAAGGTGGCACACAAATTATTTTAATTATTGGTTTGAGACGATTGACTGGGAGTGCTGTTTCGGAGCTAATTTTTTACATTATTCGTTGTTTTCCAATTAAGGAGACAGCTTTGATCAGTCTTTTGCCTGGCTATTGCTTTTTATGCCTTTCATTAATTGAAGTGCAGTACTCCACTCCAACCAGGACAGTTTCAAGAACCATAGATGCTAATTTTAGTTGCATATTTTCCCTGTAGTGATGCATAAGACATGAATCACCGTGGAGTATTCCCTTACGAGTGCTAAACAATTTAATATTGAACTTCTTGATGCTGTTACGGTGGTCAAAATGTAAGAAGTGTTTCACATGAGGTGTAAAAAAAACACTATAATTGCTGCTGTGTTGTAGCAGGTATACTACGATTACTTTCGAAGTCACACCGTTGTCTTTGCTATTGCGTTCTACAAGTTAAGTGGTTATAGAATGTGATTTTTCATGTGAAATAACCGTTGGGCAACTGCAAATTTTTCCTTTCAGAAGAAGCAGCTTCTCCGCCTAGGCGGAAACAATTTAAAGGAGGTGGCGGCGAATGTCATGGGTGCTGTGATGGGGGTGGCTGTGCAGAGACTATTCAGCCTGCGGGGGAGGAAAGGAAAACGGCCATTCGTTGGCACAAAGCTGTGCAGGGTGGCAACAGGTATACCTGATTTTGAATTGCTGTAGCTTTTAATTTAGAAATATTGAGATTCCTGCTTTTAAACATGTACAAGTTTTTCCAAGCTATTTTCTTGCTGTATCTTACTGTAATTTTTTATAACAGCTGGTGAATATTCTGTTGCTGTGTTTATGTGATTAGTTTGGGGGTCTTAGTCATAAAACTCCATAAAGAAGCAGCAGATGCCCTCAATCAAACCAATCATTTCCATTTGTCATATTGTAATCCGTTGTCATGAACTTCCCTGCAATGGCCACTTTGACGTTGACTGCAGTGCCTTCATGATAGCTCATTTTTTTTGCATTTCACTACTGTACAGTACTTGTGTTGTTTGTTGGGATACCTTGCGTGTCAGTAACGTGTGGTTTTTCTGTGTCAAATCATGAACTTGGATTTCCATATGCTTGCAGGAAGTGTATCGTTTTAAAAGTTGCATTTCTTGGTCTTAATGCACACTCACCTTGCACAGATGCCATCTGCGAGAGGCAGGGTGTCGACATCCTGGCAGCACAGGGTTTTATTGGCAGGTGGCTGCCCGGTGCGTGCGACCGAGGGGGCGGCCGAAAGAGGCGCTATGCCCAAACTTTAGAGCCTCCTGAGTCTCACGCTCAAGCGCCACCTGCTAACCCCTGTGCTGGGTCAGCACCCTGCCCAGGCGCGCCCTCACCCTCCTGCCCTGCAACCCCTCCAGGCATGGCCATCCTGTCCCCCTCAGGGGTCCACCCAAGCTCTGCCCCCCCCCCCCACAGCCTCCTCCTCACGCCCAGCCACCCTCCACCCAAGCTCTGCCCCTTCCCCTGCCCCCCCCACAGCCTCCTCGTCACGCCCAGCCACCCCACGTAGCACCCTTGCCACATGGGTTATTGCCCCACGGGCACATGAGAAATAAAAAAACATTTTTCTGAAATTCCTGTTTGCTTGATTCATTTGGTAGCTGCTGGACATTAAGTAAAAAATGTGCATGAAATATTGTTTGCAAATCAAAATACATATGCAATGAAAATACTGCATGCAGTTTTGAAATTTTAATGGGAGTTCGAACCAATTGCATATATATACAGCTAGAAGTCGCACGGTATTGAAAGCCACGGACGGGACCTCTAAATGCATGCGATAATTCTGCACTGGTCTCGGAGAATAATGGAAATGCCTAGAGGTAGCCAAGATATGCCGGTATCCGAAAGGCCACTATTCGGCCATATTGGGGCCACTATTCGGCCATATTGGAGCCACTATTCGGCCATATTGGAGCCACTATTCGGCCATATTGGAGCCACTATTCGGCCATACTGGAGCCATATTGGGCCCTATATTGGCAGTGATGTTTGGGCCATTCTTGGCATTCAGATTGGCTGAACATCGGCCCAATCTTGGCGGGAATGTTGGGCCATGCTTGGAAAGAGTTGCGATTTGCCTAAATGCCAATGAAGGGCCGATATTCGCGCCAATTTTCGCCAATGATATGCCAACGGTGGCCCGATATTGGCGTGCTGCTTGGGAAGTCCTTATGAATGTGCCGAAAGATTAAAACTGCGCAAAATACGAGGACATAGGCAACCAAGAACGCACAAAACATCACGTGCGCAGTTTGTGGATCTTTGTTGCGTTTGTCCTCGTCTTTGGCACAATTTTAACATTTCTAAAACCATGATCCAACTATCCCGCAAGAACGTCCTACAAATGAATGTGCAGTTTTTTAAAGTACTGAGTTTTACGTTTTTTGAACAAGAAGGAATAGGTTAGAAAACGACAGCAGTCCCATTGTTTTACAATCTGGGAAAGTCAGTTTTCGCCCCTGGACAGGAATTTGCCCCATTCACACGTTTTTGTGGAATGCATATGCCAACAGTCCACAGGAAAAATTTCTCTCTCGTTGAACAATCATGCAGTTTATATGGGGTCCTCATATATTCCCGTTATGACTCAAAACATGGTAATTGAGGCGCACAAACAATGTTAGGACTTTGGTTTCAACATCTTCAGTAAGAGACGGACAAAATCATTAACAATTGTCGGAAAGCGAACGGTCACGCAACAGTCGGGAGGAAACTTTATAATGTGAAAAATCTGCACATGATGTATTATTGTACTGGAACCTTTATATTCCAAACGCTAAGTCACTGGCCTGATAAGATGCAGAATATGAAAGGAGGAACCAGAGAGCCGGCCGGGTAGAGGGAGCTATTACAGTCGGGCACTCACGTTTCTCTTGAACGCGTTCTCATGGAAAGTATTCCATAGATTTCAGTCTACCTATATTGCTACACATTCTCTTTCATTGAGAACAAAAAGAACTGGAATGTGATGGACCGCAATGACTCGAAATACTTTGTTTCCAATTGTTGCTTCTGCTTGACTGCTAAATCTCGGCACTTGCGCTGTCGAGGAATTTAAGCAAAGTAAGGAAATCGGGAGCACATAGAAACGAGAGAAGTAGACATTGTGACGATTCTGCCCGGCATATTTCTTTGTGATGCAGATCAGATGCTGGTATGTTTTTTTATTCTACTAAAAATACCGACTACTCGTGATTCGAAACGGGAACAAATTCCCTCTTCAAAACATGCGAAGTTTAAGCACTTACGAAGATTTGAACACAGGTCTCAATATCCTGTATATACTAACCTCAAAGCCTCCGGCTCCATATTTAAAAGCCGCCTACCTTTGGTAACTGCATGAGGTTACTATGCTTAGCTGTGGGAATACACCCAATTGCCAAGAGTCAGCATTTCGTGCATTTTGTGATCGAAATCTACATCGAAACTGGGACAGCACACCTGCCCGTAAAACTCAGTACGCTAGAGTGGAGTCTGCTCCCTTTTTACTCCAATGCAAGCCAGTTCATGTTTAGACTCTTCAATGGTGTGGCCAACTGGCATATCATGAATCAGCCACGTGTTATTGGCTTTTCTTAATGCACTATATGGCATAATGTGATGAAGTGGTGAGGAGGAGAGGAGGAGGAAAGGCAGGGATGTTAACCAGACGAATAGCTGCTTTGCTACCCTGCACGGGGGGAAAGGGGTGAGGGGAGAAAAAGATGAAGGAGAAAAGACAGTTGCACGAAAATAAAGTCACTATGTAAAGTCAAAGCGCTCAGTAAAGTAAAGTGGTGAGGAAACCTGCTAAACAAGCCATAGAAAAAAAAAGATAATTGCTCTTGCCTTTGTAAGCTTGCTGTTGTTTGTAACGGGCGTGAAAACATACCATTTTTTCACCCCCGGCTGGTAAGAGCACTCTGTCACTGCACACGAAGTTGCAGGATTTGATCTCGGTCTTGGCGGTTGCATCTAGGTAGGTTGGAAGTTGGACTTATTTTTGGAAAGGTGGCGGAGAGTTTGAAGGATGCTTCACTCCCGCCACCGGTTGGCCCGGTATTGCACTACCTCCGGGATCGGCCTTGTCTTTAGCGCGTCTTTGCTATCCTGTCGACTTTTATCTGCACGTGGTAGCGATTGTGGCTCGGCTTGAGCCAGTGGGCAGGCCTGTCCACTTTCCTTTCTTTCTTCCTTGCAGCAACAGACAGACAGACAGACAGACAGACAGAGACAGACAGACAGACAGACAGACGACAGACGACAGACAACAGACGACAGACGACAGACGACAGGCAGGCAGGCAGGCAGGCAGGCAGAACTAAATATTAGTATTCAGCCCAAATATGTACAACAGAGCAAGGTTAAAACAAACAGAAGGACCCCTGAAACCTTCTTTCTTTAAAAAAGGCCTTATGAATGTGCCGAAAGATTAAAACTGCGCAAAATACGAGGACAAAGGCAACCAAGAACGCACAAAACATCACGTGCGCAGTTTGTGGGTCTTTGTTGCGTTTGTCCTCGTCTTTGGCACAATTTTAACATTTCTAGAACCATGATCCAACTATCCCGCAAGAACGTCCTACTAAGGAATGTGCAGTTTTTTAAAGTACTGAGTTTTACGTTTTTTGAACAACAAGGAATAGGTTAGAAAACGACAGCAGTCCCATTGTGATACAGTCTGGGAAAGTGTCAGTTTTCGCCCCTGGACAGAAATTTGCCCCATTTCACATGTTTTTGTGGAATGCATATGCCAACAATCCACAGGAAAAATTTCTCTCTCGTTGAACAATCATGCAGTTTATATGGGGTCCTCATATATTCCCGTTATGACTCAAAACATGGTAATTGAGGCGCACAAACATCTTCAGTAAGAGACGGACAAAATCATTACCAATTGTCGGAAAGCGAACGGTCACGCAACAGTCTGGAGGAAACTTTATAATGTGAAAAATCTGCACATGATGTATTAATGTACTAAAACCTTTATATTCCAAACGCTAAGTCACTGGCCTGATAAGATTCAGAATATGAAAGGAGGAACCAGAGAGCCGGCCGGGTAGAGGGAGCTATTACAGTCGGGCACTCACGTTTCTCTTGAACGCGTTCTCATGGAGAGTATTCCACAGATTTCAGTCTACCTATATTGCTACACATTCTCTTTCATTGAGAACAAAAAGAACTGGAATGTGATGGACCGCAATGACTCGAAATACTTTGTTTCCAATTGTTGCTTCTGCTTGACTGCTAAATCTCGGCACTTGCGCCGTCGAGGAATTTAAGCAAAGTAAGGAAATCGGGAGCACATAGCAACGAGAGAAGTAGACATTGTGACGATTCTGCCCGGCATATTTCTTTTAAGCAAAGTAAGGAAATCGGGAGCACATAGCAACGAGAGAAGTAGACATTGTGACGATTCTGCCCGGCATATTTCTTTGTGATGCAGATCAGAAGCTGGTATGTTTTTTTATTCTACTAAAAATACAGACTACTCGTGATTCGAAACTGAAACAAATTCCCTCTTCAAAACATGCGAAGTTCCAGCACTTACGAAGATTTGGTCACAGGTCTCAATATCCTGTATATACTAACCTCAAAGCCTCCGGCTCCATATTTAAAAGCCGCCTACCTTTGGTAACTGCATGAGTTTACTACGCTTAGCTGTGGGAATACACCCAATTGCCAAGAGTCAGCATTTCGTGCATTTTGTGATCGAAATCAACATCGAATCTGGGACAGCACACCCGCCCCTAAAACTCAGTACGCTAGAGTGGAGTCTGCTCCCTTTTTACTCCAATGCAAGCCAGTTCATGTTTAGACTCTTCAATGGTGTGGCCAACTGGCATATCATGAATCAGCCAGGTGTTATTGGCTTTTCTTAATGCACTATATGGCATAATGTGATGAAGTGGTGAGGAGGAGACGAGGAGGAAAGGCAGGGATGTTAACCAGACGAATAGCTGCTTTGCTACCCTGCACGGGGGGAAAGGGGTGAGGGGAGAAAAAGATGAAGGAGAAAAGACAGTTGCACGAAAATAAAGTCACTATGTAAAGTCAAAGCGCTCAGTAAAGTAAACTGGTGAGGAAACCTGCTAAACAAGCCATAGAAAAAAAAGACATTTGCTCTTGCCTTCGTAAGCTTGCTGTTGTTTGTAACGGGCGTGAAAACATACAATTTTTTCACCCGCGGCTGGTAAGAGCACTCTGTCACTGCACACGAAGTCGCAGGATTTGATCTTGGCCTTGGCGGTTGCATCTAGGTAGGTTGGAAGTTTGAAGGATGCTTCACTCCCGCCACCGGTTGGCGCGGTATTGCACTACCTCCGGGATCGGCCGTCTTTAGCGCGTCTTTGCTATCCTGTCGACTTCTATCTGCACGTGGTAGCGATTGTGGCTCGGCTTGAGCCAGTGGGCAGGCCTGTCCACTTTCCTTTCTTTCTTCCTTGCAGCAACAGACAGACAGACAGACGACAGACGACAGACGACAGACGACAGACGACAGACGACTGACGACTGACGACTGACGACTGACGACAGGCAGGCAGGCAGGCAGGCAGAAAACTAAATATTAGTATTCAGCCCAAATATGTACAACAGAGCAAGGTTAAAACAAGAAGAAGGACCCCTGAAACCTTCTTTCTTGAAAAAACTCCTTACGAATGTGCCGAAAGATTAAAACTGCGCAAAATACGAGGACATAGGCAACCAAGAAAGCACAAAACATCACGTGCGCAGTTTGTGGGTCTTTGTTGCGTTTGTCCTCGTCTTTGGCACAATTTTAACATTTCTAGAACCATGATCCAACTATCCCGCAAGAACGTCCTACTAATGAATGTTCAGTTTTTAAAGTACTGAGTTTTACGTTTTTTGAACAAGAAGGAATAGGTTAGAAAACGACAGCAGTCCCATTGTGACACAGTCTCGAAAAGTCAGTTTTCGCCCCAGGACAGAAATTTGCCCCATTCACACGTTTTTGTGGAATGCATATGCCAACAATCCACAGGAAAAATTTCTCTCTCGTTGAACAATCATGCAGTTTATATGGGGTCCTCATATATTCCCGTTATGACTCAAAACATGGTAATTGAGGCGCACAAACAATGTTAGGACTTTGGTTTCAACATCTTCAGTAAGAGACGGACAAAATCATTAACAATTGTCGGAAAGCGAACGGTCACGCAACAGTCTGGAGGAAACTTTTTAATGTGAAAAATCTGCACATGATGTATTATTGTACTGGAACCTTTATATTCCAAACGCTAAGTCACTGGCCTGATAAGATTCATATTATGAAAGGAGGAACCAGAGAGCCGCCCGGGTAGAGGGAGCTATTACAGTCGGGCACTCACGTTTCTCTTGAACGCGTTCTCATGGAGAGTATTCCACAGATTTCAGTCTACCTATATATGCTACACATTCTCTTTGATTGAGAACAAAAAGAACTGGAATGTGATGGACGGCAATGACTCGAAATACTTTGTTTCCAATTGTTGCTTCTGCTTGACTGCTAAATCTCGGCACTTGCGCTGTCGAGGAATTTAAGCAAAGTAAGGAAATCGGGAGCACATAGAAACGAGAGAAGTAGACATTGTGACGATTCTGCCCGGCATATTTCTTTGTGATGCAGATCATAGGCTGGTATGTTTTTTTATTCTACTAAAAATACAGACTACTCGTGATTCGAAACTGAAACAAATTCCCTCTTCAAAACATGCGAAGTTCCAGCACTTACGAAGATTTGAACACAGGTCTCAATATCCTGTATATACTAACCTCAAAGCCTCCGGCTACATATTTAAAAGCCGCCTACCTTTGGTAACTGCATGAGGTTACTATGCTTAGCTGTGGGAATACACCCAATTGCCAAGAGTCAGCATTTCGTGCATTTTGTGATCGAAATCTACATCGAAACTGGGATAGCACACCTGCCCCTAAAACTCAGTACGCTAGAGTGGAGTCTGCTCCCTTTTTACTCCAATGCAAGCCAGTTCATGTTTAGACTCTTCAATGGTGTGGCCAACTGGCATATCATGAATCAGCAACCTGTTATTGGCTTTTCTTAATGCACTATATGGCATAATGTGATGAAGTGGTGAGGAGGAGAGGAGGAAAGGCAGGGATGTTAACCAGACGAATAACTGCTTTGCTAGACTGCACGGGGGGAAAGAGGTGAGGGGAGAAAAAGATGAAGGAGAAAAGACAGTTGCACGAAAATAAAGTCACTATGTAAAGTCAAAGCGCTCAGTAAAGTAAAGTGAGGAAACCTGCTAAACAAGCCATAGAAAAAAAAGATATTTGCTCTTGCCTTTGTAAGCTTGCTGTTGTTTGTAACGGGCGTGAAAACATACCATTTTTTCACCCGCGGCTGGTAAGAGCACTCTATCACTGCACACGAAGTCGCAGGATTTGATCTCGGCCTTGGCGGTTGCATCTAGGTAGGTTGGAATTTGGACTTATCTTTGGAAAGGTGGCGGAGAGTTTGAAGGATGCTTCACTCCCGCCACTGGTTGGCCCGGTGGCGGGATCGGCCTTGTCTTTAGCGCGTCTTTGCTATCCTGTCGACTTCTATCTGCACGTGGTAGCGATTGTGGCTCGGCTTGAGCCACTGGGCAGGCCTGTCCACTTTCCTTTCTTTCTTCCTTGCAGCAACAGACAGACAGACAGACGACAGACGACAGACGACAGACGACATAGGACAAACGACTGCTGACAGACGACAGACGACAGACGACTGACGACTGACGACTGACGACTGACGACAGACGGCAGACGGCAGACGACAGACGAGAGACGACAGGCGACAGGCAGGCAGGCAGGCAGGCAGAACTAAATATTAGTATTCAGCCCAAATATGTACAACAGAGCAAGGTTAAAACAAACAGAAGGACCCCTGAAACCTTCTTTCTTGAAAAAAGTCCTTATTAATGTGCCGAAAGATTAAAACTGCGCAAAATACGAGGACATAGGCAACCAAGAACGCACAAAACTACACGTGCGCAGTTTGTGGGTCTTTGTTGCGTTTGTCCTCGTCTTTGGCACAATTTTAACATTTCTAGAACCATGATCCAACTATCCCGCAAGAACGTCCTACTAATGAATGTGCAGTTTTTTAAAGTACTGAGTTTTACGTTTTTTGAACAAGAAGGAATAGGTTAGAAAACGACAGCAGTCCCATTGTGATAGAGTCTGGGAAAGTGTCAGTTTTCGCCCCTGGACAGAAATTTGCCCCATTCACACGTTTTTGTGGAATGCATATGCCAACAATCCACAGGAAAAATTTCTCTCTCGTTGAACAATCATGCAGTTTATATGGGGTCCTCATATATTCCCGTTATGACTCAAAACATGGTAATTGAGGCGCACATGTTAGGACTTTGGTTTCAACATCTTCAGTAAGAGACGGAGAAAATCATTAACAATTGTCGGAAAGCGAAGGGTCACGCAACAATCTGGAGGAAACTTTATAATGTGAAAAATCTGCACATGATGTATTAATGTACTTGAACCTTTATATTCCAAACGCTGTCACTGGCCTGATAAGATTCAGAATATGAAAGGAGGAACCAGAGAGCCGGCCGGGTAGAGGGAGCTATTACAGTCGGGCACTCACGTTTCTCTTGAACGCGTTCTCATGGAAAGTATTCCACAGATTTCAGTCTACCAATATTGCTACACATTCTCTTTCATTGAGAACAAAAAGAACTGGAATGTGATGGACCGCAAGGCGGCTTTTCCAGTTTTATATATTTGAGAAAATTAAAATGGCACTTAATTTGCTTAATGACTCGAAATATTTTGTTTCCAATTGTTGCTTCTGCTTGACTGCTAAATCTCGGCACTTGCGCTGTCGAGGAATTTAAGCAAAGTAAGGAAATCGGGAGCACATAGAAACGAGAGTAGACATTGTGACGATTCTGCCCGGCATCTTTCTTTGTGATGCAGATCAGATGCTGGTATGTTTTTTTATTCTACTAAAAAATACAGACTACTCGTGATTCGAAACTGAAACAAATTCCCTCTTCAAAACATGCGAAGTTCCAGCACTTACGAAGATTTGAACACAGGTCTCAATATCCAGTATATACTAACCTCAAAGCCTCCGGCTCCATATTTAAAAGCCGCCTACCTTTGGTAACTGCATGAGGTTACTATGCTTAGCTGTGGGAATACACCCAATTGCCAAGAGTCAGCATTTCGTGCATTTTGTGATCGAAATCTACATCGAAACTGGGACAGCACACCTGCCCCTAAAACTCAGTACGCTAGAGTGGAGTCTGCTCCCTTTTTACTCCAATGCAAGCCAGTTCATGTTTAGACTCTTCAATGGTGTGGCCAACTGGCATATCATGAATCAGCCACGTGTTATTTGCTTTTCTTAATGCACTATATGGCATAATGTGATGAAGTGGTGAGGAGGAGAGGAGGAGGAAAGGCAGGGATGTTAACCAGAAGAATAGCTGCTTTGCTACCCTGCACGGGGGGAAAGGGGTGAGGGGAGAAAAAGATGAAGGAGAAAAGACAGTTGCACGAAAATAAAGTCACTATGTAAAGTCAAAGCGCTCAGTAAAGTAAAGTGGTGAGAAAACCTGCTAAACAAGCCATAGAAAAAAAAGATAATTGCTCTTGCCTTTGTAAGCTTGCAGTTGTTTGTAACGGGCGTGAAAATATACCATTTTTTCACCCCCGGCTGGTAAGAGCACTCTGTCACTGCACACGAAGTTGCAGGATTTGATCTCGGCCTTGGCGGTTGCATCTAGGTAGGTTGGAAGTTGGACTTATTTTTGGAAAGGTGGCGGAGAGTTTGAAGGATGCTTCACTCCTTCCACCGGTTGGCCCGGTATTGCACTACCTCCGGGATCGGCCTTGTCTTTAGCGCGTCTTTGCTATCCTGTCGACTTCTATCCGCACGTGGTAGCGATTGTGGCTCGGCTTGAGCCAGTGGGCAGGCCTGTCCACTTTCCTTTCTTTCTTCCTTGCAGCAACAGACAGACAGACAGACAGACAGACAGACAGACAGACAGACGACAGACGACAGACAACAGACGACAGACGACAGACGACTGCCGACAGACGACAGACGACTGACGACTGACGACAGACTACAGACGACAGACGACAGGCAGGCAGGCAGGCAGAACTAAATATTAGTATTCAGCCCAAATATGTACAACAGAGCAAGGTTAAAACAATCAGAAGGACCCCTGAAGCCTTCTTTCTTGAAAAAAGTCCTTATGAATGTGCCGAAAGATTAAAACTGCGCAAAATAAGAGGACATAGGCAACCAAGAACGCACAAAACATCACGTGCGCAGTTTGTGGGTCTTTGTTGCGTTTGTCCTCGTCTTTGGCACAATTTTAACATTACTAGAACCATGATCCAACTATCCCGCGAGAACGTCCCACTAATGAATGTGCAGTTTTTTAAAGTACTCAGTTTCACGTTTTTTGAACAAGAAGGAATAGGTTAGAAAACGACAGCAGTCCCATTGTGATACAGTCTGGGAAAGTGTCAGTTTTCGCCCCTGGACAGAAATTTGCCCCATTCACACGTTTCTGTGGAATGCATATGCCAACAATCCACAGGAAAAATTTCTCTCTCGTTGAACAATCATGCAGTTTATATGGGGTCTTCATATATTCCCGTTATGACTCAAAACATGGTAATTGAGGCGCACAAACAATGTTAGGACTTTGGTTTCAACATCTTCAGTAAGAGACGGACAAAATCATTAACAATTGTCGGAAAGCGAACGGTCACGCAACAGTCTGGAGGAAACTTTATAATGTGAAAAATCTGCACATGATGTATTAATGTACTGGAACCTTTATATTCCAAACGCTAAGTCACTGGCCTGATAAGATTAAGATTATGAAAGGAGGAACCAGAGAGCCGCCCGGGTAGAGGGAGCTATTACAGTCGGGCACTCACGTTTCTCTTGAACGCGTTCTCATGGAGAGTATTCCACAGATTTCAGTCTACCTATATTGCTACACATTCTCTTTCATTGAGAACAAAAAGAACTGGAATGTGATGGACCGCAATGACTCGAAATACTTTGTTTCCAATTGTTGCTTCTGCTTGACTGCTAAATCTCGGCACTTGCGCTGTCGAGGAATTTAAGCAAAGTAAGGAAATCGGGAGCACATAGAAACGAGAGAAGTAGACATTGTGACGATTCTGCCCGGCATATTTTTTTGTGATGCAGATCAGATGCTGGTATGTTTTTTTATTCTACTAAAAATACAGACTACTCGTGATTCGAAACTGAAACAAATTCCCTCTTCAAAACATGCGAAGTTCCAGCACTTACGAAGATTTGAACACAGGTCTCAATATCCTGTATATACTAACCTCAAAGCCTCCGGCTCCATATTTAAAAGCCGCCTACCTTTGGTAACTGCATGAGGTTACTATGCTTAGCTGTGGGAATACACCCAATTGCCAAGAGTCAGCATTTCGTGCATTTTGTGATCGAAATCTACATCGAAACTGGGATAGCACACCGGCCCCTAAAACTCAGTACGCTAGAGTGGAGTCTGCTCCCTTTTTACTCCAATGCAAGCCAGTTCATGTTTAGACTCTTCAATGGTGTGGCCAACTGGCATATCATGAATCAGCCACGTGTTATTGGCTTTTCTTAATGCACTATATGGCATAATGTGATGAAGTGGTGAGGAGGAGAGGAGGAGGAAAGGCAGGGATGTTAACCAGACGAATAGCTGCTTTGCTAGACTGCACGGGGGGAAAGGGGTGAGGGGAGAAAAAGATGAAGGAGAAAAGACAGTTGCACGAAAATAAAGTCACTATGTAAAGTCAAAGCGCTCAGTAAAGTAAAGTGGTGAAAAAACCTGCTAAACAAGCCATAGAAAAAAAAGATATTTGCTCTTGCCTTTGTAAGCTTGCTGTTGTTTGTAACGGGCGTGAAAACACACCATTTTTTCACCCGCAGCTGGTAAGAGCACTGTATCACTGCACACGAAGTCGCAGGATTTGATCTCGGCCTTGGCGGTTGCATCTAGGTAGGTTGGAAGTTGGACTTATCTTTGGAAAGGTGGCGGAGAGTTTGAAGGATGCTTCACTCCCGCCACTGGTTGGCCCGCTGGCGGGATCGGCCTTGTCTTTAGCGCGTCTTTGCTATCCTGTCGACTTCTATCTGCACGTGGTAGCGATTGTGGCTCGGCTTGAGCCAGTGGGCAGGCCTGTCCACTTTCCTTTCTTCCTTGCAGCAACAGACAGACAGACAGAGACAGACAGACAGACAGACGACAGACGACAGACGACAGACGACATAGGACAGACGACTGCTGACAGACGACAGACGACAGACGACAGACGACAGACGACAGTCGACTGACGACTGACGACTGACGACAGACGGCAGACGACAGACGAGAGACGACAGGCGACAGGCAGGCAGGCAGGCAGGCAGAACTAAATATTAGTATTCAGCCCAAATATGTACAACAGGGCAAGGTTAAAACAAACAGAAGGACCCCTGAAACCTTCTTTCTTGAAAAAAGTCCTTATGAATGTGCCGAAAGATTAAAACTGCGCAAAATACGAGGACATAGGCAACCAAGAACGCACAAAACTACACGTGCGCAGTTTGTGGGTCTTTGTTGCGTTTGTCCTCGTCTTTGGCACAATTTTAACATTTCTAGAACCATGATCCAACTATCCCGCAAGAACGTCCTACTAATGAATGTGCAGTTTTTTAAAGTACTGAGTTTTACGTTTTTTGAACAAGAAGGAATAGGTTAGAAAACGACAGCAGTCCCATTGTGATAGAGTCTGGGAAAGTGTCAGTTTTCGCCCCTGGACAGAAATTTGCCCCATTCACACGTTTTTGTGGAATGCATATGCCAACAATCCACAGGAAAAATTTCTCTCTCGTTGAACAATCATGCAGTTTATATGGGGTCCTCATATATTCCCGTTATGACTCAAAACATGGTAATTGAGGCGCACATGTTAGGACTTTGGTTGCAATATCTTCAGTAAGAGACGGAGAAAATCATTAACAATTGTCGGAAAGCGAACGGTCACGCAACAATCTGGAGGAAACTTTATAATGTGAAAAATCTGCACATGATGTAATAATGTACTTGAACCTTTATATTCCAAACGCTGTCACTGGCCTGATAAGATTCAGAATATGAAAGGAGGAACCAGAGAGCCGGCCGGGTAGAGGGAGCTATTACAGTCGGGCACACACGTTTCTCTTGAACGCGTTCTCATGGAAAGTATTCCACAGATTTCAGTCTACCAATATTGCTACACATTCTCTTTCATTGAGAACAAAAAGAACTGGAATGTGATGGACCGCAAGGCGGCTTTTCCAGTTTTATATATTTGAGAAAATTAAAATGGCACTTAATTTGCTTAATGACTCGAAATACTTTGTTTCCAATTGTTGCTTCTGCTTGACTGCTAAATCTCGGCACTTGCGCTGTCGAGGAATTTAAGCAAAGTAAGGAAATCGGGAGCACATAGAAACGAGAGAAGTAGACATTGTGACGATTCTGCCCGGCATCTTTCTTTGTGATGCAGATCAGATGCTGGTATGTTTTTTTATTCTACTAAAAATACAGACTACTCGTGATTCGAAACTGAAACAAATTCCCTCTTCAAAACATGCGAAGTTCCAGCACTTACGAAGATTTGAACACAGGTCTCAATATCCTGTATATACTAACCTCAAAGCCTCCGGCTCCATATTTAAAAGCCGCCTACCTTTGGTAACGGCATGAGGTTACTATGCTTAGCTGTGGGAATACACCCAATTGCCAAGAGTCAGCATTTCGTGCATTTGTGATCGAAATCTACATCGAAACTGGGATAGCACACCTGCCCCTAAAACTCAGTATGCTAGAGTGGAGTCTGCTCCCTTTTTACTCGAATGCAAGCCAGTTCATGTTTAGACTCTTCAATGGTGTGGCCAACTGGCATATCATGAATCAGCCACGTGTTATTGGCTTTTCTTAAAGCACTATATGGCATAATGTGATGAAGTGGTGAGGAGGAGAGGAGGAGGAAAGGCAGGGATGTTAACCAGACGAATAACTGCTTTGCTACCCTGCACGGGGGGAAAGGGGTGAGGGGAGAAAAAGATGAAGGAGAAAAGACAGTTGCACGAAAATAAAGTCACTATGTAAAGTCAAAGCGCTCAGTAAAGTAAAGTGGTGAGGAAACCTGCTAAACAAGCCATAGAAAAAAAAAGATATTTGCTCTTCCCTTTGTAAGCTTGCTGTTGTTTGTAACGGGCGTGAAAACATACCTTTTTTTTCACCCGCGGCTGGTAAGAGCACTCTATCACTGCACACGAAGTCGCAGGATTTGATCTCGGCCTTGGCGGTTGCATCTAGGTAGGTTGGAAGTTGGACTTATCTTTGGAAAGGTGGCGGAGAGTTTGAAGGATGCTTCACTCCCGCCACTGGTTGGCCCGCTGGCGGGATCGGCCTTGTCTTTAGCGCGTCTTTGCTATCCTGTCGACTTCTATCTGCACGTGGTAGCGATTGTGGCTCGGCTTGAGCCAGTGGGCAGGCCTGTCCACTTTCCTTTCTTTCTTGCAGCAACAGACAGACAGACAGAGACAGACAGACAGACGACAGACGACAGACGACAGAGGACAGACGACTGCTGACAGACGACAGACGACAGACGACTGACGACTGACGACAGACGACAAGCGGCAGACGGCAGACGACAGACGACCGGCGACAGGCAGGCAGGCAGGCAGGCAGGAAGAACTAAATATTAGTATTCAGCCCAAATATGTACAACAGAGCAAGGTTAAAACAAGCAGAAGGACCCCTGAAACCTTCTTTCTTGAAAAACGTCCTTATGAATGTGCCGAAAGATTAAAACTGCGCAAAATACGAGGACATAGGCAACCAAGAACGCACAAAACTACACGTGCGCAGTTTGTGGGTCTTTGTTGCGTTTGTCCTCGTCTTTGGCACAATTTTAACATTTCTAGAACCATGATCCAACTATCCCGCAAGAACGTCCTACTAATGAATGTGCAGTATTTTAAAGCACTGAGTTTTACGTTTTTTGAACAAGAAGGAATAGGTTAGAAAACGACAGCATTCCCATTGTGATACAGTCTGGGAAAGTGTCAGTTTTCGCCCCTGGACAAAAATTTGCCCCATTCACACGTTTTTGTGGAATGCATATGCCAACAATCCACAGGAAAAATTTCTCTCTCGTTGAACAATCATGCAGTTTATATGGGGTCCTCATATATTCCCGTTATGACTCAAAACATGGTAATTGAGGCGCACAATGTTAGGACTTTGGTTTCAACATCTTCAGTAAGAGACGGAGAAAATCATTAACAATTGACGGAAAGCGAACGGTCACGCAACAATCTGGAGGAAACTTTATAATGTGAAAAATCTGCACATGATGTATTAATGTACTGGAACCTTTTTATTCCAAACGCTATGTCACTGGCCTGATAAGATTCAGAATATGAAAGGAGGAACCAGAGAGCCGGCCGGGTAGAGGGAGCTATTACAGTCGGGCACTCACGTTTCTCTTGAACGCGTTGTCATGGAAAGTATTCCACAGATTTCAGTCTACCTATATTGCTACACATTCTCTTTCATTGAGAACAAAAAGAACTGGAATGTGATGGACCGCAAGGCGGCTTTTCCAGTTTTATATATTTGAGAAAATTAAAATGGCACTTAATTTGCTTAATGACTCGAAATACTTTGTTTCCAATTGTTGCTTCTGCTTGACTGCTAAATCTCGGCACTTGCGCTGTCGAGGAATTTAAGCAAAGTAAGGAAATCGGGAGCACATAGAAACGAGCGAAGTAGACATTGTGACGATTCTGCCCGGCATATTTTTTTGTGATGCAGATCAGATGCTGGTATGTTTTTTTTATTCTACTAAAAATACCGACTACTCGTGATTCGAAACGGAAACAAATTCCCTCTTCAAAACATGCGAAGTTCCAGCACTTACGAAGATTTGAACACAGGTCTCAATATCCTGTATATACTAAGCTCAAAGCCTCCGGCTCCATATTTAAAAGCCGCCTACCTTTGGTAACTGCATGAGGTTACTATGCTTAGCTGTGGGAATACACCCAATTGCCAAGAGTCAGCATTTCGTGCATTTTGTGATCGAAATCTACATCGAAACTGGGACAGCATACCTGCCCCTAAAACTCAGTACGCTAGGGTGGAGTCTGTTGCCTTTTTACTCAAATGCAAGCCAGTTCATGTTTAGACTCTTCAATGGTGTGACCAACTGGCATATCATGAATCAGCCACGTGTTATTGGCTTTTCTTAATGCACTATATGGCATAATGTGATGAAGTGGTGAGGAGGAGAGGAGGAGGAGGAAAGGCAGGGATGTTAACCAGACGAATAGCTGCTTTGCTACCCTGCACGGGGGGAAAGGGGTGAGGGGAGAAAAAGATGAAGGAGAAAAGACAGTTGCACGAAAATAAAGTCACTATGTAAAGTCAAAGCGCTCAGTAAAGTAAAGTGAGGAAACCTGCTAAACAAGCCATAGAAAAAAAAGATATTTGCTCTTGCCTTTGTAAGCTTGCTGTTGTTTGTAACGGGCGTGAAAACATACCATTTTTTCACCTGCGGCTGGTAAGAGCACTCTGTCACTGCACACGAAGTCGCAGGATTTGATCTCGGCCTTGGCGGTTGCATCTAGGTAGGTTGGAAGTTGGACTTATTTTTGAAAAGGTGGCGGTGAGTTTGAAGGATGCTTCACTCCTTCCACCGGTTGGCCAGGTATCGTCCGGGATCAGCCTTGTCTTTAGCGCGTCTTTGCTATCCTGTCGACTTCTATCTGCACGTGGTAGCGATTGTGGCTCGGCTTGAGCCAGTGGGCAGGCCTGTCCACTTTCCTTTCTTTCTTCCTCGCAGCAACAGACAGACAGACAGACAGACGTCAGACGACAGACGACAGACGACTGACGACTGACGACAGACGACTGACGACTGACGACTGACGACAGACGACTGACGACAGACGACAGACGACAGACGACAGGCAGGCAGGCCGGCAGAACTAAATATTAGTATTCAGCCCAAACATGTACAACAGAGCAAGGTTAAAACAAACAGAAGGACCCCTGAAACCTTCTTTCTTTAAAAAAAGCCTTATGAATGTGCCGAAAGATTAAAACTGCGCAAAATACGAGGACATAGGCAACCAAGAACGCACAAAACGTCACGTGCGCAGTTTGTGGGTCTTTGTTGCGTTTGTCCTCGTCTTTGGCACAATATAACATTTCTAGAACCATGATCCAACTATCCCGCAAGAACGTCCTACTAAGGAATGTGCAGTTTTTTAAAGTACTGAGTTTTACGTTTTTTGAACAAGAAGGAATAGGTTAGAAAACGACAGCAGTCCCATTGTGATACAGTCTGGGAAAGTGTCAGTTTTCGCCCCTGGACAGAAATTTGCCCCATTCACATGTTTTTGTGGAATGCATATGCCAACAATCCACAGGAAAAATTTCTCTCTCATTGAACAACCATGCAGTTTATATGGGGTCCTCATATATTCCCGTTATGACTCAAAACATGGTAATTGAGGCGCACAAACATCTTCAGTAAGAGACGGACAAAATCAATAACAATTGTCGGAAAGCGAACGGTCACGCAACAGTCTGGAGGAAACTTTATAATGTGAAAAATCTGCACATGATGTATTAATGTACTGGAACCTTTATATTCCAAACCCTAAGTCACTGGCCTGATAAGATTCAGAATATGAAAGGAGGAACCAGAGAGCCGGCCGGGTAGAGGGAGCTATTACAGTCGGGCACTCACGTTTCTCTTGAACGCGTTCTCATGGAGAGTATTCCACAGATTTCAGTCTACCTATATTGCTACATATTCTCTTTCATTCAGAACAAAAAGAACTGGAATGTGATGGACCGCAATGACTCGAAATACTTTGTTTCTAATTGTTGCTTCTGCTTGACTGCTAAATCTCGGCACTTGCGCCGTCGAGGAATTTAAGCAAAGTAAGGAAATCGGGAGCACATAGAAACGAGAGAAGTAGACATTGTGACGATTCTGCCCGGCATATTTCTTTGTGATGCAGATCAGTTGCTGGTATGTTTTTTTATTCTTCTAAAAATACAGACTACTCGTGATTCGAAACTGAAACAAATTCCCTCTTCAAAACAAGCGAAGTTCCAGCACTTACGAAGATTTGGTCACAGGTCTCAATATCCTGTATATACTAACCTCAAAGCCTCCGGCTCCATATTTAAAAGCCGCCTACCTTTGGTAACTGCATGAGTTTACTACGCTTAGCTGTGGGAATACACCCAATTGCCAAGAGTCAGCATTTCGTGCATTTTGTGATCGAAATCAACATCGAATCTGGGACAGCACACCTGCCCCTAAAACTCAGTACGCTAGAGTGGAGTCTGCTCCCTTTTTACTCCAATGCAAGCCAGTTCATGTTTAGACTCTTCAATGGTGTGGCCAACTGGCATATCATGAATCAGCCACGTGTTATTGGCTTTTCTTAATGCACTATATGGCATAATGTGATGAAGTGGTGAGGAGGAGACGAGGAGGAAAGGCAGGGATGTTAACCAGACGAATAGCTGCTTTGCTACACTGCACGGGGGGAAAGGGGTGAGGGGAGAAAAAGATGAAGGAGAAAAGACAGTTGCACGAAAATAAAGTCACTACGTAAAGTCAAAGCGCTCAGTAAAGTAAAGTGGTGAGGAAACCTGCTAAACAAGCCATAGAAAAAAAAGATATTTGCTCTTGCCTTTGTAAGCTTGCTGTTGTTTGTAACGGGCGTGAAAACATACAATTTTTTCACCCGCGGCTGGTAAGAGCACTCTGTCACTGCACACGAAGTCGCAGGATTTGATCTTGGCCTTGGCGGTTGCATCTAGGTAGGTTGGAAGTTTGAAGGATGCTTCACTCCCGCCACCGGTTGGCGCGGTATTGCACTACCTCCGGGATCGGCCGTCTTTAGCGCGTCTTTGCTATCCTGTCGACTTCTATCTGCACGTGGTAGCGATTGTGGCTCGGCTTGAGCCAGTGGGCAGGCCTGTCCATTTCCCTTTCTTTCTTCCTTGCAGCAACAGACACACAGACAGACAGACACACAGACAGACACACAGACAGACAGACAGACGACAGACGACAGACGACTGACGACTGACGACTGACGACAGACGACAGACGACAGGCAGGCAGGCAGGCAGAAAACTAAATATTAGTATTCAGCCCAAATGTGTACAACAGAGCAAGGATAAAACAAGAAGAAGGACCCCTGAAACCTTCTTTCTTGAAAAAAGTCCTTATGAATGTGCCGAAAGATTAAAACTGCGCAAAATACGAGGACATAGGCAACCAAGAAAGCACAAAACATCACGTGCGCAGTTTGTGGGTCTTTGTTGCGTTTGTCCTCGTCTTTGGCACAATTTTAACATTTCTAGAACCATGATCGAACTATCCCGCAAGAACGTCCTACTAATGAATGTGCAGTTTTTTAAAGTACTGAGTTTTACGTTTTTTGAACAAGAAGGAATAGGTTAGAAAACGACAGCAGTCCCATTGTGATACAGTCTGGGAAAGTCAGTTTTCGCCCCTGGACAGAAATTTGCCCATTCACACGTTTTTGTGGAATGCATATGCCAACAATCCACAGGAAAAATTTCTCTCTCGTTGAACAATCATGCAGTTTATATGGGGTCCTCATATATTCCCGTTATGACTCAAAACATGGTAATTGAGGCGCACAAACAATGTTAGGACTTTGGTTTCAACATCTTCAGTAAGAGACGGACAAAATCATTACCAATTGTCGGAAAGCGAACGGTCACGCAACAATCTGGAGGAAACTTTATAATGTGAAAAATCTGCACATGATGAATTAATGTACTGGAACCTTTTTATTCCAAACGCTATGTCACTGGCCTGATAAGATTCAGAATATGAAAGGAGGAACCAGAGAGCCGGCCGGGTAGAGGGAGCTATTACAGTCGGGCACTCACGTTTCCCTTGAACGCGTTCTCATGGAAAGTATTCCACAGATTTCAGTCTACCTATATTGCTACACATTCTCTTTTATTGAGAACAAAAAGAACTGGAATGTGATGGACCGCAAGGCGGCTTTTCCAGTTTTATATATTTGAGAAAATTAAAATGGCACCTAATTTGCATAATGACTCGAAATACTTTGTTTCCAATTGTTGCTTCTGCTTGACTGCTAAATCTCGGCACTTGCGCCGTCGAGGAATTTAAGCAAAGTAAGGAAATTGGGAGCACATAGAAACGAGAGAAGTAGACATTGTGACGATTCTGCCCGGCATATTTCTTTGTGATGCAGATCAGATGCTGGTATGTTTTTTTATTCTACTAAAAATACAGACTACTCGTGATTCGAAGCTGAAACAAATTCCCTCTTCAAAACGTGCGAAGTTCCAGCACTTACGAAGATTTGAACACAGGTCTCAATATCCTGTATATACTAACCTCAAAGCCTCCGGCTCCATATTTAAAAGCTGCCTACCTTTGGTAACTGCATGAGGTTACTATGCTTAGCTGTGGGAATACACCCAATTGCCAAGAGTCAGCATTTCGTGCATTTTGTGATCGAAATCAACATCGAATCTGGAACAGCACACCTGCCCCTAAAACTCAGTACGCTAGAGTGGAGTCTGCTCCCTTTTTACTCCAATGCAAGCCAGTTCATGTTTAGACTCTTCAATGGTGTGGCCAACTGGCATATCATGAATCAGCCACGTGTTATTGGCTTTTCTTAATGCACTATATGGCATAATGTGATGAAGTAGTGAGGAGGAGAGGAGGAGGAAAGGCAGGGATGTTAACCAGACGAATAGCTGCTTTGCTACCCTGCACGGGGGGAAAGGGGTGAGGGGAGAAAAAGATGAAGGAGAAAAGACAGTTGCACGAAAATAAAGTCACTATGTAAAGTCAAAGCGCTCAGTAAAGTAAAGTGTTGAGGAATCCTGCTAAACAAGCCATAGAAAAAAAAAGATATTTGCTCTTGCCTTTGTAAGCTTGCTGTTGTTTGTAACGGGCGTGGAAACACAATTTTTTCACCCGCGGCTGGTAAGAGCACTCTGTCACTGCACACGAAGTCGCAGGATTTGATATCGGCCTTGGCGGTTGCATCTAGGTTGGTTGGAAGTTGGACTTATTTTTGGAAAGGTGGCGGAGAGTTTGAAGGATGCTTCACTCCCACCACCGGTTGGCCCGGTATTGCACTACCTCCGGGATCGGCCTTGTCTTTAGCGCGTCTTTGCTATCCTGTCGACTTCTATCTGCACATGGTAGCGATTGTGGCTCCGCTTGAGCCAGTGGGCAGGCCTGTCCTCTTTCCTTTCTTTCATCCTTGCAGCAACAGACAGACAGTCAGACAGACAGACAGACGACAGACAGACAGACGACTGACGACAGACGACAGACGACAGACGACAGACGACTGCCGACAGACGACAGACGACAGACGACTGACGACTGACGACAGACGACAGACGGCAGACGACAGACGACAGGCAGGCAGGCAGGCAGGCAGGCAGAACTAAATATTAGTATTCAGCCCAAATATGTACAACAGAGCAAGGTTAAAACAAGCACAAGGACCCCTGAAACCTTCTTTCTTGAAAAAAGTCCTTATGAATGTGCCGAAAGATTAAAACTGCGCAAAATACGAGGACATAGGCAACCAAGAACGCACAAAACATCACGTGCGCAGTTTGTGGGTCTTTGTTGCCTTTGTCCTCGTCTTTGGCACATTTTTAACATTTCTAGAACCATGATCCAACTATCCCGCGAGAACGTCCCACTAATGAATGTGCAGTTTTTTAAAGTACTGAGTTTTACGTTTTTTGAACAAGAAGGAATAGGTTAGAAAACGACAGCAGTCCCATTGTGATAGAGTCTGGGAAAGTGTCAGTTTTCGCCCCTGGACAGCAATTTGCCCCATTCACACGTTTTTGTGGAATGCATATGCCAACAATCCACAGAAAAAATTTCTCTCTCGTTGAACAATCATGCAGTTTATATGGCGTCCTCATATATTCCCGTTATGACTCAAAACATGGTAATTGAGGCGCACAAACAATGTTAGGACTTTGGTTTCAACATCTTCAGTAAGAGACGGACAAAATCATTAACAATTGTCGGAAAGCGAACGGTCACGCAACAGTCTGGAGGAAACTTTATAATGTGAAAAATCTGCACATGATGTATTAATGTACTGGAACCTTTATATTCCAAACGCTAAGTCACTGGCCTGATAAGATTCAGAATATGAAAGGAGGAACCAGAGAGCCGGCCGGGTAGAGGGAGCTATTACAGTCGGGCACTCACGTTTCTCTTGAACGCGTTCTCATGGAAAGTATTCCATAGATTTCAGTCTACCTATATTGCTACGCATTCTCTTTCATTGAGAACAAAAAGAACTGGAATGTGATGGACCGCAATGACTCGAAATACTTTGTTTCCAATTGTTGCTTCTGCTTGACTGCTAAATCTCGGCACTTGCGCTGTCGAGGAATTTAAGCAAAGTAAGGAAATCGGGAGCACATAGAAACGAGATTAGACATTGTGACGATTCTGCCCGGCATATTTCTTTGTGATGCAGATCAGATGCTGGTATGTTTTTTTATTCTACTAAAAATACAGACTACTCGTGATTCGAAACTGAAACAAATTCCCTCTTCAAAACATGCGAAGTTCCAGCACTTACGAAGATTTGAACACAGGTCTCAATATCCTGTATATACTAACCTCAAAGCCTCCGGCTCCATATTTAAAAGCCGCCTACCTTTGGTAACTGCATGAGGTTACTATGCTTAGCTGTGGGAATACACCCAATTGCCAAGAGTCAGCATTTCGTGCATTTTGTGATCGAAATCTACATCGAAACTGGGATAGCACACCTGCCCCTAAAACTCAGTACGCTAGAGTGGAGTCTGCTACCTTTTTACTCCAATGCAAGCCAGTTCATGTTTAGACTCTTCAATGGTGTGGCCAACTGGCATATCATGAATCAGCCACGTGTTATTGGCTTTTCTTAATGCACTATATGGCATAATGTGATGAAGTGGTGAGGAGGAGAGGAGGAGGAAAGGCAGGGATGTTAACCAGACGAATAGCTGCTTTGCTAGACTGCACGGGGGGGAAAGGGGTGAGGGGAGAAAAAGATGAAGGAGAAAAGACAGTTGCACGAAAATAAAGTCACTATGTAAAGTCAAAGCGCTCAGTAAAGTAAAGGGGTGAGGAAACCTGCTAAACAAGCCATAGAAAAAATAAGATATTTGCTCTTGCCTTTGTAAGCTTGCTGTTGTTTGTAACGGGTGTGAAAACATACCATTTTTTCAGCCGCGGCTGGTAAGAGCACTCTATCACTGCACACGAAGTCGCAGGATTTGATCTCGGCCTTGGCGGTTGCATCTAGGTAGGTTGGAAGTTGTACTTATCTTTGGAAAGGTGGCGGAGAGTTTGAAGGATGCTTCACTCCCGCCACTGGTTGGCCCGCTGGCGGGATCGGCCTTGTCTTTAGCGCGTCTTTGCTATCCTGTCGACTTCTATCTGCACGTGGTAGCGATTGTGGCTCGGCTTGAGCCAGTGGGCAGGCCTGTCCACTTCCTTTCTTTCTTCCTTGCAGCAACAGACAGACAGACAGAGACAGACAGACAGACAGACAGACAGACGACAGACGACAGACAACAGACGACAGACGACAGACGACAGACGACAGACGACTGCCGACAGACGACAGACGACAGACGACAGACGACAAGCAGGCAGGCAGGCAGAACTAAATATTAGTATTCAGCCCAAATATGTACAACAGAGCAAGGTTAAAACAACAGAAGGACCCCTGAAACCTTCTTTCTTGAAAAAAGTCCTTATGAATGTGCCGAAAGTATAAAACTGCGCAAAATACGAGGACATAGGCAACCAAGAACGCACAAAACATCACGTGCGCAGTTTGTGGGTCGTTGTTGCCTTTGTCCTCGTGTTTGTCACAATTTTCACATTTCTAGAACCATGATCCAACTATCCCGCGAGAACGTCCCACTAATGAATGTGCAGTTTTTTAAAGTACTGAGTTTTACGTTTTTTGAACAAGAAGGAATAGGTTAGAAAACGACAGCAGTCCCATTGTGATACAATCTGGGAAAGTGTCAGTTTTCGCCCCTGCACAGAAATTTGCCCCATTCACACGTTTTTGTGGAATGCATATGCCAACAATCCACAGGAAAAATTTCTCTCTCGTTGAACAATCATGCAGTTTATATGGGGTCCTCATATATTCCCGTTATGACTCAAAACATTTTTGAAGTTATCCTGTTTTTGACTGATTTCTGTCACTACAAGTGGTTAGGTAGAAAAAAAATGGGCTCTCTAAAGCGCTTATGCTTGGATCATAAGTAAATTAAAACACTCCGCACTGAGGCGCATGACAGCTAGGTACCGTAAAACACTATAATACCTAGTATCAAAACGATCTTAAGCTTTCATTTCGCATGCCTGGTTTCATATGTTTCCGCTTACAATGTGTAAAGTCTCAGCAAATTAGATTGCGCCGGAAAGAGTTTAAGTCACCTCCACAAACGTCGACGCAGTACTTGAAGGGGCACCTGCATGGCTTGCCCGCCTGGCGGTTGCAGTTCACTCGCGCTAAAATTTAGCAAGTTTTTTATCGCAGCGAACTATTCCTCATTGTAAAGAAAAATAAAAGTGAACGAATTAAGACTTCAGTGCCACTGTATTTTTTTTAGGTTAGAGATGGGTTACGAGCGAGTCTAGGACAGGCAGAAACATAAGTACAGGCGATGCAGCGACCAGCGCTCATGGTTTCATGTCCAACGATTGAAGCTTGATCTGTGTGCCGGTTGTTAAAATTTTATTGCTCCAGCGCATCCTTCATGCCTAAGCACAGGCTTTTAACTTAACAATATTTCTTTTCTGAAGTGAGTTAATTCTTTGTTAAAAAAACGGCGAAGAGCGAGCGTGGGAACAATGTGGGTTTGCGGTGTAATTGAGTGTCTGGCCTTTGAATGCACAGCTGACAATTGCGTTCACGGAGCTTTTTCATACTTGTACCAACGAGTAGGTGGCAAAATTCATCCTGCTATTGCTGCTGACAGGGTTCCTTTGAAAGCAAAATTCCGCCGTTTCGTCTTCTGCATTAGTGTTCGTATCATTATTGTACAAAACATGTACGCGACCACGAATGCGATTGCGGGCGCGGTCAACTCTAAACATACACTCACGCAAGCAATCGTTCATGCATGCTGAATGTGATACGTGTGGGAAGAACACAACTCGCATGTGTCCATTAATCGTGCGGTTGCCTTCACGGGAGGAATAATTTTGGAGTTTAAAAGAATCTGCTGAAGCGCGGCGCCTGAGATGTCGTCTGCGCCTGTTAGAGTCATTTTGCGGGCGGAGCCTCGCGTCACATTGCAGATACCCGTCACGCTTCCGTGGGATCGTAGAAGATCCAAGCTCGGTTCGCTGAGAAGAAACGTTGCTCAAGAACTCAGCTGGCATGCCCCATGAAGTGCCCGTTTGTTGCAGCTGGCACACATTCGTGTAATTTCTGTAGGAAAGCGAAGATAGAACTGAATGCCGTTGTGTTTCTCATTATTTTTACATTCTCGGTGCGTGATGTATAATCTCGTTCTTAAAGAAAGTTTCCAAACTCTGCACAACGGCGTGTGCGTCAAAAAAGGACATAGCCGGAGACTCCATTTTTTGTCGTTAGGGTCGGAAACCTCAAATTTCAGCATAAAAATCGAATAAATATTAAGGACTAGGTGAATTCAAGATAACTTACGAATAACAAGCGAGAAACAAATATGCCACCCTCTCAAGGCAGATTCCTGAGATGTCATTAATATATGACATCGGCATGATTCCCGTAAGGTGAAACATAATCCCCTATGCTCTCTCCAGAGAAAGGTGGGGTTGGTCGGCGGTAGAATAAGAGACGCAGTGTACTTTGCGACCGCTGTTTGAGTAACTTGTGAACGTCCTCTATCTTCAGGGCTGGCAGTGATGGATACCCGCGAGTTTAGCTTGCAGGGCGCTGTACGATGCTGTGAAAACAAATACAATCTATCTACGCTAGAGAAAGGAACGAGAAAGACGAATTTTTGGCTGAGAGGCGACGACAATCACTCAAGCTGTCACGGGGACTAACAGCAGATTCCTTTGAGCTTGGGACACGGCGCCACAAAAGCGCGATAAGTAAACGGGTCTCCTGAGGGCCGCTACAATGAATGTTTTCTCTCTTTTGAGCTTACTTATTATGCTTAAGTGTAATCTAAGCAGTTCAGTGAGCTCTTTGCTCGAGCCGATTTCTGCAGCTTCGCCTCACCATCTGTCAACATTCGCCGGAGGAGAAAATAAAAATCAACGTCCGGAAATCCTTGAGTGCCAAAGGAGACCCTCAGTATGCAGCTAACTAGAAAGGAGAAAAACTTCCTGGAGCACAGAATGTTCTTCTGTAAATAGTCAGGGGATGGGAACTCTTTCAACAAACGAAAAATGTGCCATAGAATCTCTGTGTTGTACTCGTGCGGTGCCTAGGAAGGAAGATACAGAATGGCTGCTCACCTTCCCCTCTCATCTTTTCTTTATCCTTTTACCTTATACCGCCAAGTGTACTACCTTCGCTCTTGTACTGGCCAACTACGGGTGTAAAACGCCTGACGTCTGCATAAATATTTTCGCGCTAAGTAGATACTTAAGCCTTTGTTCGTGTTTCCTCTATGCCTAGAGTTGCGCCGAAAAACCTGCACTAGCTGCTCGATAGCGTTCTGCATGGTGTTACCTTTAGTCTCTGTGTCCGGTCGGAGGAAGAAAACTTGGAAAACTTTTTACAAAGACTATTTACATAATGTACAAGTAATGGCAACTGAGAGTGCCTCTCAGTAAAGGGAGCTTCTTAGCAGTCAGGAGTCTCTCCCAGCAAAGGGTATCTCTCAAGAAGGAGGCTCTCTTCTGGTACCAAACCAGCAGCTCCTTAAATACTCTTCGTATTCCCCAGATCCCTGGCTGGCGAATACAGTTCTAAGAATGATGTCCAATCACACGATGGCACTGATGGTACCACCCACAGCAGGGCGGTCCTGATGTTCTCTCGCAGCTCGGTCGAGGAAAAGGGAACAGGGCCCGGTCACGTTGTCGTCCACGCGGCCTCCATGTGGGCGCACACGTGTGTCCGGACCGCGCTCATGTGGACCCGAAAGGTGCCTGCGTGACACAGGAATGCAGGCTGTCTCCCAGCAGGGGTTGAAAGATCTTGTACTGATGACCGGAACGCGGAATCTCTGTCGAAGGCGCGGCACTCGGGCAATTGTTCAACCCCATCGTGACTGAAAAGGGCAACACTGATCCTGCACTTCATCGTCTGAAGACCGGAACGCACATGTGGGGAAGCAATTATCGTCGCTGCTTCCGGCTGGAATCGCGATGGTCCTCAGGAAATCCTCCCCATGTCCAAATTCGCCGAACTCAACAGCAAAAAGGAAGCGCGAGCACAACAGCACCGCCCGGAAGATGAACTGCTCACTCGTAGCTCGGCTGACTGGGCATGCCAGGAACCAGATGCTCTCTGGGAGTCTTCGGATTACCCTCAGTGCCGAAGCTCGCATCACTTCGCCTCGTCAGATGGCCGTTTTGGGAAATTCTCTGCGATGCTAGCCAAAAGGGATCACAGACGCCAAATCACACCTGACAAAAAGCAAGTGCCCTCAGAACCCACTCATCCCGCCAGACCAAAACTCAGGGACAAAACTGCACTTTGCAAAAAACTTCAACTAAAACTTGAAGAGATCAAATGTTTTGCTTGAATGAACACATGGTGTCTCCCGACGAGGAGTTTAGACCAGCCACATGTCCAAGGC
Source organism: Amblyomma americanum (assembly GCF_052857255.1). Classification (NCBI taxonomy): domain Eukaryota; kingdom Metazoa; phylum Arthropoda; class Arachnida; order Ixodida; family Ixodidae; genus Amblyomma; species Amblyomma americanum. The sequence continues at coordinate 58,322,498 of NC_135498.1, read as the reverse complement.
GTGTGCTCCCGTTCGAGGCGCACTTGGAAGGGAAAAAAATTCGCTAAATGAAATCAGGTTGGTGCTTAGAGGGCACGCGGTACGCGAATAGGTGACTGGATTTGGCCGATGTGGCGTTCAATTTTGCCCGCCCCAATACCTCAGAGTCAAGGCACGTTACACCACTCGCTCTTACTTATCCTTGGCCGAAATAAGGAAAACGTACTCCTAGGTATGTTACCTGATTATGAACAAAATTACTGCAAAGAAAGAGGGAGATATACGCTCTCCATTAGGAAGAGAAGATGAAATAAATCTCCAAAACTAAACTTTTCGGGGGCATCCCCTTTTGGTAAAATATTTACCAGCTAAAAGGCTGGCTTAGCCCGTCGGCATTTGTGTGGAGCTTGCCTTTCTTGTAGCGAACCTCGAAGCTGTGGTGCTGGAGTGCCAGGCTCCACCTCAGTAGACGAGCGTTTTTGGGCGACATATTGTGCAGCCAAGCCAAAGGGCAATGGTCTGTTTCTACTGTGAAACGGGACCCCGGGGACGTAGCATGCCAGTTTGTCTATAGCCCACACGAGGCATGCGCATTTTTTCAGACGTGCTATAAGCCTCTTCCCGCGTGCTGAGCTTGCGGCTCATGTAAAGGACAGGCCGTGTGTGCCTGTCATCGCTTTCCTGCCAAAGAAAAGCGCCTAACCCGCCGTCGCTGGCATCACATTGTATGATAAAGGGTTTCGAGAAATCTGGCGCTGCCAGTATTGGGCGCTCCATTAGGGCCGTTTTCAGACTCTGAAATGCCTTCTCTTTCTTTTGGTCTCAAGAAAGATTGGTAGGCTCACTTTTACTCAGCGCGTCTGTCAGAGGGCTAAATCAGAGTAGCCCTTTACATAATGCTGATAATAGCCTGCTAGGCCAAGTAGCCCTTTACATAATGCTGATAATAGCCTGCTAGGCCAAGAAAAGCCCTGAGATTCGATTTTGTGGTTGGGCGACGGTACTCCACCACGGCAGCCACTTTAAGTTCTGCAGGTCTGCGTTGGCCTCGTCGAACCACGTGCCCAAGATAGTTCACTTCGGCGCACCCCAGGTGGCGATTTCCCGCCCTTACCGTTAACTAGCCTCAAGCAGTCGGCTCAACACAATACGCAGGTGTTCAGTGTGCTCCTCCCAGTTTTGTGAGAAAACGGACAGGTCGCCAAGGTAGGGGAGAGCGAAATCTGCAAGTCCCCGCAGCACTTGGTCCATTAACTTTGAAAAACAGTACGGGGCATTTATCAAGCCGAAGCTCAACATTACAGTGCGAAACGTGCCCGCGGGGGGCGCAAATGCTGCGCACCCGCTGTCGCGCTCAGTGAGTGGCACCTGCCAGTAACCACGAACTAAATCTAGTGTGGATATATATTCTGATTTAGCGACTTTTTCAACCCTCTCTTCGATGGTCGGAATGGGGTAGGTCTGGTCCACTGTGATTGAATTCAGTCTCCGGTAGTCCACGCAAGTTCTCGTATCCTTGCCTGGAACCTCCACAATAATGATTGGTGACGTATAGTTACTTTCGCAGGGCACTATGACGCCAAGTTCGCACATACGGTTGATCTCTGTCTGAATGATTTCCTTTTGTCTTGGAGAGACATGGTATGGTTTGCTCCTGATCGGCTGTTCGCTGGACAGCTGAATGTCGTGTTCGATGAGGGTTGTTTTCCTGGCTTTTTGAAAACACCGCCTCAAAGTCGCGGACGACGTTTTTCATGTCTCCTCGTTGACTTTCCGTCAAACGTGGCTCTCTGTCAATTGAATTTATCCCCTCATTCGCTGCTTGCTCGTCCTCATGTGGGACATAAGGTATGTCTGAGATCTCTTCCTCAGGCATGTTCAGCGCCATGTTAACCATGGCCTGACGCTGCACAAAATGCTTCATCAAATTACTGTGGATTATCCGATTGTGTTTGTTCTTAAATTTTACCTCATAGTTGTTTTCCGAGAGCTTGGACACCACCTTAGCTGGCCCTTCCCATTGCACCTCAAGCTTGTTCCTTTTTGACGGACGCAGCAACATCACCTCGTCACCAGGTTGAAAGGTGCGCTTGCGTGCCGATTTGTCGTAGTACACTTTAGACAGTGACTGCGCTGCACTGACATTTGCTTCCACGAGGTCTCTGGTTTTCGCAAGTCTTTCCAGTAGCTTTAGAACGTATTCCACTGCACAGGGACCCTCTCGTAACCCTCCCATGACTCCCTCAGCATGCGCAACGGGATCCTCAAGTCACGCCCGTAGACTAGTTCATCGGGGCTAAATACTGTGCTTTCGTGCGAGACGGATCTCATTGCAAATAGTGCTGGTGGAATGCAGCCTTCCTAATCTTCCTTATGCTCAAAACACAGAGACCTAAGTATCCGCTTTAGCACTGAGTGCATACGCTCGACTGGATTTGACTGAAAGTGGTGATTGGAACTGCGGATTATTTTAATTTCACACCTTTCAAAGAACGTTGTTGTAAAGCAGCTTGTGAACACGTTCCCATTATCGCTTTGTACCCCCGCAGGGAACCCCGCGCGAGAGAAAATTGAGAAAAGGGCGTCAACAACACCATGCGGAACTTAGCTCCTTCAAGGGGATGGCCTCGGGAAATTTGGTTGCCGCGCACAGTAAGGTCAGAATGTAGCGACAACCAGAATTGGACGCTGGCAGTGGGCGGACAGTATCTATTACAAGACGCCGAAAGGGCTCTATAATGATGAAAACTAGTGTCATGGGCGCTTTCCATTTATCCGTCGACTTACCGACCCGCTGGCAGGTGTCGCAAGATCTAACAAGCTGTTCCACATCTTTCCAGCAGTGAGGCCAGTAATATTCGAGGGCTGATCTAGCTTTTGTTTTCTTTATGCCCAGGTGGCCCACCCATGCATTTCCGTGTGCAAGCTCTAGAAGCTGCCGCCGGTGCTTCTCAGGCACCAGGAGTTGCTCATATGCGCTTCCCTTTGAGTCGCAGTATTTCCAATACTGAAGGCCTGATTTTTCATGAAAGCTGATGTTCTTTCTGGCGACTCCCTCTCTCATATTATTCTTTAGAGCTCTTAACGATAGGTCGCTTCTCTGCTATCCAATGAGGGCATTCCTATCAACCTTAGTCAACTCCTCCGAACAAGTCGAAGCAGGTGTTAATGTCGAATCCTTCGCGTTGGTTCCTGTTGCCCCATTCTCTACGGAATCGGCAGTTTCATGGATTTCATGAGCTACCGCTGGTTCGTGAACACCTTCATGATCATGCTCGTGCGGTTTAGACGGATCAATTTTCCTGCAAGAATCCCGCGGCTGGTCGAGAGAATGGTTCGGTACCGGCTCATTTATCGGAGCGCAGTCGAGTTTCTTTGCGAGCTCTCACGCTCGAGAACGTGTTAGCGCCATGAAAGGGAGACCTTTCTCTTTCAGCAGCTGCTCGGATTTGTTCGAAAACAGGTAGGGCAAGTGTGTTGGCAAGTTTGCGCTAACTGCCGCTTCTGTGTCTAGCCTGCCAAAAGTCTCCTCTAGAGTCACCTTCGCTATAGGTAAGCATGCACTTTGTTCTTCGGCGACCTGCTTAATCCGGGCGCATTCGCCGGAGTAGTCCATGGAGGAAACACAGGACGGGGGAGCAACATTCATGGTAGCCGCTGAATCCCGCAGTTCTCTGAATTTCTTGCCATATATCACCACGTCCCGCGTGTATGGCTCCAGCAATTTGTTTTCCTCCGACTCTCGCATGCACGCAAACGCCTTCTTTTGCTGTTTGCAGTATGAGATCTGACCCTCCTTGTTCCAATTATGGCAGACAAAGGGCTTTCGCGCTTCAAACGCGCGAGCACCACGTGTCTGCTGTTTCGGCGAATCGGCAGATTTGGGTGACCCAATCTTTTTTTCGCTACCTCCTCCTTTTGATTCCGCATCCTCTGTTCGGTGATCCCGGCGTGCGGGTGGCACCCTTCGGTCGGGGATTCTCTTTAAATAGGTTTCTCTCTTTCCTAACCTGTTATCGTACCCTGCCTTTCTTTGGAGGTTTCGGCGAACGTAATACTCGTCTGCGAGCTGTGCCCCTTTGTCTAGGTCTATATATGTTAGCCTATCTTGCAGCCATATCCTCAGATCTTCTGGAATTGCGCTATAGTACTGCTCTAGTGCGATGCACTCCAGTACTTTGTCATGACTTCCGTGCACCTCAGCGGTCTTAAGCCACTCGTTTAAGTTGACTTTAAGCCGGTACGCGAAGTCAGTATGCGACTCTCTGCCTGTCTTTGCCTGCCTGAATTGCTGCCTAAAGGCTTCAGCAGAAAGCCGATACTTTCTATGCAATGCGTTCTTTACCTTCTCGTAGTCATCACACTCTTCCCGTGAGAGGCGAGCCACCACTTCGTCCGCCTCGCACGGAAGGAGAGCAAGTAACGTCTCCGACCATGCGCTCTTGTCGATGTGCACCTTCCCGCATGCACGTTGGAAATTTAGCAGAAAGAGTGCAATATCGCCTTCCACGCGGTATGGTGAGACGAGATCCTGCAATCTCTGCCTCCCTTGCTCCTCTACCGAAGCTACAGGGCTAAGACGCGCCATATTCCCTCCGTTCAACGCGATTTCGAGCTCCTTCATTTTTGGAGCAATTTCTCTGGCTTTTTCCTCTGCCTCCCGAACCTCTCGTCTCTCTTGAGCCAACCGAAGCTCTTGTTTTTCTTTCTTGCGTCCAACAATTGTTTCCAAAGCCTCGTCGGCCTCCTCAGTAGTCACCTCTCCTGCTGCATAACCTCGAGAATTTCTTTTTTTTCTTTTCGCAGAACGTAGCGAAATCCCCAGCTCCTGGCAAATTTCAAGCAGCTCCAGCACTTTTAACTACTCTATCGTGAGTTCCACCATGCGTTAGCAAGCCCAATAAAACAAAAGCCCAAGTTTGAAGTGGACAAAACAGTTTCCCTAAATCAATTTCCCAGACAACAGGTATCCGCACCTAGCATCTGCCTGTGGCAGTACGGTCTGGCGAAATGAATGGGAAACATTGGGCACTCACCCTGCCAAGGTATAATAGCTGACACCCGTCAGTCCCGCAGATGCCGAGGTTCGTTGGAGCCGGTAACTTCACGTGGACGTCCCACAGCTGGCATCCAGTTGTTGAGATTCAGGTAGCAACATCCCACCGCTGCCACCAGTTGTTGGGATTCAGGTAGCATGACTGGGCCGGAGAAGAGACGAGGACGATCGGAGGAAGAAAACTTGGAAAACTTTATACAAAGACTATTTACATAATGTACAAGTAAGGGCAACTGAGAGTACCTATCAGTAAAGGGGGCTTCTTAGCAGTCGGGAGTCTCTCCCAGCATAGGGTATCTCTCAAGAAGGGGGCTCTCTTCTGGTACCAAACCAGCAGCTCCTTAAATACTCTTCGTATTCGCCAGATCCCTAGCTGGGGAATATAGTTCGAAGAATGATGTCCAATCACACGATGGCACTGATGGTACCACCCACGACAGGGCGTTCCTGATGTTCTCTCGCAGCTCGGTCGAGGGAAAGGGAACAGGACCCGGTCACGTTGTCGTCCACGCGGCCTCCAGGTGGGCGCGCACGTGTGTCCGGACCGCGCACGTGTGTCCGACCGCGCCCATGTGGACCCGGAAGGCGCCTGCGTGACACAGGAATGCAGGCTGCCTCCCAGAAGGGGTTGAAAGATCTTGTACTGATGACCGGAACGCGGAACCTCTATCAAAGGCGCGGCACTCGGGGAATTGTTCAACCCCAGCTTGACTGAAGAGGGCAACAGTGATCTTGTACGTCGTCATCTTAGTACCGGAACGAACACGTGGGGATGCTATTATCGTCGCTGCTTCCGGCATTCTAGCAACGTCTCCCCTAGAGGGCTCACCCACCATCGCGGTGGTGCTCAGGGAATCCTCCCCATGTCCAAAATCACCGAACTAAACAGCAGGAAGGAAGCGCGAGTTGCCACCTAGGTATTAGAAATATTTAGTGATATTGGTCAACACGTGGAATGATCGCGTGACTGATATGGTGATCGATGTTCTCAAAAAGTGCCGCGTATACGCAGGTGGTTACCATTCCATTAAAAAGCACTTGAAAGAAGACGAATCGGAGTTAGCAGAGTGGCAACTGAGATTGCCGGTGTATCAGAGATAACATGCCTCGTGCTGGAAATGACATTAACTTCGCCTGCAAACAAAACTTGCCAGGGCAATGTCATCAGCGAATCACAGATTACTAAGATATTCGCCATGAACTGTTATCCTCAGCTGTTGCCAATCCAGGCCTCTGAATACCTCCTGTAAACAGACGGTGAATAGTATTGGCGAGATCGCGTCGCCCTGCCTGACACCCTTTCGTATTGAAATTATATCGCTGAATTTATGGAGGCCTACGGCAGCAGTGCACCCGCTAGAGATATCTTCCAATATCTTGACATAAGGCTCTTCTACACCCTGATTCCGCAATGCTTGTGTGACTACTGGTTTTTCGTAATCTAGAAAGGCGATATATATGGGTTGGTTATACTGTTCCCATTTCTTTATTACCTGATTGATACTGTTTAAATTTTCCAGGGTCCAGTACCATTTGCGAAAACAAGCATAACCACTTGGTTGATTGAAGTCTAGGGTTGTCCTGGCTCTATTAGCGATTACCTTAGTAAATGCCTTATATACAACGGACCGTAAGTTGATCGGTCTATAATTTTAAAGTCCTTTACACCTCCTTTCTTATGGATTAAGATGATGTTAGGTTTCTTCCATCATTTTGATATTCTCGATGTAACAAAGGTGATTAACACCAGAAGGAATACGTGGGTATGAGGGACGTCGAAGTTGAGAGATCTGGATTAATTTAACCTTTCTGGGGTACAGAAACAAGCACTGACATCGCCTAATAAGGGAATGTTTTTGCATACTGAAATTCGGCTACCGCGGCCGAGATTTCTTCGCTCGACTTGAATGTAATTAGCCGGGTGCCAAAGCCACTGAGTTATTGTTGTAGTTTTAACAGCGATAAGCTAGTTATCTCCTAATAAACTCTTTCATTTTCAACGTGTCATGCGCTTTTTCTCAGACATGTCAGAGCCATAACTAATTTCTTTGTCGCCTCAAACGAGACAACAAAGCCTGGTACAGAGGAGTCTACACGAGTGGCGACATGCACAAGAGCACGCTTTGCCTCGGCTTAAACATTCATGCCGCTATAGTAGACGATGCAAAATTTCAATTTCGTTTGCGGCTCCGGGCCATTCAAGTCATTTCACGATTGTTTACTGTTTCATTACGCCACTTTGCGCAAAAATGCATTACCAATCATTAAAGCGCTGTCACGTCCGGTTAGAGGTAGAACTTGGGCGAACTGAATGACATGAAACAAAGATCACCGCTAAAGAAAAGATGCGGCATTTGCTTTTCAATTTTATAGCGGCCTGTCAGCTAACTTGAATAAAATTAAAGCAGATATAGTAAGCTAATAAAAATTCTGATTTTCGAAAAGTAACTAAGGAAAATTTTTTGCTCTATTATGTACGGGCGGGAGAGAAATATTTTTGACTAAAAAGCGGCCATAATGGCCGATTAGCGCTGCGCCCGTAATTATTGTTGTAGTAAGTCATGACCGAGCTGGATTAGAAGGCACAGAGAGAAATATTGAATAGCTTTTGGTCGGGCAAGCCAGCTTTCCCAAGAGCAGTAAAGCCATCATCATCATCAACAGCCTGACTACGCCAACTGGAGAGCAAAAACCTCCCCCATGTCCCTACTATTAGCCTCTTTTGCTAGCTAGCAAGCTAGCAACTTCTTAATCTCATCCGCGCACCTAGCCTTCTGCTGCCCTCTGCTACGCTTGCGTTCTCTTGGAATCCACTCCGTTACCCTTAAGGATTAGCGGTTATCTTGCCTTCGCATTACATGCCCTGTCCAAGCCCATTTCTTTCTCTTGATTTCGACTAGGATGTCATTAACCCGCACTTGCTAGCTCACCCACTCTGCCCGCTTCTAGTCTCTTAGGTTTACACCCACCATTTTTCTTTCCATGGCTCGCTGCGTTGTTCTTGACTCTAGCTGAACCCTTTTCGTTAGCCTCCACGTTTCTGCTCAGTAGCTGAGCACCGGTAAGATACAACTACTGTATACTTTTTGCGTAAGGGATATTGGTAAACTGCCATTCATGATATTAGAGATCCTGCTATATGCGCTCCACTGAATTGGCTGTTTGGGAAAGGAAATGGCGCAGTATCTGTCTCACATAACGGCGGACACCTGAACCGCGCCGTAAGGTAAGAGATAAAGGAGACACTGAGAGAAGAAAGGAAGAGATGTCGTAATGAAGGGCTCCAGAACAAGTTCGACCACCTGGGGATCTTTAACGTCCACTGACAACTCACAGCACACGGGCGCCTTTGCGTTTCGCCTCCATCGAAGCACAGCCACCGCGGTCGGGTTCGAACCCGGGTACTCCGGATCAGTAACCGATCGCCCTAACCACTGAGCTACCACGGCGGGTATGCGCTCCACTCCATTCTTATTCTTTTCAGTGATTTCCCTCTCATGACCCAGATCAGCTGTCACTACCTGCCCTAAGTACACATTTTCTTTTACCACTTCCAGCACCTCGTCACAAATTGTGAGCTGCTGTTCTCTTGGAACGTTGTTGAACACTACTTTGATTTTCTTCATTTCAGTTTTTATTTTTTATTTTTTAAAATTTTAAGCCAAGGCATGGTGTACACTTCTCAATCTTAGCAGCCTTGTGTTGCAGTGGCACTTGCATTTAAATATGAAAAAAACGGAGACAAAATGCAGAAATATTCTTTAACTAAAATGATCAAGACTGTCACCCTATTCTCTGGTCCCAACTGGACCGCACGTTTGCAACCGAGCCGCAGGACAGATGAACTCAAAGAACACCTGGAACCTCTTTCGCGCTCTCCTCGACCCGTCCAACACGCGAGGTGAAACACAACGCAATCTAAAGCGGGCTCTACACAGCTACTACGGGAACCAATGCACAGCTAGCTGAGGATCTGTGTGAGCGCTACCTATGCCGCACAGGGCACCCAGAAGGTCCTGAGTTCCAGCATGCAGGACAATCCAACACGGACCTGGACGCTCCTTTCGCGCTCGATGACTTGAAAGCAGCCATAGCCAAAATGAGAAGGGGCACGGCTCCCGGTCGCGATCGCATTACAGTTACGCTGCTTGCAAACCTGCCCGACCAGGCGTATCTTCAACTCCTCGACTACATCAATCGGATTTGGGACGGGTTCCCCCTCCCTAGCGAATGATAAACCTCCCTCGTAATTATCATTCCTGAGCCCGGATAAACAGTACACTTTCACAACCTGAGACCCATTGCGCTAACCTCATGCGTTGGGAAACTCATGCAGTCGATGGTTCGAGACCGGTTGTCTTCCTATTTCGAATACAAGGGCCTGTTTGCAGACACCATATACGGGTTACGTCCGCACATCTCGACCCAAGACGTATTCTTACAACCCCGCGAGGACATCATCGCTCCTCCTACGTCCACACGCAGAGACCGCGCTATTCTGGCATTAAACCTTAAGGGCGCTTTCGATAACATCAAACACGGCAGCATACTGTCCAACCTAAGCCACACAAATTGCGGTGCAAATGCATTCAGATACCTACGGGACTTCCTCTCCTAACGGCAGGCCCTGCTCCGCATCGATGATCAGGAGTACGGACCTTACAGCGTGGGAACCAGGGGCGCTCATCACGGCGCTGTGCTCTCGCCTCTGCTGTTCAAGATCGCGATGATGGAGCTATCTTCCCTCCTGCAGCGGGTGGGAAGGGTGCATCACGCAATTTATGCCGACGACGTAACACTATGGGCTAACCAAGGCAGCGGCGGTGACATGAAGGAGAACCTCCAGCAAGCCGTGACCATAGTCGAGGCTTACACCAACTCATGCGGGCTAGCTCTTGCCCCAGCCAAGTCCGAGGTACTGCACATTCGTTCCTGGAAGACCGACTCCACCTCGTTGTGCGTTACCCTCCGCGAGGATCCTGTCGACGAGGTTGACGAGAGCAGAATCTTGGGCTTACACATTGATCGCTGGCTAAAAGCTGACACCACCATCGCCAAAATAAGGCGCGTAGGAGAAATGGTTGGCCGTATGCTACGACGGGTGTCGAAACGACGCGGTGTCTTGCGCGGACGCGATGCGCTCCGTCTCGCTCAAGCTTATGGCACCAGTCGTATCCTGCACTCGGCGCCATACCTACCCCTGAGTACAGCTAACATAAAGCAGTTGGACGTCATAATTCGCAAATTTGGGAAGCAAGCTCTGGACCTCCCAATTATCACCTCCACGGTCCGCCTCACGGCCCTGGGGGTGCTCAACACCTACTCGGAGTTACGAGAGGCTCATCTCATGAGTCAATACACAAGACTGCAGCAGACGGGGACAGGACACCATATACTCAGTCGCCTCAATATAAGCATACCCTGTGTCCCGGAGGAACCACTATGTATCCAGGAGCTGTGGCGCCACACGCTATGGGTCGAACCCGTGCCACACAACATGACTGCACACAGGCACGAAGGCTGGAGAACAGCGCGTGCTCGGGCGCTGGATGCCAATCATGGTTCCAAACCCGGCGTGTTCTACGTTGACGCCGCAGGTCCGCCTCCATCGGGTCATTACACGGCAGCCGTAGTCCATCTGAAGTTGCAAACCAATGGGCTCTCCTTCCGCGCAGAGAATGCCCACCGGGCTGAACAAGTCGCTACCGCCCTGGCGGTCGCAGACCCTCGATGCAAGGTTGTCATCTCAGACTCGCATTTCGCTTGCGAGAGCTATGTCAAGGGCGAGGTATGTCCTCTAGCCAAGGAGATACACTACAACGCCGTGAAAGGCTCCGAACCCACGCCTAGACGCATCGTGTGGGCGCCGGCCCACCAAGGACCGCGCGCTAACGAAGCTACGAATGCTACTTCCGCGTCCTCCCCAACCGACGAGCCTAGCCAACCGCTTCTGCGGTTTCGAGCAACCGTCGACTATTACAAAGAAAGGCATCGCCAGTTCCCTCCACCGTGAAAGGGGCTATCGAAGGCAGACGAGCGCACTCTGCGACAGCTACAGACGAACACCTACTGGTGTCCCGGCATGGCTGCTCACTCTGACCCGAAAGTTAATCCTTCGTGCCCACACTGTGACGAGATCTGTTCTCTATTCCACATGGTTTGGGACTTTCAACACAGTCCCACTTCTCTCCCAACCTCATCTCCATTAAAGAGGCTTGGGAGAACTTCCTCCGCGAGTGCTCGAGTGCGACGGCACAAGCTGCCCTCGCACGCCAGGCTCGCGATGCGGCGGGATCTTGCGGTATCCCGGGCTAGGGACGCGGACCAAGATGTTGGCATCCACCAAATGCTCCGGCTCATCCTCTCTATTTCTTAATAAAGGTTTGCTCTCTATCCCTCTCTCTCTTTTTGTCACCCTACTTCCCTAAATGCGTGTGGCGGTTGTGTGACTGTGCGCATGTGAGGACAGTAGAAATGAATATAAAAGCCCCCTCCCTTGACCGATTGCTCTTAATCTCGATATTGTCGAGATCTGAATTCTAGAGCTGCGTGAAATTATTTGGAGCGCATTTTGCGTTGCAATAAAAAGCATGAGGTTTGGTTTTAAATAAAAAATTATCGCGAGTGGGAAAAATTCCTCTACTTTGGACTCATTGTCTTTTAAGCTAATGTACACACAGAATGCACTTTCAATTCTGAGAAACTTTAGGTATTCAACTGTGTCAAGAACTGCTCAGTGATTAAAATTCGCTTGTTCTTGTAGCTTTTAAGCGCACCTAATGTCGGTAAATGGCAGCTAGACACATGCGTTGCGAAGTTGTGCGCTAACAACAGCGTTCGCTATTTGCACCAGCCTTCACAAACTACCAGCGAGAGAATGGCCGGCAAGGCGGGCTGCAGGCTTCATTAAAGCGACCCGTAAATGTATGCAAATCGCTGGCTTCCCTTTCTTTGTCCAGAATAAGGGCCTTGGCAAAAATACCTGCCTCTGTTTTTTTATTGCTGTGTTTCCTTCTATAAGAAATTTTTCTCTGAAACCTGATTACTATGCGGGAAGTGTAAGCAGTTTTTAAACACCGACTCGCTGTTGTCTTCTATGCGTTTTACTTAGGCACTTCAAAATGAAACTTTTGAAAGAGAGCATGTCCGCTGGCTCAATGTTCACTTTGGCTCAAAACTTCAAAACTTCACACTAGGTCTTTAGCGGGATGCGCTACTCGTGAGGAGCTTCTCGATGCTGCGATGTTATCGTTTCTGTGTGATTCTGCGAGGAAACAGTAAGAAAAACCCCTGACATTGGACTCTCGGAGTTCCTATCGAGCATCTGCAAAGCGTCAGTATAGAGTCGGATACAGTAAGTTAACATTGGTACTCTGAAGGGACAAAGTGAAAACATTGTAAGATAATGGCAATTTGAAGAAGCGTAATGGCGGTTTCTCAGGAATGCCAGCGACACAGTCTTGACTGCATATGCTGTCATTTTTAAATTATTCTCCATGCGTTTAGCTACCCCGTCACGAATATTCGTTTCGTGAGGCTGGTCATGATCTTTACTGACTTTTGTGACTCCATTTAGGCGAAAATATACAATACACTGCTATACGGGCGACTTTTGTTTTTATTTTTCTTATACACTCCCACCCTCACAGAGAAAGATTGATTGTGTTACATGCTTAAATTTAGTTTGACACCGACATGCGCTCTACCCAGTACGGAAGTGAACAGAAGCGAGAGAGGGTTTTCCAGGCGATCTCGAAATAAAAATTGCTAAATACAGGAAATAAAACCATTCCTTGCACGGACCCGGCGAATAAGCTCGTTGGTATATAATTTTCTCAAGCAGCAGGTGAGAAGGTATTCCTCTGCTCTTTGTCGAGCCGTCAATTTTGCGGCCCACTCTGTGCTATGCACAGATTGTCCTAATCCAGGCATGCGGGCATCATGTTGAATATTTTGATCTCATAAATACACAGGCAACAAGACAAGAAAGCTTTTGATTAATGAAGCCTTTTTTTATTTTTGTTGCGCCACTTGTTATTAGCCTCATGGCAGTAGCTAAGCAAAGGCTGCACTGCCTTTCTATTTAGAGCCTTTGTCTGTTCTCGGCACCTCAACACTTTCTGCCCATGACAAGTCAGCCAAATGCATCGCAATGAAAGATATTGCACGATTCAAAAGGATTAAAGCTGAAGCGTCTTAAAATAGTAGCTCATTGCATGGTTATCTCGTGGGAGTAACGTGCATTCATCAGTAGATAACATTTTTCTCTCGCGTGTTGCCTTATGCGAATATTTGCGTTCCTCCGTGTGCTTCGCTAGGTACGACTTTCGCTACAGGTTTTAGTAGCGGTGTTTCTCATGTCATGCTAATTGCGGTCTGTTACATGAGCTAGTGTACTTTGCATGAGCTTCTACGACAGGTGGCAGAGGGGCAGGGGGGGGGGGGTGTTATGTGTTGCTGCAGCAGCGTAAACGAAAACCTTATAAATCAAACCAAAATGGCAAATTATTTTGTTTTTTAGGTGCTTGTATCCATGCCAGAAACTTTTTTTGTCTCACAAAAGATGTCAGAGCCACAGTGCTGCATTACGGCACTGCTAGCTCAGCGAGTGCACCAGCAAAAAGTATGCATTAAGAACCAGAGAAGCGCTGTCCTTGGAAGCGGCAGAAAAAAAAATAAACAAGCGGGATTCGCATGATCCAGGCTTTCGAACAAAATTGAAGAGAAATCAGACGGGGATTCTTATTACAAACATAAAAAAATAAACGACAAAAGGAAAGAAACGGTCATAGTTGTTGCTGTCACATTTCGTGGGAGTAGGTAAGGTTCTCGAAGCACACTCCGGAGAGGCAGCCACCAGTTTATTTCTTACGACTATGATATAAGAGAAGGCGCAGTTTCCAGTTTTAGTATACTGTGTTCTGTTGGAAGGAAAAACGAGCACTCACCATCTTTGGCGTTTAGTTGGCCAATCCTTCCTTTTCCAATTTCTATGACGACAGCACTGATCGTTTGATGGCTGTGTCTTTGAACAATGATAACACAGAGGCAGTGCTTCTTCATACGTTCCTCGCAGTGGCTGGTCTTCTATAAGACTCTGGAGTTTCTCCTTTGCTGCCTTTCCTGTGAAAAGCGGCACACTTCTACTCCGACTAGCGAGATGTCTCCTTGCGCTGGTTCCCCTGAGGGAGGGTTTTGGAACCGAAAAGCCTGCTCAGATTTTCCGCCGCTTGGGTTTAGGCATGCACCACAAATGCAGGCCGCGATTTTCCTTGGTTCCTTTTTACCGAGACCGCAGCTACCTACTAGCTTTTATTATTTACTCACTGCCAGTTAACAATGTACAGATATGCTCTGTTCTGCCTTATTTTGCCCTTTTTTGATAAGATGCTTATCTTGTGCTGTGAACATGTTCTGCTTTGTCACCCCCCTATCTTGGAATCAGGCCTGTCTGCAAAACGTACAAGCGTAAGATATTACAGTGACCTGTATGATGTACCTGACCAATGCAGTGAGTGCAAAGTTCTTCCAGGAAAGACTGCACTGAAAAGTTTTTCTTGGAAATTGTTATCTCTGGACAGAGGCGTACAGTCATGCTCCTGTGCGGACTAAGAAATGTGGCGGCCGGTGATGTCGCTTATTTTGACTCAAGTTTCAGGCAGAGTGGCCTGAACTATTGTACAATGACCGCTCTTCAGGGCCCGTTTCCTGGGTTTCACAACGTGGGTGGGGTAGTAATACTGGGCGTAACCTGAAGGCGGTCACCACGCGTGAACTATCCGGAGGGCGGTAACCGTAGAAGGAGGAGAGTGTAGAGAGAACAGAGGAACAGGCAACCAGAATACGCAAACAACAACGCGCCTTAATGCTGGGGAAGCACACCGAGCGTATCCACCGTGGAGGGGGAATTGAGACTACGGCGGGAGCGGAGAACTGAAGCGTGGTTCGTCTGTGCTGGCTACCGCAAAACACGTCGTCTTAGGAGAGGCTCGGAGGAGGTGGCGACGCGCGCTTCAGCGGCAGAATGCAGAGGAGCGCTGGTCGAAGAACGAGTATGTGTGGAAAACTAAAAAGAGTGTTCAACTATTCATCTGCATATCGCTATCACTGTAATTGCGTCAGTATATCTGAAATGCAAATATCTCCACAGCTGTCGCTGAATATCACCTTGACACACTGGTAACCTGCTTCGGAGTTTTTTTTTTCAAATATCAAATGGTTTATAGGAGGTTTAACGTCCCAAAGCAACTAAGGCTGAGATGAACGCCACAGTGAAAAGTTCCAGAAATTTCGAATACATGGGGTTCTTTAACGTGCACTGACATCGCACAGTACGCGGGCCTCTAGAAGTTTGCCTCCATAGAAATTGGACCGCCGCTGCTGGGGTCAAACCCGCGTCTTTTCGGTCAGCAGCCGAGCGCCATAACCTCTGAACCACCGCGGCAGCTTCAAATATAAAATCTTAAAAGTGATTTATAGTCTCGGTTTTCAGCATTTAATTGTTATCAAGTACTTTTGGCTGCTCTGGTAAAGGTTTACGCAAAACGGATTACCCTAACTGGATGTTTTCTCTCACTCGTGTTCTTGCTTGTAACACAATTTTTAGGCCGGCGTTTTCTATTCTTTATAGACCTCCATCGATATTGGTTAGAGAAATGGGAACTTCCATTTCGGAACTTGCAGAGCGCTTCTCGCCTCTGTGGGTGTCGCGAGGTAAAAGCACTGAGGAAAAATTTATTTAGTATACCGGGACGCGCTGCTATACTCTTGTAAGTTTCATATGGCCCCGAACAAAGAGAATACTAACGCCCCCCTTCGTTCATTCGCTATGTTACAGCACCGAATGCCCACAGAAACGACTATTCGCTCTTTTGCCCTACCGGCGTGAATTTCCATTTTTGCTATTGATGATGTTGGCCTTCCGGTGGCTATCAGTGCTAGAGCGAAAAAATCGTCCCTTGAACGCTCTTGACTATATATATATATATATATATATATATATGTGTGTGTGTGTGTGTGTGTGTGTGTGTGTGTGCGTGTGCGTGTGTGCGTGCGCGCGTGCGTGTGTGCGTGCGTGTGTGCGTGCGTGCGTGCGGGCGTGTGTGTGTGTGTGTGTTTAAATTCTGAGAACAGTACAAACACATGTGCTACTTAAAGTGCAGGCAAAAAGAAGATGCATTTCATTCTTGCTGGTACCGCTGTCAAAAGATTATCGACTCTAGAGAAGGCCTGGTGAGCAAGTTATGAAGCGGCAGCATTAAAGTAACCGCAACTTTGTATAATTTTCAGCGTAGAGACTGTACCTTCTACGACACTTCCTTTTTGCATAATTTATTCTTTTAGTATTATAAACAAAAATTTGGATGTAGCGGAAAACAAACTTGAAAAAACGGCTACACGACTGCAACCCTGATATTCTGTATAACCCCTTTATTTCTCATGAAAAGTAATACAGAAATAGGGTAAAGCTATAGAACCGTTATGTTACGGTATACCATTTTACACTCCCGCGAGCTATAATGCGAGAATGTAAGGCCGCCGTAGGGACACTGAAGCGTAACAAAATAAAAACACAGGAGTCAGAGGTCTAACCCATAACATAAAAAAAACAATGAGGTCACAAGAGCTCCCATGCTGCCGTTCAAGTCTCGTGGGTGGCACTGCTTGCGAAAGAGCTTCTCAGAGCATTTTATTGTCCAGCATTGCTTTTCCTACACACGAAACGTCTATGGCACACACGAAATCAGCTTTTACGAGTCGCTGAATGGCTTTACGACTAGCGGAGAAAAACGGCGTGCGCCAAGGCTTTGCGATTTCGACGAATCTTCTTGAAGCAACGATGGGGTCACTTCCTTGGATGCTTGCTTTTCTTGTTCGATACGTTTTTGAATTGCACTATGCTTTCTAATTTAAAACAAGCACATTTTGTCAAAACTCTTGACTTTAGTGCACAGTGACCCTGGAAACAACACACAGTCAGCGCAGTAGGACTCGCAACAATTCGCATCCTACACATGCGTACAGCGTAGCCTGAGCAGATTCCAGCTGGAGAAAGAAAAGTTTCGCCTACGCCGCTTGCTTCTTGGGTCCCTATACTAAATTGTTTATTTGCACCTGCCTGGTATTTTATTCTAATTTTCAAGGAAACAGGCTATTTTAGGCTACTTTGACGGTTAACATCAATTGGAGTATATGCTGTCAACAAACAAAATCACCTGAGCCGGGTGCGCTATCTGGAGGATATCTCGAAAGTGACGTCTTCATAAAGCAAGGTAAGCATGCTAGAGCAGAGAACGTTTGAATTTTCGGTTTCCTCTGTTTGGCCTACGAGCCAGTTGCAGCGTTCAAAAACCCCTTACACACATAACGTGTGAACCTTTGGACTCGTCCAAATAGCTCATTGAACTCTGCTCTAACCTCTTCAGTTTTAGTGTAATAGTATTGTTGCCTACACCAAAACCCCGCCGTGTCCGAGATGAAATTCTCTGATTTTGGTTCAAAAAGGTCACATGGCCTTGTTACGTCATCACAACCTGTCCACCACGGCAAGTGGGCAGGTGGCAGTTAATGATTGGACGAGGGAGATCACGTGACCTTCAACGTCATCATAATCTGCCCACCGAGTTGTGAGGAGCCTAGTTTCCAGACAGAAGCCTAGAGCATGTTATCGCATTATATCGCCAAAACCGCTGCAAACTGGCAGGAGAAACCATAGAGGCTGAAATGATAGACCGGTTGGGTGGGTCCTGAATGGCCAAGCCATCCATTGCTCTTACTCGTACGGAGCGTTTATACCTGCGTCGTCTACTGCGCATGCATGATGTTTGCCCGGTTTTTTTTCCCAGCTATATATACTGGTCCGAGGTTCAAACTGAGTAGTTCGAAGACAGCGCTCGTGTGTTCCATGTGTCTTTCTCGTGCCCTCGTCTTTCTTTGCGCAGTGCATTTTCACCATGACAGGTTATTCAAGTCACAATAAAGATATTAGGAGCGGTGTATCGCATTGCGCTCCTAAAAAATTGTATTGATTTAATTTCTGCAAAAGTGCCTGGTGGTGATGGTAGTGGTGTTTATGTACTGGCGTGAGTAGCCTCACAGCTCTTTGTCGGTAATTAATCCGCCTGATTCACAACTGAATGAAGATGTCCCTACTTCTTTCCCATACAGTCAGAGTCCTCTGGCAATTTCAAGAGTATTTTAGGCATTGCTAGCTGCTACGATCATGAACCCTTACAATGTACCTGGAAACTGTTTCTTCGCCCACTTACCGTAACTGCTGGGGGTGTTCCGCCTTTAAAGCGTGCTTTCTTGCGTGCTCTTGTGAATGCAAAGAAGCCACACTGCCGACACGAAGGAGGTGAAAGGGGCGCCAACGAACTGAAGATGTCGCATATTATCCTCTGCAGGAATTCCAGACTATGTTCACCGGACAAATTAATCACATAAGTTGTCCTAAAAATTGAACCGCAAGTTCATCACACCTCGCGTGTGGGTTAAAAGGGCGTCCTCCGTATACAGCGGGCTTTTCTCGCAAGCAGCGCTCTATTTCTGCAATCTGTCAGATATCAAAGTATAATCTTGTAATATGCGCTTCGGTGTCCGTAAAACTCATAGCATTCAAGCTTCAACTGCATCAGTTGTCTGCACGAAGAAAAGAAGATGCTATTTATCGTAACCTTGTATGACCCGCTGTATAACTCTATCCAGAGGTGTCGTTGAGACTGTCACTAACCTTAGGTGCTTTGCTGGAAGACATAGAGTAAAGCGAATCTTAGAATTGGGGCTATACTGCTTTTTGTCATCGGATAGCAACAACTGTCAGGTAATATGAAATTCTTCCGAGAGACAGGGCAACACCCGGCAATATCAATCAAGAATTGCAGTGAGGCTTGTTTAGAAATAAAGGGTGAACAGATAGTGCTAAAAGCAACTGCTCATCAGCAGTCTTCTAGTACAGTGCGGCTAAATTTAACTGCTGAAGTAACATATGAACAGCAAGAAAATAGAAAAGGATGTATGCGCGTTTCATCACTTCATTTCCTCAAAGTTTTCGTGGTTTTTGTAGATTTATTAAGCTGAACACGGAGAAAAAATGTGCTGAATTTGCTTGATATTGCATATCGGTCTGAGGACGCTTGGGGGATAAAATAGTGGAAGAAGATGTTATGTCACTTAACATAAAAAGTGATCTGTTGTGGTTAAATTTTCTGCAGAGGCATACTATATATGTAAATTGTATTCTCGCTGGGCGCTGATTTGTGAAGGCTAAGTAGAAGAATATTTTACCCCCACCTTGCCGCTTCGGTCAGCAGAGCCACAAAGTGTTTACTGCGTGATAAGCATGAGTACCCCCGATTTTTATCCTGATAGCTAGCAAATAAAGGTGGAAATTAAAAACTTTGTCCCAGTACATGAGCCGGTGGTGAGAGCTCGATCGAGGAGTGAGGTAGGACGTGCAAGGATTAACGCGTAATTCCTACTGCTGGAATGGCTCATTTAAGGTCGAGATAAGCGATCAACGGCACCTATTGGAACGAGAAAATGAGCCGTAACCGTCTTGGAAACGCATGGCCACTGTGGTGAGGGGATCGCTTGGCATGCTTCCTTTTGGAGATACTCGGTGGCTTTTGCAGGTTTTTTTTCCCACAAAATTCAATTCTGCTCACTGCCGTGACTTGGCTTTTGCTCTGCACTGTCCTTGCTGCACGATTTTGTTTTTTTTATATAGCAGTGACACGAACAGAAAAACTAGGTCACATATTTCGGAGTTTTTTTTTTTCATTATTATTGACAAGTGCTTTCTACAGCTGTTTTGAAGTGATAAGACAAAGGATCACAAAAACAAAAAGAAAGCCATTGTGAACCTTTGTACACTTGAGCAGCAAATATCAACTAAAATGGACAGAGGCAACTAATGGCACTCAAATGTTATGGCATGTATTTTTAGATGATAAATTGGAATCGAAATCTGGACGTATAGTAATCTGCACCAACAAGTAACATAACAAACAGAACTCTGAAAATTCAACGAGAGAAAGAGCGTAAAATCTGCTGTGTGCATCTATATGGCGCATGTTTTATGGATGGTTTCTTTTTCAATGTTTTTAACATTAATACAGGAGTCCATTTTTAGTGGTGCCCCTCTCTCCACTCCAAAACCTATATGGCTGCATATTTTTGGTATATAAGAAACAAGCCCAAGAAATAGCGATGATCTGAAAACGGGATCGTTCTACGTTGGAGCGAGGAAATGCTTTAAACCTGAAGACAAAGTGGACGAGCAAACTCGAACGTAGTGGGAATATGTGTTGTGATACCCAGTCAAAACGCACTACAGGATTCTAAGACAGAAAATTTCTGTAGTCTGTAGTCTTGTCGTATTTTGGGCATGTCTTGTGTAGTCTGTCTTGTCTTTTGTAGTCCTGTCTTCTGTAGTCTGTCTTGTCTTTTATAGTCTGTCTTCTGTAGTTTGTCCTCTCTTTTGTAGTCTGTCTTGACTTCTGTAGTCTGTCTTGTCTTCTGTAATCTGTCTTGTCTTCTGTAGTCTGTCTTGTCTTCTGTAGTGTGTCTTGTGTAGTGCTCGTGCACTGTCACCTGTCAATTAACACAGGATTTGTGTTCTGGAGTAGGCTATGCACAAAAATGCACAGCTTGTTAATGGTCGCCTGTCAATTAACACAAGCTTTGTGCATTCCAGAGTAATTCGTGTACAAAACCTCTAGAATTGAAATGAAAATGATCAATATTTATTTACTGTTTCATGCTTCTTTTTCGAGCTTGCTGATGCATGCTGTCCAGCGTTGTCCTGGCCGCAGGTTCCTAGATACATCGCCCATGAGCCAAGAAAAATGGTTTTTGTCTTGGCTGAAAAAAAACAAAAAATAGAGATCACTGCTGCTACCTGCACAAAAAAAATGTGAGTGTTGATGCTTCCTCGACACTGGTCGCCTTTCAAATTTGGCGCCAAGGTTGTTTTCTCGTTGACTTGATTGGTTATCAATTAAGTCTTATTTTACCCTCATTTCATCCCAGCAACGATTTCGAGTTTTCAAATTTCCCTCCACGGATCGTTCCTGCCCACTCACTGAATACCCGCCCAGTCTAATCACGCGTTCATTGCCTTTCGCTTCTCAATAATTACCTAATTGCCTCTAATTTATCATTCTTTTTCCTATCTCCTGGTTAAGTATAGGACACTTATCACTGGTCACGTGATTGCTCATTTCGAGTTTTCAAACTTGGCGCCAAGCTTTGGCTTTGTCCATACTTCCAGTTTTTCAAACTTGGCACTACGCTGTAGCTCCACCTACTTTCAGCGTTTTCAAATTTCGCGGCACTTTTTCTCTGGCCCAGCCACGTTTTGGACATTTTTGGCTGTAAATAATTATCCGATTATGAAATTTTCTTTTCGAGCAGCATCCTCACATCATCCTCTGCCAATTACACAACCAATCGTATGACGCTGTCTCTTCTGAGTTGCCCACAACTGCTGCGGACACGATCCCCGGCAACATAGCCTAGTAAACTTCTCACTTTATTCAAAATGTTGTAATACTGAACAAGGCTTATGACTGGCTGAGTTGGTACTGACTCACCTTAAAACCAGCCAGAACACACAAGAAGACATGAGCTCAAGAGGCGGGACTAACAAAAATTTATTTGAAGATTTTGATTATTTGATTTGTGAGCGTTTAACGTCCCAAAGCGACTCGGGCTATGAGGGATGCCGTAGTGGAGGGCTCCAGAAATTTCGACCACCTGGGGTTCATTAGCGTGCACTGACAACACACAGTACACGGGCCTCTAAAATTTCGCCTCCATTGAAATTTTACTGGTGCGGCCAGGATCGAACCTGCATCTTTTGAGACAGCAGCCGAGCGCCATAACCACTGAGCCACTGCGGCGGCATCATTAAAGGAAAGCCGCAAAAGGAGACCCGCGAAGAGATACAAGCGCACAATAACACAAAGCAGTGAAAGGGCGAAGTGCAATCAAAGGTCACTGGCATACTAATGAATCATCTAAAAAAGCAAATTCCTTACGGTGAAGGTTTTCCGATGGCTTAGCCACACGTGTCCTTAGCCTTACCAATGTAGTAAGCCTCAACTATCTACCGACAGATTTATCCCTTCCATAAACCACTGATGTGTCGTGGAAATTAGGCGTGCAAAGAGACATGTCATCCTCAGATTTGCATTCAGAAGATTGAGCATACAGTGCCAGATTAGAATTTGCCTTCCCCCTATAGAGTGAAAGTGCTCAGTCAAGTGCAAATTCAAATATCTGCCTGTCTGCCCATATTAGTTGCAGCCATAAGGCAGTGGAACGCAATAAACTCCATTACTTTTGCAAGTGGTCAACCTTTTTTTGTGACACTGTCCATTGTGGACAAGTACCCGTTTTATCAAGCCTTTTTAATGGCGGCGCAAAGGCCTCCTGTCTTGCACTTCGCTGTTAAGACAACAGCAGCATTACGCTTTCCCGCGACTTTCTTGAGACTGTGAAATACTGTGGAGGTAAGGTGTATCAGCATCATCGGAGTATGTGCTCCTTACCCTCGAGCGAGTGAAAACATACGACGGGTTGTTGAGATGGGGAAGTGGGAACCCAGCTGCTTGGAAACCTGCTACAAGAATGCGTCCTCAGCAGTGATGGCATGACTTATCTAAAGCTGACGTCATGCACACGATTGCACACCCATCAAGTGTTTCCATCTTTACTGAGCTTAACCAGGGACAAATACACCTCTTCACCATCCTTCCCCAACAACGAGTGGTCCGACTCGTAGCTAAAAAGAGCCTTCCCTGATCTTTAGCTGTAGCCCCGACAAACATATTCGTCCACAAAGCGCAAGACTGCATCAAGAAACTGCTAACGGTTCTGCTTAGACAATTCTGATGTAAAAGACAGGCCTTGACCGCATGCCTTAAAGACTCCTAAAACATCTTGTGCCAACTTATCTGAGCCTTCTATGTCCAGAAAAATTACAGTCATGAACATAACGAAATGCTACTATGCCAAGGTCTTCCAAACAGGGCTCTAATGCCTTATTGACTTTAGACAAAAAAATGTTGCTGAGCAAAGGTACGACCTGCGTGTAAATACCGCCCTGCCAACTGACAAATGCGGATTTGCAGTAAAAGAACAACAGCCCCAAGAAGCCAGCGACCGAAATCGCGCAATCATCTGTAAAAGCATGTTCATTGTTCACCCTGATGCCGTTTGCACATACCTCAGAGGTCTATCATGTGACAATGAATAGTGCAGGCCCTCCATGTCGATGCTCACTGCAGAGCACCTGCCCAGGTTGCTGTCCACAAGAAACTAGAACTCCACAGAACTCCACTTTTGTGAGTTGGCAAGGCGGTATTTACATCATAAATCAGGCATATGCAGAGGGTCCCAGGTTGCACTGTTCCTCCGCGACATTCTTCTGTCCAGAGTCGATACCGCATCGAAGCCCTGTTTGGAAGGCCTCAGCATAGTAGCATTTCGTTATGTTGATAGCTACCTATTTTTTGCACAAGGAGGGCTCAGATAAGTTGGCACAAGACGTTTTATAAATCTTTAGGCATGTGGTCAAAGCCTATCTTTTAGGTCTGAATTTCACTAAGCATAACCGTTTGTAGCTTCTTGACTTAGACCTGCGCTTTGCGGACGACCACATATGTTGGCGCCAAAGCCCAAGATCAGGAAGCCTCTTAGCTACGAGTTGAACCACTCGAGGCTGGTGAAGGACAGGTTGGCAATCACATGCATCACGACTGCTTTATGGAAGTCATGCCATCACAGTGTTTAGATTGCATTCTCGGAGCAGGTTTCCAAGCCAATGGCACCTGGGTTCCCACTTGCCCATCTTGCGCACCTGTCAGAGTGTGTTTTTACTCTCTCGAGGGAACGGAACACCGTTTACATGATGCTGACGTAGTTGAGCAGCACAAAAAGACGGGCTCTATACCTTACCTCCACGCCATTTCACACCATCCCAAGAAAGTTGCACCAAAGTATGATGTTGCTGTTGTCTTGACCGCTAAAAGTAAGGTAGGACCCCTTTGCTTCTTCGTTCAAACTAGGCTTGATACAACTACGGGTAATCGTCCGCTATGCACAGTGGCAGATAAACAATGTTCACCACTTGCAAAAGTAAACCGGTTTTTTGCATTCCACTGCCTCGTAGCTGAAACTACTATGGGCAGACAAGCAGGTATCTGAATGTGCACCTGGCTGAGAGCACTTTCACTGTATAGAGAGGAAGGCGAATTTTCACCTGACACTGCACGTTCAATCTCGTGAATGGAATCGGAGGACGACCTTTCTCTTTGCACGCCTGATTTCTGCGGCACATCAGTGGTTTAGGGAAGTGATAAATCTGTCCTGATATGGTTGATGCTTACTACAACAGTAAGGCTAAAAACAAGTGCCTGGCTAAACCGTCGGTGAACCTTCACTGTAAGGAATTAGTTTTTTAGATGGTTTACTAATACGTCAGTGCCTTTCGGTAATTTTTTGCCCTCTCACTGCTTTGGGGTCTTGCCTGCTTGAATCTCTTTGCAGGTCTTCTTTTGCCACTTTCCTTCAATAAAATTTCAGTTGTTAGACCAGCCTCATCTTGTGCTCATCTCTTCTCCTGTTTTGTGTCTTCCGGCTGGTTTTAAGATGTAATACTGAATGCCGAAAAAAAGCCATTTTAGAGTCAAGTGCACTTATAATGGCCACAGCTATAATGAATGTTCATTTATTACAAAAAATAGTGCTTACTTCATTAATTTATGCATGAAGTATATGACACTGCATCAAAATAAAAAAAGGACTAAGCCTCTAACCCTCATGGCCAAACTGCAGTTACAGCAAACAAAAGGACACCATAAACCTGCCCCACATGCAAAAGCTTGCACTACAGGCCAATGCAGAAATAAGATCAGATTACTTCCCAAACTGCATGACACTGCCATGCAAAGTAAAGATTGTGACAGGCAATAAAGGAGCAACAAAAAAGCAAACTCTAGGTAGCAGCCAATCTCATGCAGACAAGCTACAAGGTCAGGCCAACATAGACGTGGCAGAAATTTGAAAAAAAAGCCACAACAATCATATAATTTTTAAGGTTTTCACAGTCCTTTAAATGGCAAATACTTTCCTGAAAACACATAACAGAAGCGGCAACTTTTTTTTGGCAATCAATATTTTTCATGTACTTCATTATTCTTGAAGCATGAGCGGGCATAGAGTAGTCAGATTAGTGCATGCGTTCCTAAGCAATGCCATGCCAAAAACTGTACTTACAGAAAAAGCTTGCCTTACTGAGTGAATACCACTGGCCATCCACTAATTTCCCAGCCTGCTCCAGGTCCCTGGCAAAAATCACACGCAACTTGGTGGCTTGCACAACTTCCATGCAACTCTTGGTCTTTAGCTGGAAAAAAATTGAGGGATCAGTGAGATATAAAATTTTACATGCATTGCTTTGTTTCAATGACCGACTAAGAAAGAAACAGCGGTTTCTGTGAGCGCAACTATTTTTTCACACTAGCTTTCTACAGTAAACCATGTTTATCGCGACCTAATTCACACTGACTTGCTGCACGGCCCCAGCACTACTGTGTATAGCTCTATGGTTTCAAATGCTTGTTAGCTCTGAGCCCTTGGGCTTGCACTCGTTAATGCAGAAAACCTCGGAAAGGGCAACCAGAGCTTCGAGCTTTAAGCCATAGGTATTCAGAAGCTCAGTGGTCTGTGGGAGAACTTTTGGCTGGGTGACAGAGTAGCAAATGCTTCTCCAGCTACTTTCACTCCATTGCAAAAAACTCGCACAGCAGAGACCTGTCCTCCATTTTGCATTGCAGAAACAATCACTGAAATTCAAAGCACGCATACTAAATGCACACCTACCTTCCAACACAGCTTCATAATAATGGGTATAATTATTGGAATGAAATACCAGTCAGGACATGTAGTTTTCAGTTTATCCAAAAATTATAAGCAACCGACAAACAATAAACTTTAAAAGAGAAATAAAATAACCAGAATTGTTTCAAAAATCTGTCAGAAGAATTATGTGACATCCACTACACTCCAGCAGTTCTTCGCCTTTGTGCACCTTCAAACCACACTTTCTTACAGGCACATTTGCACAGAAATTGGGTTGAACCTGATCTTTAAGAATCTTTTTTTGGTGCAACAGTAGGAAGAAACCAGGTTTTACCCAAAAACGAAGCACCCTACACATTGCATCACAAGCTCAGATGGTGCACTTGAGTCGCCTCTTATGCTTATGCAAGAAACAGGAACAGAGATATCTTGACTAAATCAAAAAAAGAGGAAGTGCAGTGCATGTGTAATGCAGAGAAGATATAAGCAATACCACACTAAAACACTGGGAGGATTCCAAGAGTAGGTGAATGCATGAATGGATGGCAATCAGGTGGCTAAATGAGATTAAAAAATTTGAGGAAAAAGGGTGGTAGCATGTGGCACAGGAGACAGTTACCTAAAATGAACTAGAGAACCATTGTTCTGCGCTAATTTTAACAGCACATTCACACGACAGACAAAATCACTAACTCCAGCATCATGCAACTCAATGTCAATCACCATTGCAAATGGCACCAGCACCGCAGACTGCACATGAGGAAAAGTAGACATATTTTTGCTCTCAACTTTGAGCAGCTGTCAGCTGCGCTTTTAGGAGCAAAGCTCTAAAGTACGGCAACATTGGCACTTTGTTTTACTGACATGAGGGTGCTTGTGAGCGTGCAAGTCCCATGTTTGTTTTGCACCAAATGTGTTAATTGCGAGGTATATTTAACTAAAGAGGGACATCTAACATGGGCATCAGCTCTTCATTACTTCCCTTCTATATCAATCCCTTATATCACGGTTCAAGTGTCCACCAAAATGTGAGACAGTTACTGTTACATTTCCTTGTATTTTCCTTCAACTAATTTTAGATTTTTCAAGTATACAGCTTTAAGAAGGTAGAGGTACAAACTGTGCAGTATAACCATATGCTATGGCAATAAACCAGCAATAAATCTGTGCTGACAGCAGCTTGCCCAGTGCATTGCAAGGATGCTAAACTATACAAGGATTGGTGTCATCGTGCAAAGTTACATTACTGACTGACAATTTGGTCTCTGTGTCAGAAATACTGGTAAACCATCATTGTAGAGCACAATGTTTTTAAAGGGATAAATGAACATATAGGTCCTTTTCGAGGACACATATGCATACCAGGCAACAGGTGTGCAATGTCAAAGCACGTTTATGTTAACAGCAGCTGCGTCAAGAGCTACATCAGTGACTATATTTTGTGTACAAGCCTACAGTTCCGGTAATTATAAGCTGAGGTACTGCTGTGAAGTGCATGTAGAGTTTCATGCATTTCGAAACCTAGCTGCAAGCCTATATCGAAAATATTTTTCTAAATAGGCAGCTAAGATATGCATCACTGAAAAAGAATAACTACCATGAACGGATCAGGAGGGATGACACAGCCAGGCAGGAAGCACGCATGGCCCAATAGATGCTGGCCGCTGGCAACTGCAAATAAATACATCCAGAGCAACAGCTGTCAGTGGCTGTAGCCATGTCATGAATGACAAGAGAGGAAATCATCTACTGCTTTAAAAACTAAACTTAGACGTAATATAAGTAACTAAAAAACCAATAAGCTAGCCCATGACAAAACAAATGAACAGATTTTATGTAATGCACCCATATACATTCTTTGAGAAGGGTCACAATGACTGTTATAACCACACTGAAAGATGAGCTGGCTGAAATACCGCACACCAATTTGAATATAGGATGTGCAGGTTTTCATTAATTCCTATCATGGTGCCTTGCACCAATGTCTACGTATTAAATTGAAAGTTGCAACCAGTCTGCCTTGGTTAAATGAGAAGAGAGAATGGAAAAAAGCATGCCTTCACTAGCAAGAAGCTTGATATCTCACAGCACAGCTTGGCATCATAGAAAAATTGCTAGCGCATTTAACAAATCTTCATACAATTAAAAGCTGCACAAATTTGTCGACTGGCAATGCAAGTAAAGGCAAGAGAAACAAAAAAATACCAAATAACACTCGTGAGTGCGGCGAAGGGAGGTCTGTGGGTAGGATCCCGTGCCTGGGAAGAGTTCCGAGCTCGGAGAATCGCCGGCACCACAGCTGATGGCACGCAACCAAGAATAAATAACAAAGCGAAAATAAGTAACAAAAAAACCATCGACAATGGCGAACGACTTGAATGCGGCCAACAAAAGCGAGAGATATAGCAAAAAGGTAGAAATCCTAAATAATTGTGCAGTTGCATATCCGACAGCTCGCAGTGCTCAGAAGGAGAGGAAGCATCAACGTTTACATCTCAGGAGACGCAAGATTGATCTAACTTTGACATAACACTGCCTCAAATCCTGTTCCACTGGGGAAGCACCGACAAGTTTACAAATGACAAGGCGATGAATATGAACTAGCCTTTCGCATGCGATCACTGTCTCAAAATTTAGTATGACGCATATTAAGGCACAAGCACTAATCCGATTAGTACTAACCCTGAGCAAAATAGTGCGGTGTCTGATCGCAGCTGGCCTAGCGCGAGCGCTGCGCCGCGCGGCACTTCTCGCTCATCGTCTTCTACGCAGTGCAAATCCATGCGTTTGCACCGAGTGTCGAAGCGCTAGCAAGCGAAAGCGTAACTCTGTTGTGATATCTGGTGCCATTTTTATTTACCACGGCACGCGAGTAATAAATGCACATAAAGACAATGAGAACAACACTTGTCATGCAGGATATAGGCCCTGCTTTTTTGGCGCCGCATTATAGCTGCGGCAACCTCAGGCGGACTGCCTCCACTCACATCCCTATATAGCCGCATACAAATAGCGCGTGTGAATACAGATCATTAGCAAAGAAACGCAGAGCGGGACTCACCGGCCATGCGATTCATCCAGGCTTAGTAAAACGGCGCAGGAGTCTTCGTTCCCCTAACAGATGAAAAGACGTCGCAGCACTCTTCATGGCTTACCCGTTGAAACTCGCCAATGTTGACAGGCCGAAATCCTGGTTGTTGGCTTCCAAAACACACTCCTGCTCACCTTCCTATTGAATGAGTTCTTCACACGTGTCCGCCGTACAAGTACTCAAGCAATGCCTCAAAGAGGCAAATAATACAAAACACGCGTTGTCGGTTGCGCTGCAATGGCGCCGACGGCTGCGCTTTCGTGTCGGTGAAAAATTACAACCGACAAAAAAATTTGTTTTTTAAACCATGAATACTTATATTATCTTCACAACAAAGGCACTGCATTTATTTTAAACTATTTTTAGATTATTTAAGAATACTAAAGCGCTTTCAGTTACTTTTTCTGGCATGTCGTTTGTAGAAGCTGCGATCCTGTGATCCCCTGAAGTGACCCGGATGCACTAGCAGACGACGGAGCAGACGACGGTGTTGACAGAATGCAATTTCGTTTGATGCCAGAAAAAATCACTAAGTTGCGACAAAAACAGCGAAGAAAAGCGCCGTATCTCAATCTGCCAAATATCGTGGATAAGTTGAACGCAATTGGCACGATGGAGAGTAGCTGCGATGCATTAATTTGCGCGACACTGGCACGCTCACCGGAGATCATGAAACTTAACAGCTTAATCGGTGACCAGTGCAAACGGAGTGCTTTGATATCAACTGCGTTACGAAACTACGTCGATACTTGCGTCTCACTTTAGCTATTATGCAACAGTGGCTAGCACTCGCCGCATCCTGATCGCGTGTAGTTTAACAAGCAAGAGCCCACTAGCGCATCGAAGCAGGCGTGTTTTCGAGCTCGTATCGTTTCGGAAAATACGAGTTGTTTCGGCACGTACTGGAATTGAAGTTCTCAGCCTGTGCGTCACGGACGGTGACGATGGCGTCGCGGACGATATTAACTAAGACTCGGCGCAAAGCAGCCGATAACCCAAGCATATGAGCGTTAAAGGTTGGTCACCAGTACTGCAAACGTAGGCGTAAAGTATCGCTCAGTCGCAGCGCCAGTCGCTCGCTTCTCGATTTTCCAGCCTTCCGAGTGAAGGTCGCAAGCTATTGAGCCAATCAGTGAGCCAGCCGGAGTGAGCGAGGCGAGCTTTCGGGAACGACGCCGCCCGCGGGCGCGCCGGGCAATGAACTACGCGCTACCCCCTGGCTGTCCTAGTCGTCGCTGCAGCAGCTGAGTGCACTTCGAAACTGGCTAGCGCTTAGGTGCTGCTCGCGTCATCGTTTTACTGTGAACCTCGTCTCATGGTAAAAAAAAGATATGCTCGGTTTCCGCGACACCTTCAGGAGTGGAGCCAGCTGAGGCCAGGAGAGCCGCGATTGAGCAGCAGCAATTAAAGGCGCCATGGGGAGACATTTGTTTGTATTCCTGTTATCGCTTCTACCAACGACTCGATATTGGCTAACGATACTCCATCCGACGGCTTAGTATGGACTTGAACAAATATTACTGTCGCATTTTTCTGACGCTGGCGGCCGGTATTCAGGCTGGCATGCCGCGCCCGTACGTTATTATGCCGCTAAACTGTATGGCCGTGGTGCACATCAATACTCCCAGACATCCTCTTTTTCGCTCAGATTGTCATAGCACACAGTCACACAGGGACCAGAGTAGTTTAGAGGACTGAGCGCGGGTGCACAGGAGCTAGACTGTGTCAAAGCAGGCGAAACTCTTTAAAGCGCGCGGTTGACGTCAGTCCCAAGACTTTATTCTCTATTTCGACCGAGAATCAAATCGGTTCAAACTCGCCGGCCGCCGCATTTCACCTTCGCCTGCATACGCTGCTGTCTATATTTAGCGACATTTTCGTGTCACCGTCATGAAATTTTCAGTGAAGGCAATGAACGACGTCGTAAAGTATTTTTTTTGCTATTTTATGATAAGCACCACGTCATTGCCGCTAAAAAAAATTCTCCGCCAGCACTGCATCAGCGTTTGACTTAAGAGCGTTAGCTACGAGAGCTCCAAGTGTTTAGATCGGGGTGCTAGATCGGGGTGCTCAGCAAACGTGGAGAAGACAAAATTACAAACATCTGAGGGCGTTTTGTTTCGGAAACATTCGTTCTAAGATACAAGCAGCGTCATCTACTTGAAAGATTTTGCACTACTATTGCGATTTACAGCCACCTTCGCTATATCCGGTATGTTTACTCCTTATATATCAGTTAACGAATTTTATAAACTTGTGCATTACAACAAGACGAATTGTTTGACCGCATCCGGAACCCTCTGCGAAAAACGATTAGGCCTTATGGCTGTCTGGAAGTCCCCGGAATGCACGGTTTGGGGGCGAAAAGGTCGTCGGTG
The DNA here is from genome assembly GCF_052857255.1 of Amblyomma americanum. Taxonomy (NCBI): domain Eukaryota; kingdom Metazoa; phylum Arthropoda; class Arachnida; order Ixodida; family Ixodidae; genus Amblyomma; species Amblyomma americanum. The sequence continues at coordinate 58,291,126 of NC_135498.1, read as the reverse complement.
CGAATCCCACACATATTTTGGGCTTCATCTAAATATTTATTTTATCCTCAGGAACATGATAAGTCAAATGACACCCCTTCGATCGTTATGCGTCAAACGGGCGGCCCCCAAATTTGATGCAAATGGGGGTCCCCGAGGTTCCACTTCGATAGCCGCTATACTGGCATATGTAAAACGGATCGAAGGTATCTGTGACAACTGAGGCTCCACGCGCCCGCTGTTGCTATGTGATATAGTGTGGTAACTGTCTTGGCCAATTTGACCTTCCCTGCAGACAGACGTGTCCTTGACAAACGTAAGTAGTAAGAGCTGACGCTCTTAAATCTGGAACGCGGAAAAATAATATCGGGGTTGCTTTGAACATTTATACAGAGAACTGCGTACATGTACACACATGCTGCCTTTGTATAGCCGGATGGTTATGGCTAGTAATTTTCCCTGATTGACGATTAACAACATTCTTTTCCGCTCCGTGCGTAGAAGTGTCCTTGGCCTTTTCTGTGCATGTAGTAGAAGCGGTACATTATGTTACATGGCTTGAACAGGTCACAGAAGCCAAGAGGACACTGACTTTCAGTAGCGCCATTCGACTTGCGCACACCGATTGGTGTGCAGGCGCTGTCGTGGCTGCAGCTACATGCCGCCACCGCAAGCGCGTGCGGATACGCAGGCACCGCTGGCTTCGTCGCTTGTGCATTACAGCTTTTTGGGCTTTCAAAGCCGCATTATACTCTTGAGCATGCACTACTTTCGTCACATTGTCATGTGAGAACAGAAGGGAATTAGGTGAGCGCTCGAGCAGTGCCTCTCCTCTAAGCCAATTCTCGTTCGGTGAGAGAGCCAGGTCGCGGGAAGCGAGTTGAAAAATCGATTCGCCAATGTGAATGAGCACTTCATTTCGCTCGGTGCCCGTCACCAACAGACCAGAGCACCTCGCATCCTCTTCGCGACTCGCCACAGTAAACGCGCTTTGAAGCATCTTTGGTCAATTTGATCCTATCGCTGTCACACGACAGCACGACAGTATTTCTAGAATTCTGCAGTAAAACAATTACCCTCACCAGGAATATGTCGTATGACACATCCCACGATAGGTATCTATCGCGCGGCACAATCCACGACAGGTATCTGTCGCGCACTCATCCCACGACAGGTATCTGTCGCGCGGCATATCCCACGACAAGCTGTTGTGTCGCGCGACAGGGCGCGCGACAGGTACTTTTGTCGCGTGAAAAGAGGCGCGATAGAAGTCTGTCTCGCGACTGAACCCAAGACAGGCAACTTTGCTGAGGCGCGCAATATCTGTCGCGCGGCACGCCTCCCTCTGTCGCGCGACAGTACCTGCGACAGAAACCTGTCGCGCGACAAATGCTGCGACAAGGACCTTCTTCGCACGACAAAATGCAGGAAAGATGTATGTCGTGCGGCAGAACCTACTACAAACAACTTTGTCGCGCGAAAGAACCCACGACACGAAGCTTGTCGCACGACACAAGTCACGACAAGACAGCTTGTCTTGCGACACAAAATTGTGTCGCGCGACAGATGCGCGACAAAAAATTCCGTCGTGCGTTTTGATCGGGATATGCCGCTGCATAATTTGCCGAACCATAGAACGCTCGACGGAGAATTTTGTGGCCCAACATTACTGAGGTGAACATGTCGCTTTACCATGCCAATTGCAATTATTCTCAACTGACAACAGCCAATCCCACTTTAGGGCCGCCTATTTTACCTCTGCGCGTGCACTCGAGCGTTTCTTTGAGGGAGACAACAGCTCAGCATCGTCGGTGTCGGCGTAAAAGATGAGCTTGGCAGCAGGAGAAATGACAGGGCAATTTCCACTAATCATTTTCGCATAGCGCAGCTAAAAGTGCACTGCGCAAGTCATTAAAATGTCGCATTTTCACACTTGGTTTCTGATGCAGGCGAAATGCGGCAACGCCCTTGAGGTTTCTCTGCACATTAAAGAACCCCATTTGGCCGAAGTTAACCACGTGCTCTACACGGAGGGCATTATCTCACAGCGTCAGTGCATTACACTGCTCAAGCAATGTCTGAATGCACGCGTTGGCTATTTGGCCAAAATCTGGAAGCTTGCGCGTTGCGGCAGATTTTTAATTTTTAAAACACGGCTCAGTTAACTATCTTCTGAGCACTCGTGCGGATGAACGAAAATACCTAACCGCGATAACGAGCTTATTCATGCAGTCCCAGCAAGTAAAATACGAAGTCGCCCAAATAATTCGGTGCCGACCGCAGTTTCAATCGTTTTGTGTCTTGCCGCACTTAACAAAGCCATGTACATGCCGCGGAACCGAACGATCGCGCAAAACCCTCATGCATTACGGCTGCCGCAGGTCGGCGATCTGACAAACCCCTATCGTGTGGCGCCGTCTGTCCGCGTTCGAGAGAAGCGCAAAAAACAGCGTTCAAAGGTCTGGTCGCGCCGCCGGACGCAGTGTCAACTCCTAAATATATTCTTGCACTGTGGTCCAGCTTAACAACACAAATTTATTGTGCGTTTCACAAAAATTGCTTCGAAATGACGCAAGATACGTTGTACCACTCTTCTTCAAAGTACCTGCCAAATGTTAACCAACAGCCGCGTCCATGAGTAATTGAGTTCGCATATAGGGAAGCCTAGTAATCGCAGAAACATATCTTTTTGTCCGCAGTCATTCCGGGGCAATTTTTAAATTGCACGCTGATTTTTAGAACTATTACATGCCTGTAGCTCCAGTCATGACTATTACACACGTTGCTTGATACCGTAAATGTCCAACAAATGCAAATTGACGTTCTCACGTTCAAAGTCGATGCCATAGACATGCACTGTTTAGGAGAATACCTTGAGGCCATGCATAAATATAAATTATTTTGAGGAAAATCTATGCAAGATTGCCACATGACATGGCCAATGAAAGGCATGGGTGCAATCAAAAAATCAATCAGAATGCATGAATTAATGGCAGTGATAAATGCTAGGCAAAAAAAAATTCCTGAAACAATGCCTAGTTAGTGGCATTCTATATGGAGCTCAACTTCCAACAGCTGATTCTGGAACATGACAGGCGCCATAGTCGAGGCATATTAACGTCGACTGTTTGGACTTATGGGTACCCTACTGAAGTAGCTCAGTGGATTTGGCGTCCTAGTGCTGCGCCCATAGTCGCGGGACCGAGTCGCTGTCTCACAGTAATAGAGGGCAAAAGCAAAAATCCGAGTCAGGAGCCATGTGAGTGCAGAGTAAAGCTCCCTAGGTGATCGCCATGACAGCCTACATCATGCGACATGTGCCATTTCGGGACGTTAAACATAGCAGAAAAGATCACAGTTCTGCGCACAGCGCGACTGCTTATGAAATGGTTTTAGCTTCCATTCTACGCAAACGGTGGTTAGCCACTCTGAGCCGACACCGGAACCTAAGGCGAACGTTAAGTTCAACGTGAATCGGGAACTGAAACATTGGGAAATCTTTTTCGTGGGAGTAGTATCCAGCATACGTAAAGCGCTTCCATCCTAGCACACCTCGTGCCGTTCGAACCAGGTCTGGTGCAAACAAAGCATCCTTCCTTGCCGATGCCTCAGACTACTTTTATGTCGTTACAGCTTCTCGTGCCTCACGTTCCACTTATTAAAGATGAGCTCAAAATAGGTATTTCGGGAACATTCAAAAAGACCCGATGACGATGCCGCACAGGAAAGCAGTCGGTGAATAGGCTTTAAGACAAGTCAGACTCAAAATCCGAGGTTTCTTGGACAACCCCTTGAATTATGAGGCATGTTTGAAAAATCGTAAGATACTTATATGAAAAATTTTAAGCCTCCTTACGAGCTACGAATGCGGAAGCATTGTGCACAATTGTTATTTCCGTTGGTGCGTTTGTGGTTGATTATGTCTGTGCTATTCTGTGCAGTTGTGTAACTTATTTCGCTGTGGCCAACAAATCACACACAAGTTGGAGCTCCGTGGTTTAATGCCCATATATGCAAAATTGGCCGTCCTCTACTTAACATTCATAGATGGTGGCGAGTCGTCATACCATACCAGCGCGGCGGCGCAGTGGTTAAGACATGCGCCACTGCACTGGCAGGTGGCTGTTCCAGTCACAGTCACCCGTAGGGATTGTGCGACCCATGTGTTTCTTCCCGAGCAACCTCTCGCGCAGCTGGCACGGCGCTTCTCCAAACTTGCCCGACACCTTCCGAGCTTACCCGAGGTTTGTCCCATTTGCTGCAGCTTGCTCGGCACTCTTCCGAACCTGGCCGAGTTTCTTTTCGATGCAAAGTATGGACACTTTCTGTACACGCCACGCATGAGGCAACTAACGTCATCATCATCAGCAGCCTGACTACACCCACTGCAGGGCAAAGGCCTCTCCCATGTCTCTGCTATTAACCCTGTCCTTTAATTTGTAAGCGTTATTTGCCTCCTTTGGCGAAGGACAGGGCTAAGCAAAGGAGGCAAATAACGCTTACTCATTAATATCACTCGAAATGGTCTGCCCATCCGATTCTTAGCAGAAGTTTGTTTTTAAAGCTTGTCCTGCGTTTGCACCATGTAGTTAGTACTGCCACAGAAAACCGTTGGGTGTAGTCCTGACAATTATCGTGAGGCAGCTGTGGAATATTTTAAAATACTTTTATGAACATATTGATGGGAATGGTCTAATCTTCAGATGCGTAGCAAAACTTTTCTAGTAAAGTTTTTCTTGCAATCGCAGCCAGAAGTAAGACTGCCATATAAACCAATAGCGTGTACTTTTGAAAATAAATACCAGAAAACTACAAGCGTTCTGACAGAGGATCTGCGGATATATTCATTAGTATGGTGCAATCTAACGATGGGAAAAAATTGCGTCACCTTAGAGGTTGCGTCTTGGCAGGCAGAAGCAGAGCGAAACGCCACCTGCAACGGTGACTGCGGAGGAATTCAGAACCCGAGCTGGGTGCCACGGGAAGATCCCGGAGGGTGGCTAGCAGCGTGACACCCCACCTGCCAGCGGTGGCAGGTGGCAGGTTGGGTGTCACATTGCCACCAGCGGTGGCAGGTGGCGTGTGAACAGCTGCGGCCAAACATCCCATTAACAACTATCATATTCCTCTGTCAGGTCATCGCACAAAGACTGCCTCAGAACACCAGTTTCTCGATCTTTTCAACCGTTATAGATGACCAGTAAGAGATTTTTAGGGCTTCTATCAAGTGGCCCGTTTTTGCGCTAAGCTCACTTGAATAAAGGCTGCCTGCTGGGTGCGAGGCACATATACCGTGCAACCTGGTCTTGATAAAATATGAGAAGGAAGTTGCCGCTGTAAATGTTGTTAAAACAAGAATTGATGCACATCACGGGGTTAAGTATGTATTACAGAAGATTCTTTACGTGTGGATCAAAAATCTATGGTCATGTTGTCTAAGCTTCCATAGGACAAAGCTTGCGATCGATGGCAGGAGTAAACCCAAATCTGTTTTCTCAGCTGAACCTTTTGGGTTGCGAACAATTTTATACCATGAACCCCAAAGTGAATACAGAAAAAAATGAATTGTGTCTAATGACTCGCTTAGTTCTGTGTTGGCTTTGAACTCTTAATTTCTGGAAGCAGCCACTTGTTATCTTGTTACGAAGAATGGTTTTTCATGTCCAGAAGAGTATTAGTCACGTTAACTTTAGTTGTGTTCCGACACACGTTGGAAAAGCGACTATTCCAAGAGATCGCGCTGAAATTAAATTTATTTATTTTTTCTTTATTACATAAACCTCAGGGCTTGCAGAGCGTTATAGATAGGGTGGGTGAAAAAAAGGACACATATAAAAGTACAGGCAAAAGGCAAAAAACGCAAAAAATCATGATGCAGATGTTTGTTCGATGACATACCTGGTGATAAGTGGCTTGAAGGATGATGCGTCTTCAATGCATGCGATATGGGGTGGAAGGTGGTTCCACTCAGTGCTAGTTTTCGGTAAGAAAGAATTAAAAAGCTCATTTGTTTTACGGGTTGGGATGTCAACTTTATGCGGATGATCAGCACGTGATGATACGTATACTGGTATTGATAACAATTTTATACCACGAACCCCAAGGTGAATACAAAAAAATCAATTGTGTCTTCTGACTCGCTTAGTTCTGTGTTGGCGTTGAAAAAAAATGTTGTTGAAAGGACAGGCGTGAAATAGTTCTACGAAATGCGAGATTAGTAGGACCAGGTTTAAATTTCATTAAAGAAACACTAGCCGTGCGAGAATAATTAGAAAGGATGAAGCGAGCTGATCGATTCTGAACGGTTTCTATGGCATCGATTAATGTGAGGTGTGCGGGGTCCCATACTGATGATGCGTATTCTAGCTTTGGCCGCATTAGTGCTTCATATAAAAGTAACTTCAAATGGGACGGAGCCTGAGAGAAATTTCTGCTTATGTAACCAAGGGCACGGTTTGCATTGTTTGTAACAGATTCTATGTGCATGCGCCAGGATAAGTTGTTAGTGATATGAATACCCAGGTACTTATAAGATTAAATGTTCTCTAATGAAAGTCTATTAATCTTGTAATCGAACGTTTTAGGAGGGTTAGATTGGCTTGAGATAGACATAATTTTGCACTTTGACGGATTGAGAATCATAGACCATCTCTGACATCAAATTAAGACGTCATCAAGATCGGACTGAAGGAGAGAACTGTTGAAAACATTGTGTATTGCACGAAAAAGAACACAATCTTCAGCAAAAAGCTAACGAGAAGAGTTGATGCCAATCGGAAAGTCATTGATATATACCAAAAAGAGTAAAGGACCCAGGACAGAATCTTGGGGAACACCAGATGTTACGGCACATGCGGATGATAGAGGGCCGTTAGCTGATACAAACTGGGTGATGTTAGTCAAGAAACATTCAATCCATTTAGGAAGGTAACGGTCAATATAGAGGGAACTCATTTTAAGAAGGAGTAAGTGATGCGATACCTTATCGAAAGCCTTCGCGAAGTCAAGAAAGATGCTGTCGGTTAGTAAACCACTATCTAAAGACGACGCTAAGATATTAGTGAAAGATAAAAGCTGAGTCACGCAAAAAACTTTTTCCGGAACCAGTGCTGACAGGAGCTTAAGAAAGAGTTACTTTCGAAAAAAGATGCGAGGTTAGAATATATGTGCTCTAGAAGTTTGCAAGGAATGCTTGTTAATGAAATAGGTACGTTGGTAAGGGGAGAATTCGGATTACTTTGCTTGAAGAGTGGAACCAGCCTCTTATCACCCTAGCTTCGCAATTGCAGCCTTTGCTCTTTTGACCTCTATTTCTGTATTGTTGTTTTGTATCTATAGCGCTGTAGTTCGTTTACATTTTTGAAAGACGAAGCGTTTATAATCAGTCTTTCAATTTTTTTTAGCTTATAGCGGAAACGATTGTACTGCCCAGTATGTCTTCACAAGGAAGAGTTTAAAATTTCTAATTATTTTATATTGTTACCCTACTGTGAAACTCTTCGCATTGTCCAGTGGGTTTGACAGACGAAGATTTGGTATTGTGTTTCTAATATTTTAATTTTTAGCTTGGTATGGAAATGTTTGTGTTGCCCAGTGTTTTCTCAGACTTCGACTAAGGACGCGATAAATGTCTACCAAGAGTTCACGTGTTTTTCAGTTCCTTTGGGTCATATATTTATTCAGTACCTTAAGAACAAAGGTGCCAATATTTTCAGCAAATTCACTCGTTAGAGGCGAATAAAATAGGTGTTTACGTATACCCTGGTGATTTTTTTCAAATTTCACAGAAGATTATTAGTAACTTTAGTTGAATATTTGTATTTTGTTTTACCCCTACCAAGTACGTAACGTCCGTTTTGCTGTACAATCTACCTGCAAAGAACGCACCGACGTGTCTTGCAAAGTTTTGAAATAAGAATCTGTGCAGGTTAAAATAACTCACCCTATATAACATCTCCGCACGTATATACCCTTTCCCAAGGAGCATGAAAGGGCGGAGTGGATGGGGAGGGAGAGAGGAAATAATTAAAAAACGAGGTGGTGTTAACTGGTCCGTCTCGGGCAGAATCAAAACTCTGCACCAATTATTCTCAAGGCATGCTAACCAATCTTCCTAAATGGTTTCACAGCGTATGACAGGCAGCTTGCTGTCACTACCAGAGGGCTACTTCGAAGGAACCACGCGATGTGTCCACGCAGCTTTGGTGACAATATGTCCCCTGATTAAATTGCTTTGTATGCTATGTCAGTTGAGTAAAACTGAGGATAATAAACCGGCACGCGTTAGCCAAGGCCAAGTAAACCGATTGTTGTTTTCTCTTTCGTCCCACGCATGTTTTACGGCTGGAACAGAACCCACGGACTATGTTTATTTCTTAACTGCTCCAGCGCACTTACCATATGAAGTGGCTCCCCACAAAATAAACTGCTAACTGTAAGCTATATAGGCCAAAGCACGCGATCAGATTTCTGTCCCGAATGCGCGAACAGGGCGCCTGCATTAGATCGTGTTTAACGACCCCGCAGCTCAAGACCCATAGGAAAGTAGACTGAAATTGAACTTGAATCTTCGCTTAACCAGGAAGGAAGTTATTTCTTTCTGCACCTGTCACGAAAAACGGCTGACGTGTGCCGTTTACCAAGCAGCTAGAACAAGGCATGCAGTGCATTGGCATCTGAGACAAATTCTGTGTGGGGATTGCGCTAAACTTCAAAAATTTGTTCGCTCTTAAAACAAACATTTATCCCTTTAAAATCAGCGAACGTAATTACAACCATGCTAGCTATGTACTGAGTCGAATTTTGTATCTTTACTTCGACCGCCATTGTATATGAAATTGAAGGTTTATGTGCTGCAACCTGCACATTTTGCGAATTGGAAATTTTTTCTCATTGAATTTTTTTTTACATTGTAGTTCAGAGTTTCAGCAAGCAGCACATGTCCCTGACAGCTATTTAGGTGCTTTATATTGCTCACGAATGTCGCGTAGGTTTTCTGAAATGATTGTGGAAATGGCTGTCACATATATTAAGGAGCCTAAATTAATTTTTAAAGGAAAAAAGGTGTGAAGACGACGTGAATTAACCGAAGAATAAAGAAGAGGAAGAAGAAGCATTCGGTGAGGTGGAGAGATATGATTGGTGGAGAAGAGAAGGATACGACGACAAGGCTTACGTGGACTAACTCCGAGGCTATAAAAGGGAGAGTGAGAGCGAGGCACTGGGGGGAACAGCAGAGAAGCGGAGGCTCCGGCGGGTCAGGGACACATCGGCTGGAAGAGAGCGACGCAAGCTACTGCTCCGGGGAGCTCGCGTTCTACGGCAACGCATCGTGGACTTCCTGCCGTGCCTGAGCCCGTTCCGGGGAGTCGACGGAGGGCGCTACCGCCTGCTACGGCCAGGGGTATCCACAGCGCTGTTGCCACCCATCCGGGTGGCGCCCCCAACGCCAACAACACCGGCATCACCTCCACGGGCACTTGGACCTGGAGCTTGTACGACGCAGCCAGCAACGGCAGCCCAAGCACGTCGAACGCCGCCAGCGACGCCAGCCCAAGGGCGTCGAACGCCGCCAGCAACGCCGCCTACTGGATCCATACAACGCCGCAGCCACACTGAACCAACCGTGAGCACGAATGCCGACCGCTAATAGTAGAAAACTAGTAGTAGACGCTAGTAGCAGTGTGCCCGGGTCGTGTCTATTTATAGTCTTTGTGTTTTGTGTTAGTTTTGTTAGTTTTGTGTTCTAGTGTGTGTGCCATGTAGGGTGTACTAAATGTGCGTTTGTGTGGGTACACCCGTCGCCTAGTCCATTCTTTCGGTCCAAGTGTTCTCCGGGAGATCCGTGACAAAGATAAGTGGCGAGCCTGCCAGAATACATTTCTTTTTTCTTTTTTGCTTTGTCTCGGATTTTTCTGATCTCTCGACGGCAGAAAGTATGGACTTGGCAAAAAAGTTAGAGCTGGCGCTCAAGCTAGGTTTAAGCAAGGAAGAGGCGATGCGTCTCTGCGACGAGGAGAAAGAAGAGGCAAAAAGGCAGAGAGAGGAAAGTGCGCAAGCACGCGCAGACGCTCGTTAAGCAGAACACGAGGCGAAAAGAGCTCGCGAGGCAGAAGAGCGAGAAGAGAAAAGAGCTCGCGAGGCGGAAAAGCGAGAAGAGAAAAGAGCTCATGTAAAAACGGGCGCATGTCGCGGGAGGATATGAGGAGATCACGGACAATGATCAGCGTTCCTTAGCAGGTACAGAACCTCCTAGACCAGCCAGAGTTTTCCCAAGGGAGCTGATGGCTCCTTTTGATGACAAGAGAGATGATTTGGGTGCATATCTGCAACGATTCGAGCGGATAGCTTTGGGGCAAGGCTTGGAGCGCAGTGAATGGGCCACGGCATTAAGCATGTGTTTAGTCGGAGAGGCGCTGAATGTGTTTGGAAGGATGCCCGCTGCTGATTCCATGGACTACGAGAAAGTCAAAAAGGCACTCATCCAAAGATTCAGGCTTACGGCAGAGGGTTTCGTGAGAGATTTCGCACCGCGAAACATGAGGATTCGGAAACCGCGAAGCAGTTTTCCTGCAGGCTGACCAACTATTTTGATAGGTGGCTTGATATGTCAAACACAGAAAAGAGTTTTCAAGGGGTGCGTGACAAGCTGGTCACAGAGCAATTTTTAGCGTGTTGCAGCTCGAAGATATCGCTATTCCTGAAAGAAAGTTGTGTTCATTGGAAGAGTTATCCGACACTGCAGACCAATTCCTCGAGGCTCAAGGGCAAAGAAATTTGAATAAGGCAAAGGAGGAAACCCAAAAGGTCCTAGAGAGAGATGCAGCGAAACCAAGAGCTTATGGCGGTACATCTAAGGCGCCAGTAAGGTGTTTTCTCGGCGGCAAGGTGGGACACCGTGCAGCTTACTGTCGGACTAGTAGTGCTGCCCAAAAATCACAGGCTGTGTGTCAAGGTTGTAAGAATAGGGGTCATACTCTGGATGAGTGCTGATACAGAAAGCAGGACCGAGCTGCATGCGTTGTCGACTCTAAGGTAGAACTGGCCCCGCCACCCGAAGTTCCACAGCTGAAAGGAGAGCAAACGCCGCTGGAAAATGAGGCAGTGAGCGGAAAACCCAAGTCGAAAGCAGCAATGCCAGTGGTTGTTGGGCAAATAGGGGACCGTCCTATATTGGTGATTAGAGACAGCGGAGCTAACACAGTCTTGGTTCGTAGAAGCCTGGTGAAGGACGTGGATCTTACAGGGAAAGCGGTGGTCGCCACTCTGGTAGACAGCACAGTAAGGTACCTTCCTGAAGCCAGAATTATAGTGTCCACGCCATATTATACGGGGCAAGTAGTGGCAAAATGCGTAGACCACCTCATCTACGATCTCATCTTGGGAAACATTACGGGTGCAAGAAGTGTCGAAGACCTCGATCCAGAGTGGAGGATGCTCGACGTTGAAGAACATCCAGAGGAGGAAAGGCCTGCGACAGCTCAGACGGGTGCAGTCAGTTTCTCGTCGGCAGTGGAGACAAGAGCTCAAGCGACAGCCTGAGCAACACAGCGTCCGCTCTCTACGCCTGTTACGATGTGCGCGAGCGTAACACCGGGCGAAATTGCAATAAGGCAAAAAGAAGACCCGAGCCTGAAGACCTGCTTCGAAAGAGTCGGGGAAAGAGTGAAAAGAAAGAAGAGTCGTACGTAATTCGAATATCAATTGGTAAATGGTCTTCTACACAGGGAATGCATATTTAGTTCAGGAAGGCGTGTCCAACAGCTAGTATTACCGAGAGACATGCTATAGACCGTGCTACGCTTAGGACATGACGCCATTATGGCCGGACACAAGGGTGTCCAAAAACGGTGTCTAGGATCACCGAGGAGTTCTTATGGCCGGGTGTTCAGAGTGACGTTAAGCGCTTTGTTCGCTCATGTGATGTGTGCCAGCGCACAGTTTCGAAGGGAAGAGTTGGTCCCGTACCTCTGGGCAAGATGCCAGCCATCGACCTACCGTTTCAGCGAGTGGCTATTGAGATTGTGGGTCAAATCTCTCCAGTATCCGCCAAAGGCAATAGATATGTGCTTACTCTGGTTGACGTGGCCACTCGTTATCTTGACGCTATTCCACTGAGAACTATTGACAGTATCCAAGTGGCGGAGGGTCTCGTGGAAATGTTTTCGCGTTATGGGTTCCCGAGGGAATTCTTGAGTGACCGGGGCTCGAATTTCACATCGGAGCTAATGAAGGAGGTTAACCGCTTTTTGTCAGTATGGCAATTACTGACAACGTTTTACCATCTCATGTGTAATGGGCTTGTAGAGCGGTTCAACGGCACCCTCAAAAATATTATCAAGAAAATGTGTCAGGAGAGACCTACTGATTGGGATAGATATCTCCCAGCTCTTTTGTTCCCTTACCGCGAAGTACCACAAACTAGTCTTGGTTTCTCGCCCTTTGAGATGTTTTATGGGAGAACCGTTAGAGGTGCACTTAAATACTCAAGGAGCTGTGGACTAATAAGGAGATTGCATCAGATCTCAAGACAACATACACATACGTTCTTGAGTTGCGGGACAAGGAAGAAACAAGCAGGCTTGCACATCAAGGTCTTTAATGGGGGCGCGAACGCTATAAGGGCTACTATGAGAATAAAGCCACTCACAGGAATCTGAATCCAGGCGACAAGGTTCTCATCTTGCTACCCACGGATCATAATAAGATACTTATGCAGTGGAAGGGCCCTTACCTTTGGACGCAGAAGAAAAATGACATGGATTATGAGTTACTGATAAATAATACCAAGAAGGTTTTCCATGAAAAACATGTTCGAAAGTACGAAGAAAGAGTTTCCGTACAGTGCACCCCCAAGGTAGAATGCTCGGTAGTAGCCGAGGAGACAGATGATGTTTTCGAGATGCGCACATGCAGTGGGAAGAAAACTGTAGGTTGGGATAAGGTGCTAATAAACCCCAATTTGAATGAATACCGAAGTGCACAGATAAAGGCCCTACTCCAAAGCAAAGGGGATGTGTTTTCGGATGTGCCGGGCAAAACGACTGTCATATGTTGCAGACTAGGTCTCTCTACAGAAATAGAAGTGCGGGATATGTTGGAGCTTGGTGTGATTGAGAGATCGTGGTCAACATACAATGCGCCTCTCGTGGTTGTCAAAAAACCCGATGGTACTAACCGGCTGTGTGTAGATTTTCGTCGGCTAAATGACATCATAGTACCCGATGCAGAACCCATACCAAGAGCGGACGTGGTGTTCGTTAAGGTGGCTCACAAAAGGTTTTTTTTCTAAATTTGACTTAGCTAAAGGGCATTGACAAATACCAATGGAAGATTCGTCTAAAGAGAAGACTGCCTTCTCGTGCTCGGCTGGTTTATTCCAGTTTAAATGCATGCCTTTTGGTTTGAAGACAGCACCTGCAATATTCATGAAGCTTATGAGGAAGGTTTTTGATGGGCTCCAAAATGTAGAACACTATATTGATGACATCCTTTTGTCAACAGATGTGTGGGAAGAGCATGTAATTACGCTGGAAAAACTATTTGATAGAATTCAGCAAGCCAGGTTGACCATAAAGCCGGCAAAATGTGATGTGGGCTTTGAAGTCATTTCTTTTCTCGGACACAAGCTGGGGATGGGCCGCATCGCTACGAAAGACGACATCTTGGACAGAATACAGCTTGCCCAAACACCGACGACCAAGAAAGAGGTACAGTCGTTCCTGGGGTTAAAAGAATACTACAGGAACTTTATTCTCGATTACGCCCACATAGCCGACGCGCTTGTCGAACTCACTAAGAAGGGGGTAAGCAATAAGCTGAATTGGACTGCTGAACATGAAAATGCATTCGTGATGTTAAAAGGGTATATGGCAAAACCGCCCGTTCTGCTTGCTCCGAATCTGGGTAAAGAGTTTGTCCTTCGCACTGATGCATCAGACCGAGCTTTAGGAGCCGTACTCTTGCAAGAAGAGAATCGCGTGCTACATCCAGTATTTTTTGCAAGCACGAGATTATCTGCTAGTGAACGCAACTACTCCACTGTTGAAAAGAAATGTTTGGCGGTGGTGTGGGCGGTAAAGAAATTCCACATTTATCTTTATGTAAAACATTTCAGGATTCAAACAGATCATCAGCCGCTTGAATACTTAACCAAGGCCAAAATGAACAATAGTAAAGTTATGAGATGGCGTTTGGCCTTGCAAGAATACTCATTTCAGGAGGAATATATTAAAGGCAGAGATAACGTTGGAGCGGATTTCATGAGTAGAGCCAACTGAACAACTCTAGTTATCTCTGGGAAGTATCTTGTTGTTGTTGTGTTAATGTATCTCTGGGATTTATCTTGCTGTTAATGTTGCTGTTGGTGGTGTTATGTGATTATACAAGAGAGTGCGTTGTGGACACGAACATGTTTATTAAGGACTCTGTACGGACAGCGGCAGTGGTGTGTTAGTGTTCTGAAAACGCAATTTGGTGTGCTGTGTGAGTGGTGTGCGTTTGGTGTGTGCTGGACATCTGCGGTGTGGTGTGTGCTGAGTCCAGAATCGCCACGGAAGATAGTCGGTTTGCTGCATGGCTTGGAGATGAGGGTGACGTGAGCAGTTTTTCATGGAAAAACTCTTGAGAGAGGAGGCCCTTGTCACATATATTAAGGGGCCTAAATTAAATTTTAAAGGAAAAAAGGTATGAAGAAGACGACGTGACTTAACCGAAGAATAAAGAAGACCAAGAAGAAGCATTCGGTGAGGTGGGGAGAGATGATTGGTGGAGAAGAATTCGGTGAGGTGGAGAGAGATGATTGGTGGAGAAGAGAAGTAGACGACGACAAGGCTTACGTTGACTAAAACCGAGGCTATAAAAGGGCGAGTGAGAGCGACGCACTGGGGGGAACAGCAGAGAAGCGGAGGCTCCGGCGGATAAGGGACACTTCGGCTCGAAGAGAGCGACGCCGGCTACTGCTCCGGTGAGCTCGCGTTCTACGACATCGCATCGTGGACTTCCTGCCGTGCCTTAGCCCGTTCCGGGGAGTCAACAGAGGACGCTACCGCCTGCTACTGCCAGGGGTTTCTCCAGCGCTGTTGCCACCCGTCCGGGTGGTGCCCCCAACTCCAACAACGCCGGAATCACATCCACGGGCGCTTGGGCCGGGAGCTTGTACGACGCAGCCAGCGACGCGAGCCCAAGCGCGTCGAACTCAGCCAGCGACGCCAGCCCAAGCACGGCGAACGCCGCCTCGACGCCACCTACTGGATCCATACAGCGCCGCATCCACACCAAACCACCCGTGAGCACGAACGCCGACCGCTAATAGTAGAACACTTGTAGTAGGCGCTAGTAGCAGTGTGCCCGGGTCGTGCCTATTTATAGTCTGTGTTTTGTGTTAGTTTTGTTAGTTTTGTGTTCTAGTGTGTGTGCCACGTAGGGTGTATTAAATGTGCGTTTATGTGTGTACACCCGTCGCCTAGTCCATTCCTTTGGTCCGAGTGTTCTCCGGGGAGATCCGTGACAATGGCACATTTTCGGCAAAAATACAGAATAAAATGCATATACAAATTTCTGTAGCAGCTTGTTCTTGGCTGAAACTTAACTGCAATATTTGTACATTAAAACAAGTTCCTAATAGAGAAGAAATAATTATTTTTGTGAATTTCTGGTTACATCCAGTTAGCAATCACCTACAAAATTCAAGGCAGTGTCAATTGACCGAAATTTTCTTTTCCTCAAAATACTGAGGCCAATAACATTCGACAGTGCCAAAAACAACCATAAATTATCTGGGAGAAATCGAAGAGAGCCGAGAGCAAAGCTTGGTGCTTTCGCGTAGACTGACCCTCATTTGTTTTTATAAAGAGCCAATTTCACGCCGTGTATAGTTGTCTCCACATATTGCTGAAGGTCTTTGTAATATTTATCATGGTGAAGAACGCCCCTCGCAAGGCAAGCCATAATAAGCTACCAACGTTGGCTGCACGGTATGCATATGAAAACAGAACTAAGAGACCATTTCAAAGCTAATGCCATTTATTGCTTTCACGGAGCTCCATAATTTGAACAGCTTACGGGTATCGCTGCCAGCACGAGCCCCATCCAGTGTAAACTCTATGGTGGTGTCTATGGCTGATGCATCCACATCCCGGTGGGCACCTATAGCTAGCGGCGGTCGAGCCATCAGGATTTATGTAGCACTGTAATGAAAATTGAAATAAAAAAGAACATTTATGATTTTATTCTTCCGAAGACAATTTCTATGGGTAATTTTCTATTATAAACCTGGAGAACCTTAAATGTTCCAATAGCAGCAGAGTTTTTCAGAGCTCGCATCTTCTCAGCTGCCGTCGTATTACCATCGCAATAGGCAAATTTTACATAGGAAGTGTAATATTTTTCATACAAAACCGCTAAAAGAGCAACCGAAATCAATTCCCTTTGCTCTAAAAAAATTACGTCAACTTCAATTGCAAACGACCGGAATTACCTACACTGTACGTTCCTTCATCGATACTGCTAGGATTTCTTCGACTTCACACACCGACTTATTTTTCTTGCTGCCCAAAATGCCAGTGAAGCAGAGGAGAACTGTATAAGGCATAAGATTTTCAGTGTCATGAGAAGATAGCTTATATTTATCACATGGTGAAGTTCATTGGAGGGCAAGTTTACACTTCTATAGCGGCGTAACTGGAACAGCAGCATTTCTGTATGGCCAAAAATCATTCGCAAAGCCAGAAAAAAACTCAGAAGTAGAAATTTGTTCTCGCGCTGAATTTGAAGTGACAAAGTTTTAAGGGTACTTAGTCTGCTTACGTGGAGGATTACGAAAACACGTGTTTTGAGGAGAACTCATCGCCTCTTATTGCTCTCCAGTAGCGCTGAGTGCACATGACATTATAAGCCTTGTTTGCCAAAGAAAACCGAAAAACTCACGTGTCCGGGACACTGCCACTTATTATCTGGCCCATACGGATGGCCGCCGTAGGTGGTAGAGGAAAGCACACTCCTGCAAAAACATGACATTGCGACTGACAACACCAATACTAGGAACTTTTTTCTGTGCTAAGATGGACGAATATTATGACATATTGCGCTTATTCAGAATCTATATCACATGACAAAAACTATTGCGGGACGATAAAAAGAATGAGAAAGAAAATGTCCCTGCCCGTATCACAAGACAGGACGCTTAGTTTCGATATAAATTCTCGCATAATACTTACGTCGCCAAGAGGCACGTTGCAAGAAATGCGACCAACAGGAGCTTCGCCAAAGTCATCTCCGAAATGTTTCACCGAGGCCTACCGAATAATCTGATGTTCACAAGAACTTCTCACCGATATTTATACAGCAGCAGACATATCATCCCAGAAATATGGCCGTTTTTGTTTAAAATATAATCGCACGTTTGCTGCAGTATTCGACTGAAAAAAAATCTAGACAATGGTTTGTTTTCCAGCGCAGGTGTTCATAACCTTTTTTTCTGGTTTTAGCGACGACAGCGGTGCGGTATAACCAGATCACGTGGAACTCAGAACAAAGAAGCTCCTGTCTAGCGCCGAACAATGTGCTCAATTTCTCAGCACAGAAAGATGAGGACGCTCCCAGTTCCACACTCCACTACTTTCCTCTACACGAGGTATGATCGTGCCGCCAGATGAAAGAAAAATAGGCATCATTTAAAAACTGGAGTCACTTTTGACAGGATACATCTGTTTTCCATCTAGAGGCCCGATTATGCCACGTGTAAGGAAAAGCACAGGAGTGTGGAAGTGGGAGCGTTCTTGTACTGGAAGGCGCGAAACCCACTTGGGGCCTCTCCTCGAGCACCTCACGGTAAATATAGCTAAATAAATGCTCTTAACCACCACCTGTCAAGAGTGGTCGTCCCTGAGGCCATCTGTAAATTCATTTCTTTCGGACATGACACGGCACTGTGACTGTCTCAAACTTCGATTGACACCTAAACCGCGCCATGATAGAAAGATTGTGGAGGAAAAGGAGGAGGTAAACGTTATTAAATAAGAGGTCTTAGGCGCGGGTTGGGGTGACGTTCCCCTCCCCGCGGTGGGCTCCTCTTCTAGGCCGGACGCCAGGCGGTCGACCGACGATGTCGTTCGGCGACCTCTTCGGCCCGCTCCATCACTCGGAGTTGCACCTCCGTCTCCGAGCACAGCAGCGCGCCCTCCAACTGCGATTGGGTAGAGAGCTGCAGACTGTTCGACGGATGTCTTGATTACATGAGTATAGAATGTGTGGTGTGTCCGCGTTATGGCACCAACAGAGAAAACAGACGGGGCTGAAATGCTCTGGGAACCATATGTAGTAAATGTACGGATTAAAGGAAGTGTATGTTTGGAGCTGCCGCCAACTGACTTGTGTTTTACTTAAAGATCTATTAGGTTCTGGGAAGATTTCTTTCTTTCCCGAAGCGGGTAGTAATTTCTTTGTAGGTCGTCACTCGCTCCTTGGCCGACCTGAGCTAGGGGTAGCGCACCTCCCGGTTAACTACAAATCCTCGGACAAATTGGTGCGCCGCCTCGTTTTCAGGATGGCCCGAATGGGCGGGAAACAGATCAATGTGATCTGGCGGTTATTGGAGATTTTTTGTAATATTTTGATGGCTGCGGAGTGGGCCCTTCCTTTGGCAAAATTTCGAATTGTGGTTTTAGAGTGGTTGATGAAGTATTTGGCAGTGGTGGAGGTACCGGCTAAAGCTAGTGCAGCTTCTCCGGCCTCTTCCGGAAATTTTGTTTTATCGATTGTCGGCGAAGCGAGGAGAGAACCTTGATTATCGACGACTGCCAGGGAAAAGGCGTCTCTGTCCGCATGTTCAGCCACGTCCGCATGCGCCGTGTCTTTCTTAACTGAAAATCTTTCGTGAAGATTTTGTGCTTTAGCCTTTCTTCTGTCCGTATCGTAGTGTGGATGGATGTTTTTGGTCAGAGGATGGACTATTAAGTGTTCGTGCACGTGTCTTGGAAGTGGCAAGGTGTGTGGACGGATTCCTTTATATTGTATTCCGGCCTTATTTAGGATGAAACGTCCCGTTTCAGTGCCTGATAGTCGTTCGTTTTGTCCGGTGAGGTGTGCTTCCATCATTTACACTAAGGTGTTATGAATTCCTAACTGTAGCAGTTTTTCATTTGGGGTATGACGAGGGAGGTTGAGCGCAATTTTGTAGAATTGTCTAATTAGAGACAACCTAGACCAGGCTTCCATGACAGCTCGCACGGACTTTGCGAACCATTGTTGAAGGGAGAGAAAACTTCCAGCATCTCAGAAACATGCCATCGTTAAATTCATCCCAAAACCGGGCAAAGAGCTCGCGCTCTAAAACCACAGACCTGTTTCGCTTACTTTTTTCGCAGGAAAACTGCTAGAGCAGGTCATACTAGACAGACTGCAGTCCCACATGCACAAAGAGAATTAATATCCAGACACTATGGTGAGCTTTAGACCACATTTATCAACACAGGATACTATGCTCAGACGAGCAAACGAAGTCCTATCTCAGGAGCAAGAAAAGAGCCCAAGGGAAATTCTAGCTCTAGATTTAACCAAAGCATTTGATAAAACGTGAAACACAAAGCAATCCTAGGTTCTCTTTCACCGTTTAATGGTGGAAGAAGAGCGTATATATGCATCAAAGATTAGCTGTCCTATATAATGGCTAAAATTCAAATTGGCACAATAAAATCCGAAGCCATCAGTTTAGGAGACAGAGGAACGCCGCAAGGATCGGTCTTGTCCCCTTCTTATTCAATATAACCTTCATCAAAAATGGTACACGAACTCGCCAAAATCCCAGACCTAGAGCACTCTTTGTACGCGGACGATATCACGCTTCGGTCCACCAAGGGGAGTATCGGCACGATACAAGATACGCTACAACAAGCAGAAAATCTAGTAGTAGAGGAAGCACAAGCCGCGGGACTTGAGTGTTCCCCTTAAAAATCTGAAATCCTCATCCTACTCCCAAAGCGTCAAAGAAAGCATAAAGAGGCTAAGATCAAAATCTACGCGAAAGGGGCAGCCTTCCCACAAGTGGAAACGCTAAGAATATTGGGAATGCTGATACCGTCAAACAAAAAAAAACGACACACTAATTAAGAAACTGAGAAACACCGTCAACCAAATCTTCATTGTCACCAGACCCATCGCGAATCAGCGCCAGGAGTTAAAAAAGGCGGGACCAGGAAACTATGCCAGGCCTTCGTTCTTAGCAGAGTCATCTACTCTACTCCATACGTAACCCTCACAGTCAGATAAAGAGACGACCTGAATTCTCTAATTAGAAAGATTGTAAGAGTGAAAAAAAATAAAAATTATATATTGGTTTTTGGGGAACGGAAATAGCGCAGTAATATCTGTCTCACATCTCGGCGGACACCTGAAACGCGCCGTAAGGAAAGAGATAAATGAGGGGGCGAAACAAGAAAGGAAGAAAGAGGTGCCGCAGTGGAGGGCTCCGGAATAATTGCGACCACCTGGGGATCTTTAACGTGCACTGACACCGCACAGCTCACGGGTGTCTTTGCTTTTCGCCTCCATCGAAACGCAGCCGGCGCCGTTGGGTTCGACCCCGGATACTCCGGAGCAGTTGCCGAGCGCCCTAACCACTCAGACACCGTTGTGGGTAAAAAAGATAGACAAATGGCATTGCCTTAGTGGAGGGCTCCGCAGTCAATTGCATCAGCTGGAGATCCTTAACATTCAAAGACATTGCACAGAACATAGGTGCCTTTCGTGTTTTGCTTTCGTCAAAGAAATGCTCTGCAGGAAAGGCGAGGTCCGTTCTTGAACGGCTCCCTTCCGAAGACGCTTATGGCAGCGCGCACTTGGGCACCTCGACCGTTGAGCGGCAGCTATTGGTCGAACGCAGAATACATATACATTCCAGTGTTTTTAGGGAATCATCCAAGGCGAAGTAGGTAAGTAATAAGGGTGTAATCGCTCGTTACCGTCCACCCAAGTGTGATTCGCAATGTTCCGTTCTGACATTCTAGTGGTATGGAAAGAGGCATGACCGCGTGATGTGCTATCATGCCACCAGAGCCAATATATTCCGGTGCGCTCTTCAATACACATTCTTGGTTCGTGGTCCATGTCATCCTTCAGTCATATCACCAAGTATCACCATACGGCTAAAAAGGAAAGCTGTGCAGCTCTCTCCGGAACTTTGCAGTTAATGTATATCCTGTTTCGGATTTTTCTTTACATGCAAAGCTACTGCGAGAGCTGCATAGCTTTCCTCTTTAACCGAATGGCTACGATATGATGGACGCGTCCAAGTAATTACTTCTTTATTACAAACCTTATCTGCCTTGCGAGATTAGCCTAAGGGCAGTGGATTAACACCCCTTCCCTTTCGAATTAATCAGTTTGCCCTCGCTCTGGAATTCCTAGCAGTCTGGTTAGCTTATTTGGTTGAGCGACTGCTTCCAACAGGTGCAGGTTTGAAGCCTTACCAGCAATATTTTTTCCCTGGGAACATTCCGTGATAGCTGCTTCTTCCTTTCGCCCTTGTCTTTCGTGCTACCTTTACCGGGAACTTCATGTTGCGCAGGAGCTCCGTTGACGAATTTCTGTTGGGGAATCAGATCCGCACACGCGCGTGTTCGACCGTAAAAGTTTCCGACGCCCTTCTCCTGTTCTGTTTTCGCCAACAGTGAAAACTTGGCCTAACAGCTGGGCGATGTCTGCTGGAGATATGAAACGACTTCCATCAAGCAACACTACGCTTCCTACACGTGTGGGACAATCGCCTTCGATTTGGCTGCCTCGCGCTCGATGGAGCTGTACAAAATGTGCTTGCGCTGAAACAGCGCGCTGGCAGACACGTGTGTGCGCTGTGCCAGGATGCGGTAGTACATAAGAGGCTGCATGTCGAGGTGTGCGTTCAGAAGAGCGTCAGCCTACCTCCGGTTTCGAGTATGTGCATTCGACGCGCCAATTCATTTATTGAAGCCAAAGCTTTACTACGCCAGCCATCGAGCCATTTCGGCTCGTCGCGCCGTATGCCGTATGTAGTATGCCGTGGCCGACCTTGAGCCGCCGTTGCCTAGCAACGCCGCAGCCGCGATCCAACAGATGACGCCGCCGTCAACGCCGCTGCCGTCGCCGCTCGCTCCACCAGATGTGCTCCGCTGGTGTAGAGGGAGATGAGGCGTCACCTCACGGTGGGGATATATATATATATATATATATATATATATATATATATATATATATATATGTGTGTGTGTGTGTGTGTGTGTGTGTGTGTGTGTGTGTGTGTGTGTGTGTGTGTGTGTGTGTGTGTGTGTGTGTGTGTGTGTGTGTGTGTGTGTGTGTGTGTGTGTGTGTGTGGAGGACAGCGCGTTTTTCTTTTTATTTGTTCCCCCTTTTTTCCTTTCTATCTATATCTTTTCTGGTATTCTTTGCCTCCGTTTGTTTCTTTTGTTCATGTGTCGTACATGTGTGCCAGTGCCAACCCATTAAGAAGACGAAGAAGACCCCTGTAACCGCAGTCTTGAAAAAGGACAGGCTCTTTCCGAAACGTCGAATCAAAATAAATCTATGGCTAAATGAAGCGTGTTCAACTTTGAATTTTTGCCTCTAGCAACCAAATACGCTGATCTTTCTAAACTATATATATATATATATATATATATATATATATATATATATATATATATATATATATATATATATATATATATATATATTGGCTTCGCCTCAGTGTATTGTACATAGCTGATTTAATATCTGCAGCGGACCCACCGCGGTGGCTCAGTGGTTGACGCTCGGCTACTGATCCGGAGTTCCCGGGTTCCAACCTGAGCGCGGCGGCTGCGTTTTTATGGAGGAGAAACGCTAAGGCGCCCGTGTGCTGTGCGATGTCAGTGCACGTTAAAGATCCCCAGGTGGTTGAAATTATTCCGGAACCCTCCAATACGGCGCATCTTTCTTCCTTTCTTCTTTAACTCCCTCCTTTATCCCTTCCCTTACGGCATGTTTCAGGTGTCCAACGTTATATGAGACAGATGCAGCGCCATTTCCTCTCCCCAAAATGCCAATTATAATTATATCTGCAGCGGGTCCTTCGACCTAAGATATTAAACTTATTTTTGGAATATGGCGGAGCGCTTGGCTTGAAGTACTCTGGCACGGGTCGGCCCGGTATTTCACTGCCTCCGGAATCGGCCCGGTGCATATTAGCGCGGCGCGCCTTTTTTTCACTTTTGCTCCCCTATCCTTTACCCCTGCTACTTTTAGCACGCGGCAGCGAGCGTGGCTCGTCTTGAGCCAGTAGGCAAGCACGTGCTTTTTCCGTTTCCATCTTCCTCTCAGCAACATCAGACAGTCAACATATTGTATACGATACAATACACTGAGGCGAAGCCCATATATATAATAAAAGGTTGTTTTTATCCCCAGCATGATATCTGATACCTGATTTAATGTCTGCAGCGAGTCCTTAGACCGAAGATATTAAACTTATTTTTGGATAATGATGGAGTGCTTAGCTTGAAGCACTCCTGCAGGGGTCGGCACGGTATTGCACTGGCTCCGGCATCGACACGGGGCATATTAGCGCGGCGCGTCTTTTTTATCTCTCTTTATTCTCCCATGCTTTAACTATCCTACTTTCTGCACGCGGCAGTGAGCGTGGCTCAGCTTGAGCCAGTAGGCAGTCCCGTCCACTTTCCTTTTCCTTCTTCCTCCCAACAACATCAGTCATTCAGTCTCAGTGTATTGTAGTCGTTATGGAGAGCGCGAAAGAGACGCAACAACAACCGAACGAAGCGAGGAAGAGACAACGTGCTCAATAGACGCCAGAAGGACGCGCCGCACGACTCGAGAAGCGTCTTAACGAAGATGCAGCTACAAGTCCTGCCACGTCCCGGAGTTACTCTTCAACTGCGGTGGAGACCGGTTTGAGTTCTTGAGAGCGTCGGAATGAGACGCTGAGTAGACGACGTGCCGAGGAAACGAAGCTTTCGCAGTTCAACTGGGAATAACCAGAGCTAAACCACAGGCAATTTTTTCATGCGTGATTCGCACGACACGCTCCCTGCCTAACGAAATGACCACCGCTCGCCAACGCGCCTTTAATTCTCTCCAAGCTCCCGACGTGAACTCCTCAATCTCCAATAGAGTGGCCAACAGTGCCTGGCGGTCTGAAACTTGGGTAACAGCGTCTCGCAGCAGCAGTGAATCCATTCGTCACCTGCGGTGATCGCGCGATAGTCCGAGCGGCGAACTTAGCTTGACCGATAGCGGCGCGTGGTCACTAATAATCGGTAGACTGCGGAAAAGTAAGTGCCTCTCACGCACGTAGACGCGTGTTGCAAGCAGAGGGGGAACACACGAGCGATCAAACCGTACTCGTCTCCATGTAATAAAAACCGGGAATTTGTTGGCAGGGAACGCGCGACTAAACCGGCAAGCTATCGTTCGTGATAGGTTGATGAGCACTCATCTGCACACCGTCCGTTTCTCCACGAGGATAAGACGCAGTTAGTCTTCCTGGAGGGCACAATGCATGGTATTGTGAAAGTAACTTCCGATGAATTAAAAATTGTTTGTGAACTAATGCCTAGCAGGCGCGTATAAAATGAATAATCGAAATTTCTGGTTTTCTCAAATATTTGTCAATATCTCAAAATCATTGCCACCATAGGCGCAATGTGCGCACGGTCCGCATAAACCTAAAACAAACAAAACACCAGCAACAAATCGTCCTAAATTCGTCAGCAAAAAACAAGCGCTTCAAAGTGTAAGAGATTTTTAAAAGACAAAAAAAAATTGTCGCGCAGCTTTCGTCCTTATCATTCGATCATGTCTCTACGCGGCACTCGCGGTAATACAGGACGTACCACGTTCGCCGCTATGGACGAGGGTAGCGCTGGTGAACATTTCTGTCCTTAAACGTCATAAGGAGACCGGAAGTTACACGGAAGTTACAGGGAAGGCGACGACATGCTTATATAAGTGGGTAGTGGAAATTTTCACTCCAAGTTGGCGTCATGTTGATAAAATATGTCAGTCACAACTATTCTGAACTGAGTTCCATCATCTAGGTTTCGTGAACTATGATACGTGGGATAATCTGCGTACAGAAATTTCCCAAGGGGCTCTGTAAGGGGGAGCCGAGTCGAGATGTTACCTGCAGGGCAAGTGATCTTCAAATGCCTATTGCATGGTGCACTGTATCATGTGTGCGAGTCGCGACCGGCGTGACAATAATAGGAGCACTATGGTTGGTCGAAAAATACCATGGCCGAGTGGTTTCGGATTTCGAGTTCCGCTGCTGGACCTGGACAAAGGTGGCAATCAGCCTCACCATCGGCAACAGTCCGAACCCAGCTGCACGGTACTTTCAGAAGCCAACTGGCGCGTGGCTACTGATTTATTTGGCATACAATGCTGTGATGACTTTGTAAAAGCCATTTAGCATATACTACAGCAGACATAATGCGTAAAGAGTCTCATTTTTTCTTTGAGGAAACGAAAGGCGCATCACTGCCTCCCTTTGAACGTGGACACCACTGCCTCCTCAAAGCGCTACATATGTGTCTAGTGGCCCAGGGAGCCAGTTATGCTCCCTTCCTTTCAAATGAAACGAAATAGGTTGTTGGGGTAAGGAAATGGCTCGTATCTGTCTCATATTTCGGCAAACACCAGAACCGCGCCTTAAGGAAATGGATAGAGGAGGGAAGAAGAGAAGAAAGCAAGAAAGATGTGCCGTAGTGGAGGCATCCGGAATAATTTCGACCACCTGGGGATCGACGCCGGCCACACACAGTATTCTTGCCACAGCCACCTTTCTCGACCGAAAGGTTACTCTGTAGTGGATCCCTGACCACGCCTCAATTCCCCGTAAAGACCACGTTCATGCGCTGGCCCGAGAACTCTCCGCCCGGACCCCGGACGTTCAGGCACCCAATCCTGCGCGAGAGGCCCCAGCGGCATACATATCATCAAATCACCAAATTCTACAAACTCAGCCGCATGACATTGCCACCACCCCACAGTACCTTGTCGCTCTTTTCCGCTGCCACATCGCGACAATTACAGAAGCGCTGCTTTATTTCACGCCACCGTGTCTCATGCTTTCATCCTCATTTTAACACCTGTGGCGTGCCCAGATCCACTTTTCCACTACGTTTGGGAATGTCCTTTCCCACAGGCCCCTATAGGGGAATTTTCCCCTATGCACCTTGGTTTCGGTGACTGTTAGCCTCCTTCATATATTTGTCAAACGAGCCCGTACTTTCCTTTACCTTGTCTGCTACTAGCTTAACGAGGGTCTCGGTTCTGGCAGTCTTGATGCCGCAGGTAGCATAAGAGGGCTCTCGCACAGTTTCCGCCTTCGCCGTTCGATGACGTTCCACGTCACACTCGCGGTAATACAGGACATGCTACGTCCGCCGCTATGCACGAGGGTGGCGCTGGTGAACACTCTAAAGAAAAAAGTTCACTTAGACGTAATAAACATAAATACCCTTTAGAGCAGCAGACTGGACAGCCGTCGTCGTAGATCGGTTGGTGGAGCACCGGACGCGATATTGGAGGTCGTGTGTTCGGATCCCACCGGCGGCCTGGTTGTTTTTTCGGCTGCTTTAAAGTAATTTTCTTTAAGTGACAGATTAATCGAAGTAATATACCCCACTGATCAGCTATACAAATTTTAAAAAAAAAGAAATTTCACTATGCACCTTGGTTATGGTGACTGCTAGCCCCATTCATATATTTGTCAAACGAGCCCCACCTTTCCTTTACCTGTATATATATATATATATATATATATATATATATATATATATATATATATATATATATATATATATATATATACACGCTTCGCCTCAGTAGATTCTATTCGTTATGGGGAGCTTGAAAGAGACTCAACGACGAGAGAAAGAAGCGAGGAGGAAATAACGCGTTTAAGAGAAGCCAGAAGAACGCGCCGCGCGACTCGAGAAGCGTCATAACGAAGATGCGGCTAGAAGAAGTCGTGCCACGTCCCGGAGTGACTCTTCAACTGCGAAAAGACCGCTTTCAGTTCTGGAGAGCGTCGGAATGAGACGCTGTGTAGACGACGTGCCGAGGAAACGAAGCTTTCGCAATTCAACTATGGTTAACCAGAGCTAAACCACAGCCAAATTTTCACTAAGTAATCTGCCGAATCACTCCTCAGGTGTGAAAACCTGAGGACACGTCTGAAACCAAATGGTCACATTTTCTGAACTGCTTCTCTAAGTGGCTTGTGCCGCAACAAAATAATTCAGTTTACGTTTCCTTTTGAATGGTGTTGACTACACGTAGACTGATGATGCGATGCGACGACGTCTTCCAAACTTGAAGCCACTAAGTCGCTTTATTCGAGGACAAATTTAACTTAACAATTTAATATTCCTTTCAAAACACGAAGAAAAATCATCAAAAGCAACTGATCCAGAAAGAGATCTCACAAGGACAGCCCTTGAATTATTTTCAATCCCCTTGTTATAAGAGGACCAGGAGCAACACAGGAAAAAATTAATAATAATAATAATTGGTTTTAGAGAAAGGAAATGGCGCAGTATCTGTCTTACATATCATTGGACACCTGAACCGCGCCTTAAGGGAAGGGATAAAGGAGGAAGTGAAAGAAGAAAGGAAGAAAGATGCGCCGTATTGGAGGGCTCCGGAATATTCTCGACCACCTGGGGATCTTTAACGTGCACTGACATCTCACAGCACACGGGCGCTTTTGCGTTTCGCCTGCATCTAAACGCGGCCACCGCGTTCAGGATCGAACCCCTTACTCGCTTCTGCGGAACCGTCTGCTCCAGTTGCTAAGAGACGCTTTCTTGTTGTGTCACTCGATAGTCGTCGGGCAAGGCAATAGATCTCTCATTAAGGAATGAGTCGGGGCTAGTTGGAAAACCACGTTTGAGGTAAAGCAAGCAGAAAGACGCGGGCTAGTGAGCACGATCGAGAAGCTTTTCATAACTGCTGCTGCTATCATCGAAAGATTAAAAGAAAGTAATCTATATGATATGGTTGCCCCGAAACACGCGGACGAATTTAACTGACGTGGCTTGGTGACGGAAATGAAAAGAGCCTTTTTTCCCTA
This sequence comes from Amblyomma americanum, assembly GCF_052857255.1. Lineage (NCBI taxonomy): Eukaryota > Metazoa > Arthropoda > Arachnida > Ixodida > Ixodidae > Amblyomma > Amblyomma americanum. The sequence continues at coordinate 58,263,045 of NC_135498.1, read as the reverse complement.
GTTCTGTTTCTTCAAAAGGGATACGAAAAGGGGCAAAAATAAACCATTACTAGGGAAAAAAGCCGCCTTTCGTTCGCGTTACGCAGCTGCTGCTACTCTGCTTACTGACGCACTGAAGATAGGTTTGACGCCATGATATTCGTAGTGAGCTGGCGTAAAGAAATAGAGAGCGGGGAGGGGCAACAATGCCCTCGTGGCATTAAGATAAAACCAATAATAAACTGAACAAAGTGCTGCTACTAGAGCTTCACGTACTCGCTTATCCGTAAAAGCGCCTAAATAATACTGGTACATTATTGGGAAACGCCTTTGTGATCAGGTTGTGAATAAGCCGCTCGGTAAATTTTGATGTTGCCTTTCACGTTTTAACACTCGCCTTTCAGCTTTCTTGACCTACGTTCTTGGCTTTCTTGGCCTTGGCCTAGTGCAAGCGCCTGTGGTGCGGTGGACAAACCATGCGACTTCTGACAGCGTGGTGCAGAAAGTGCGATGTGAACCGAGGCGGCTGTGATCGGGAGAAGAAAGGCCGCGACGCGTGACGACAACGAGGCGCCCTAATCGGAAGAACAAAGGCGGCGGAGAGCGCACCAAACATGCAAAACTGAGGCGAAAACGGGCCACGCCCCTTTGCTTGAAGTAAGCTCGTAGTGGGTGTGATGTAGCAGGAAGAGACCAAGTTATGAGGCACTGTTGCGTTCCCGGGTGTTCGGCCTACATTATTAAAGTGCACCGGATATTTGGCTTTGCTCGTGACAGCGCGCGCCAAAAAAATTGCCAGTCGCAGGTCAAACCAGACTGCCTGACCAAATAAGAGAGGTAAGGCACGCGAAACGCTTGTTTTTCCGAACAATTTATGCTGGGGAAGGGCGCATAATGCAAAACTTATTTTTGCATCCTCATTATTATTTACATTTGCAGCCATAAAACGCACCTTTCCGCGTTAATTTCATGGCTCGAAATAAGTAATCCTGATTGTTGGAAAAATAATTGAAATGTGCAGTATCCGGGACAAGGCATTGCAGTTGAATATGCTACACAAGTCGTAAGAATGCGGTTATGAAGGAACATAGCGCAAAGTGAACGCTACAGAAGAGAACCAATTCACGCATGAGTGCACCGACTGTTCATAAGGCGCCGACTTTCTCGACAGATTAGCTGCGAAAGATAGTATACTTTAGAGTAACTACCTCTGATACACTGTTCAAAAAATCTCTGGTACCACTCTGTCTCAGTAGAACACCACATTTCCTCAATTCCACGCGACAGCTGCAGTTTTCTGTTCGAAACGGCGCGCTGCCGCATTGCGCTCAATGCAGTTGAGCGGGAGAGTGGGACACAAGATGCCCCCGCCGAGAGCGGTGTATTCACCCTGAAAGCAGCCCTGGCTTATCGAGGCACCCTACTGTTGACGGGAACGTGGCGACATATGGCGGTGCTGCCCGGTGATCCTCCACAAGTTGACAATCTAAATGTGAAACGATGGCTTTTTTTCTCTGCGTCCTTCCTTGGGACCGAAATGAATGCTTGTAGAATGCAGTGGCTAGATCAGATCAATTCCGCCAGGCCGTTCTCTATACACAGAGTAACCATAATCTCTGTCGGCTTTGTCATAGATGTGTAGAGAGATGGGCGAAGTCCTTCGATGCCAGAGAACAGCCAGAGCCTCTGATGGTGTTTCTTTTATTGTTTTACATCATTCGCCGTGCTTTCACGTAAAGCGAACGTATTAGTTTTGTTAGTATAATATAAAACGACGAAACGAGAAAAAGGATATTCATTTATTAACACAATTTACAGTATACTTTCTTTTTATACTGTCATCAAGCTCCCACCCGACGATCTCATCAGGATGTCACCCGATGAGCCATGAATTTGTTTTTACGAGCTAAATAAAATATCAAAAACCGGAATATACACGGTTCGAATGATAATAGCATAACGATAACTCACTCTATGCAACAAACAGGCAAAAAAGTGTACTGAAATTGTGTTTCACCAAGCCTCAACATTATTCGCCTGTGTCCTGGTGAACGCGTGCTGTGGTAATACTGTGCTGAAAAAGCCATCTATTTACCTAACAAATTCCATACTTCAGAATTATTTAAAGCCTTCCCTGAAACATCTGGTATAAGAACCGTATATAAAACCACAGAACGAACGGGTCTGCTAAATGTTTCTGTATCTGTGCCAGTTTTTTCACCACGTGAGCAATGTGGTCGCTGTCATCGCACCTTTATCGGCATACAAGTAATCATGCGCCGAACGTATCTTCGTCTGTTTCCCTTTGATACGTTTCTAGTGTGTCTTTGTGCTTGTCGGTGGCCGAGATGCCATCGTTACCTTCTACAAGAACAGTTCCGACCGGCCTGTGTCCCTCTTGTTATGTTGCCCGGGAATGGATCAAACCTTGCGAAGTCAAGGCCCTCGCGACATATCAGAGACTATAACGACTAACGCATGATGTGAAATCGCATGATGTGAACTGCCGCGAGGGGCAGGCGGCGCCTAACTGAATTTAATCTAAATAATTTATTTGACTCCTGCCACAGTGGACAGGTTGCTCACAACTCAGTGGGCAGATTGTCACCTGTGACGATAGACGGGCTTCGATCACCTCACATAGTGGCGTTACCTTGTGGCGTCATCGCCGAGTCTACCCATTAGGTGCGCCACTAGCCCACGTGAGGTTTTGAAGTCACCGCCCTTTCAACCAGCCAGGGACTGTTCTGAACAACGGATGCTGGATCATATAATATTTAGTGCTACCTTCCTAAATTTGCACATCAAGACATTTTGCTTCCAATATACGCTAGCAAACTTTTCCAGAGGCTGATAAATCACGAAACCTTCTACAATACTTGTGTCCAGGTAAAGCAACCTGGAATGAAGCTCTCCATGTCGATCTCCGCGCCAGAAGTCATGGCCCAGCTATAGGAAGAAGCGTTTTTAGGCGTACCAGTAGGGCTGTTTAACAGCAATTTCCGGTTCATTTAGGCACGATGTCCCGCGTTTGTCCTGACTACACATGGCAACCGGCAGCTATTTACGCTGTTTTCACGACCTAGGCGTTGAAGCTATAAGCGAAAGTTGCACTGCAATCCTCCAGAATTTGTTCTCCCCTTTAATGCCTCCAAGCGACTGAAACGTCACTTTTTATGCCCGCAGTGGAAAAAGAGCAGCGCTGCCTGGCTGCTGTAGGACACCGAAAGTACTCGCAATTTCACATTTTTCCTGAGCATTATTTAGACAGTAGCGCAGAAGGAAAGGAGGAAATTGAAACGACGGCGGCCACGTGGAAAGCGTAGCAGGAAACATGAACGTATTTGCGAGCCTCGCAATAAATCTCAATTATCCAATTCAACATGAAGTACACCAATTGTCTTCGGAGCAGTTACAGGTAAATAAATTTTTTTTTTGTAGAAGACATGCATGGTTTGGAAATTTAGTGGTACTTTTTTGATTTGCATAAAATTCTAGAGAAGATTCGGCCTATTTTAGAACCGAATTTAAGATGAAAACAATATATTTGAATTTACCATGCTATTAGGGTGCGCTCGTACACCCTCGTATCGTCAGAATATCTTGCTCACCGCTACTGATTTGCACATCGGCGGCAAGAAGAGCTTGACCAACAAGAGTGAAATGCCTTGGAACATATTTTGCCTTTAGGTGAGAGAAAATCTCCACATCATGATTTCCGCATTTTAATGCAGCTTTTATGCTCAGTCATGTTTCTGTACTTGTCTCTAGTCAGTCCATTGCAATCGCAATATATACAGAAAGGGATCCTCATCATTTCGTTTTGATAAGCGCATAGAAATGTGGAAAAGTGCAACGTTTTGAAACAACTTGCGGCGAAATATTAGAAACCTCAGACTAACTCCATACTGTTGAGAAGAACATTATGGCATGTACCCTGTTTAAAGGGGGTAAAAGATACCCCATAATGTACGGGCCTCGCACGATCTAATATGAATTCCCTTTCGCTGCATTTAACGCTGTTGACTAAAGAATAGGAAAGTCGCACTAAGACACTGATCTCATTAGATTTCTACAGACAGACGAGTGGCACTGCGGAAGATCACATCTCTTCAACGCTGGAGGAGCTTCAAAGCTCAGCACAGAATAAAACCAAGTTTGGATATCAACACAGAATGCGGATTGTATTCGATGATTACATTCTAGAAATTCGGCAACTTATAAAGAGTTGTTTGCTCGGAAATGGTTGCACAGCGTAAGTATCTTAAGATTCCCTTGTAAAAAACGGGCAATGATATGCTGCAGGGAAACATTTCTTATTCAAGGTTGTGCTAAAGGGAATGTCCGGTTAGTGGGTTTTAGCTGAGAAGAACACTGACAGAGGGTTTAGTGTCCTTTCTACAAATATCAGTATCTAAAGTCAGCAGTAGTAAGTTCCTTGGGAAATTAATAAAACTTTTATTTACAGTCACGTCAATTTAAATGGGAACAAAGAGCAGGAGAAATATTTGTCAGGGAGAACGAGAATATTTATCTCGTTAGAGCGGTGGAGTGGACGGCTTGCCGATTCCAGGACTCCTGTGGTCACCCCTGCTCGACGAATAAAATTCTTCCTAAGATCTATCGAGGCTTCTTCATTGTTGTGGTATTTGAGCGCAACCAGGTATATCTACCATCTCTGTCACGCTGATGGTGGTACAGATCAGATCTAATTAAGAGTGTGACGCGGTGAACATCGCAACCCAAGCTACTGGTCACAATTGCAGTAGTGTGTTTTGAACACTGTCTAGTGCCCCAGCATTACCTACAGAATTACATGTTCCCGTAATTATAAAACGGTGAGCGCCCGCCAAATCAGCGCTGAAGCTAAGTGGTGAGTACATGTGGATGGAAAGATCTGTACAGAAAGGAACATGACCCGTACAAAGCTAAATCATGTTTTTTCACATCTACTGCGGAATTTATTCTTGTCTGCTGTTGCTTGTAGAAGGCTCCGAGAAGTACGTGACACCTACGGTGCGCTTTCAACACCTAGCTGGTTCCTGAGCCATTTTAAGGATGTCAACGTTATTTACTGGCACCCCTTCTTCTTTTAATTGCATAGAAAAATATTTAAAAAACCCTTGGTTTATGATGCTATTCTTCACTACGGCGACGGATTTGATCATGCCTGACTTCTGATGCAAGCATCTTCGGGAAAAATGGCTTTGTTGCATATATTGCCGCGAATCATTCTGCTGTTCGTACTGTTCGTGTGATGCAGACAGCGACCAGAATTACCTCGATCGATCGCATCGAGGCGGAGCCGATTCTGCGTTGTTCCAGACTGTTGCGGTAACTCGGCACGCCGCATTTCGAAAGCTTGCTATCTGCTTTAAATTGCGCAGGGACGAGAGCGTCGGGAAGGAAGGAAAACGTTTATTGAGCTCTAGAGAGTAGGTGAGCAATTTGGCGGAGTCAGGTGTGTCGTCCGTCTTCTTAGCCATGGTCGACTGCCCCTAGTCCAGGGCTCCGCTGGAGCGTCGGGAATTCTCTTCGACAACCGCCAGGCACGCTTGTTGCTAAGCTGCCGGGTCATTCAGTTCTCAGTGGGCGCAGGTCAGCTTAAGACTAAGTTTCGTTAAGAAGCCCTTTTCGCTGCCTTCGTGCACGCCGGACTGCCGTGACCAGTGCGTTAAAATATTTCGAAACCTCGCTAGCTATTGTTTAACACAAACGCTTTTCAAAGATATTAAACAAAAGGGGGAGATGTCTGTCACGCTCTCGTTGGTGGTAACAAAACGCACGTGTAAAGGTCTCATAGTTGTGTTCAGCTCCACGTGCGTCAAGTACATTTATTGCAACAGGAGCGGCAGCGCATGTGTGCTTCGCTGTATCGTTAAAGAAAGAACAAGCACAAAAAGTTTTCTTTCCTGCTACTGCGTTTTAGTAGAAAAAAATACAGATTTCCGCTGCAGTTAACAATTCACAGCCAGGTTGTCACAAAGGAAGGTAGCGAGCTTGTGAGAATACGTTAGAGATGCTCGTACTTGCGGTATGTGCAATATGGTATTCTCTTACATATGCCAGGTGTTTCAGGGTGTCTTAAGTAATAAGCTATACTTGACCGATTTCTGATAATTAACTTTTTAACTATGAAAGCTAGGCGACTGGTTCTAATTTGAGATGTGTAGCTATATTAAATATCATATAAATTTTAAGAATTTCGAAAACGCAATAGTCCTCGGCGCTGAGTTTACATAAAATTGGGCTGCATTGTGCAGAAATACACGCGTTTGCTAACGGCATGCAGGGAAAGAAATCTTTCCAGTCCACGTAACTAGTGAAAAAAGCCAACATTGGTCCAGCCACAGCGCCAAGGGTAATTGCGTTTTCAATATTCTAAAAATTGATATGCTAATATTAACGACCAGCAACAAATTTCTAATTGCAACTAGGCGCCTTACTCGACAAGTGAAAGGTAAATTATTCAACATTATTTAGCCGGCTTTCTGCTTAAAGGGGCTGTGAACCAGTGCTTAAAATGATGCCGGCTATGCCACAGGTGAATTCTTTGCGACGCAGATACTGACTTAAAAAGAATTACAGGAATAGGCTCACATGCACGGGAGTTATTTAATGAAGTAATTTCAAATTACAAGCAAACAAAATGTTGCCCTCAACTCGATTTTCGCGGTGCGTCCCATTCCCGTTTTATTTTTCCAATGACGCAATTGGGTGGTGCCGATAAAAAAAAACAACCTGAGCACGCCGCGGAAGTTTGCACACAATGGTTTCCTGTTTGCTGTAACTCGTTTTCGCCAAGGCTGGCAGCGTCGTTTCCATTGTTACAACAGCCACGAGGACGCCAAGTTTGCCCAGCGATGATTCATAGCGCCGTGACCCGTCAACAAGAAGGGAACACTGATCAATGGCCTCCACCCAATAATCCGAACGAGACCGGGAGATATTGCGACGCAGTGACGACTTGATCAAGATTCTTAACCATAGCGCGCACTGCGTACGCACTGATTGGTCCCGACGCGGCAGGCGGACGCGCTGTTGACTGGAACGTGACGACATCTGGCGCCACCGCCCGGTGATCCTCCATTAGTTGACAATGTGCTCTAGCAAATGTAAAATGACTTTTTCCTTGCTTCCTTCCATGGGACCGAAACGAAAGCTTGTAGAATACAGTGGCTTGACCAGATCGATTTCGCCAAGGCGTTCTTGATACTTTTGTGCCCGGACAGCTAGCCCGGATTCCAAATCTACAAGATGAAAAACTTCTCCTGAGAACGCCCTTGGACAAGCCCAGTGCTGCGCCGCAAGGCACCAGCGCCCTAACGCTCCCTTGACAAGCAAAGATGCTGCGCCCCCTAACAGGGGCGCTCTACGCAGAAACATCGGCGAGCGACTTGTCCAAACATGCTGCAATTGCTAGACAGCCAGGCGCCGGTTCCCCTTTCCCCCTGGAAGTCTCCGCGCGCGGCAAACTTGAAGCGGGTGACCAGCGCAGTCGCTGGTTGGACCTCTCGGACGGCTGTCAAGTGCTGGCTTTTTATTGGTCCGTTTGAGTGACGACCGTTTCTCGGGGCTATATAAGCCCCAACGCTACCGCCTGGAGAGGACTCCGTTCTACAGAGCCTGTTCTACAGAGACCGACCCAACGGGAGCCGAGTGCCGCTCACGAGGGGTGGAAGATGTGTGAAGCGTTGGAGTCTCGCTGGACGTCGCTGTACGAGAACAGTCGCGTTTGCTGCTAGCTCTCTGCCCCCGTGCCGATCTCATCCTGTATAATGCTCTGTACATAATGTATTAAGTCCCTTTTGTTGTTCTCACCGGCGCCTGACTTGGAGTCTTCGCTACCGACCAGGGAGCTGACAACGCTCTGTCACAAAAAAAGGGGTGGCGAGCGTTACGGGTCCACCTCAAAGTCACAACATTGGTGGCAGCGGTGGGATGCCAAGTCGCAATATTGGTGGCAGCGGTGGGATCCCCAATCGCAACATTGGTGGCAGCGGTGATATCCCCAATCGCAACACAGGATGGCAGCTACGAGATTGACCGGCAACAACTATTTCGGCGCGGTGAGTGCCTGAAGTTTACCTCAAATAGCAGACTTTCTCTGAGAGAGGTTATAGTAGCTTAGAGAAGGTCTTGGTGTAGCATTGTGTTAATCGTGTGTGTTTCAAGCCTAGTAAGAGTGTTTTGAAAACCAGGGGATGCTCGGGGGTTTAACAGGGCAGTGTAGAAATACTTGCGCGTGTCTTACTAGTAGCAATATAGTAGTGTACGCCGAGCATATTCTAAAATTGTAAACAGCAAGAGGCCAGTGTGAACGATGGACAGGTACAAGGTAAAGGAGCTTCTCCAAACTTCTGAGGAGTTGGGCATTGAAATAGGCACAACAAAGAGAAAGCATGCGATCATTGATCTCATGAGGACTGAGGACCTAACGGTTGAGGAAACCGAAGAGGCATGGGCTGATGTCAAAGAGAAGGAATGTCGCGAGAAAGAAAACGGACGTAGGGAGAAGTCAGAAAAACGCCTTGCTCGCAGAGAGACAGAAAACAGCGGCGTGCTCGCACAATGAAACTGTTGGACTTGGAGCTTGAAGCGCAGCGGATGAGTTTAGATAGGGATGAAACATTATCTGTTCTGCTTGGCTGCGGCTGCGGCGCTTCGCGATCGCCGAGGATATGGCAGTGTATTTGGCGGATTTTCAGAGCATCTGCGAGAAAAAGTGCATTGAACGGAATGGTTGGACACAGGTGCTGGTAGCACTTCTTTCCAGCGAAACGCCTGCAATGGTCAATGATTTGTTAGACGGGAATGTAGACAGCTACGATGAGCTCAAAACGTTTTTATTGGGAAAGTATCGGCTCTCACCGCTGGAACTCCGGAAAAAGTGCGAGTATGAAGGTCGGAAGTCGTACTTCGATCTTGCGTACCAGTTTAAAGCCGACATTTTAGAATGGTTCGATAATGCAGAAGGTCGGAACGACCGTGGCGCATAGGTGGAGTGCGTAGCTGTAGAGCAGTTCTGCCAATGCTGCACAGAGGAAGGTAGTCCGCACTTGGCAGATGTTGTTGCTGCTGTATCAGTGGGAGACGCCCCATTCGCAAACGGAGGAAACCTCTCTACCTTCGGATAAGGTAGCCACGGCATGGGACGACGCTGCGGTTACAGCGTTCTGGCTCACTGAGACTGGAGAGGAATTAAAGGAAACTCGACCTCATAGCGATAAAAAAGCAGAAGAAAAAGGTTGCGGCCCCGCCAGTCATAACAAAGGGACCGGCGATGGTTTGGTTGTGCACGCTGGCAATAAAGAAATGTTTCAGCAGGTAATTTCAAGCCCCCAGATCCATGCCACTTTGAAAGGGAATGTCGTGGTTCAAGCAGGCTGTGAAAAATCTCATCATAACGCAGCTGGTGAGACACCCGAGAACGGTTCTTTGAAGGTAGGCGACGGCAGAGTTGCAGCGGCCCGCGACAGATCGCCAGAAAGTAAGGAACCGAGCCCAGACAAAATCGCAGAGGTGACCGAAATTTCCGAACAGCTGTTACCTGGCACTGACAGCAGGGCTCAGTGTGATTTGCAACGCAAGGTAACTCGCGAACGCAACAAGCCTTTGGGAACTAATGGGTTAAGTTTTGATGTTGCGGCGAGGGCCGACAGCTTCACACTTGACGGCACCGCGATAACTGCAGGCGCGCCGAAGAGATCCGTTAGGGCTACTTCGAAAAGGCGACTGCGCTCAAAGAAAACTAATTTCGGCAGTCGCGCAAAGAAGAAAAGGGTGCAGATCAAGACGCTTGTACGTTTACGGGCCAGCAAATCACATAAATGCCCGAAATTGACTACGCGGCCCTCAAGAATTTCGAGGCGTCGCAGGAAAGCCAATTTGACAAAGCGTGCCTTTGCAATGCGAAAGCCACTTCCGCAACGGTAGGAACACTGTAGGAGTAGCCCTGGGGCAAGTGACGAGCGCACTGGGCTACAGAGAAAGGCGCGCGGTCACCAGAAAAAGGGACGCCGCAGAGTGTGCGCGAGTCGGAGGGGGGAAGGCAACAACCCCTTTGGGACGCCTGCAGGGAACCCAGAGAGGAGGAAGCGCCCCTTTCGGATTAAGCATAAGAAGCGCTTCCCTGGCTTTGGGCACATGTCCTGGAGAGGCGGAACTAATGTGCTTCTCAACTTTTGCGATGGGTCGGCTGGTAGAACGGCCTTCCGATTGCGACAGCGCAGGGCGCGACTAAAGAATGGAGGACTCCAGGAATAAGTGCTCCCTGTATTTGGTGTTTGCTTTTTGTTTCTTTTTCCAGTGGCAGAAAGACGAAAGCTAACCAGGTTTTGAGCCTTTTACCTGGGTGTATTTTGTACTTTTTGTGGAAATTTCGGTGCGAAGATGTAGCTTTTGAAATCGTTCCTTGTAGCGGTAACGATTTATTTTGTGAAATATACTCTTACCTACGCGATTATCCTGGTATTTTTGCTCTTTTCATGGCATCGCTTATGTTAAGTTCGATGCAGGTTGTGTTCCAGCATGCACACGTGCATAACTTTAGCTGAGCGGCTCATTTTGAAAGCATGCGCTGAGGCGCGGAAGTATAGCGAATGAACTCATGGGCCATTGTGGCGTAGTCACTCGCATTGAAGCCTCGTGCATAATTTCGGTTATTTATGTGAGCTTTGTTACGTGTTTTTCAAGTGCACTTACTTGCAGAATATGTTAGGTGCTACTATCCGCAGACATTGAAACGTGGGCGAAGCCTCTGTTGGGCATTGTAGCTTAGGTAGCTGGCGTAAGCTCATAGAGATGCTACCTTTTCACCTGAATTAAGTATTGGAGCATGCTCCAGCCTCGACACTGTTTTGTGGTGCAGGTTTCGCGCATTAAAACCGAAGTCGTGCCGCTACGCAGAACAGAAAAGAAGAACGCATGGACATCTCTGCTAGTTTCGAACAGGATGTAGATCGGGGCAAAATGAATGACCTCATTTGCTTCCTCAGTAGTGCGTTTTCTGTACAAGTGATTTCAAGGGGACTATTCTATTTTCATTTTTATTTTTGATTATAATGCTTCCTGATATTTTGGCGTGTTGTTAATTTGAAAAATGGTTGCTTGAACCGTGTACCAGATCGTACACCTGCCTCTTGTTGCAGCGGGAGCAAACAAGGGGACAGCAATTTAGTTAGGTTGATTTGGATTATGGCTTTGTCTGGTGTTTGACAGAAGACAGAGGGCACTTGCTTGTGTTTGGTGTTGCCTTTTGCCGGTCAGATTTGCAAGCTGCAGAACGACCACCCATGACCAGTGGCGAGAAGCAAGGGCATCGGAATGACCCCAGCGAAGCTGGTCTAGGTGCCTTGGCGATAACGCTGTGAGCAGCGATCCTGGCCCGGCGAGTGGGACCTGGGCACGTGAAGCTACCTGGCGTCCGGACGCTGGACGTGAACTTGGAAGAGCCTGACGAGCGTGCGTGCCTGGCAACTGAGCCACGTGGAAGCAGCTCGTCTTCCCGGCGCCCTATCTGATGGTGGGGATGCTGTTGTGCCCGGACAACCGGCCCGCATACCAAATCTACAAGATAATAATAATAATAATAATAATTCGTTTTTAGGGAACGGACACGGCGCAGTATCTGTTTAAAATATCGCTGGACACCTGAACCGCGCCGTAAGGGAAGAGATAAAGGAGGGAGTGAAAGAAAGGAAGTAAGAGGTGCCATAGTGGAGGACTCGGGAATTATGTTGACCACGTGGGGATTTTTAACGTGCACTGACATCGCACAGCACACGGGCGCCTTAGCGTTTTGCCTTCGTAAGAACGCAGCCGCCGCTGTCGGGTTCGAACCCTGGATTTTCGGATCAGTAGCCGAGCGCCCTAACCACTAAGCCACCGCGGCAGCATCTACAGGATGCAAAAATTCTCCTGAGAACGCCCTTGGACAAGTCCGGTGCTGCGCCGCAAGGCGACGTCGCCCTAACGCTCCCACGACAAGCAAAGATGCTGCGCCGTCAGGCAGCATCGTCCTACGGAGAAGCATCAGCGAGCGACGTGTCCCAACGTTCAGCAATTGCTAGACAGAGAGGCGCCGGTTCCCCTTTCCCCCTGAAAGTCTCCGCGCGCGGCAAACTTGAAGCGGTGTCGCTGGTTGGACCTCTCTGATGGCTGTCAAGCGCTGGCTTTTTATTGGTCCATTTGAGTGACGACCGTTTCTCGGGGCAATATAAGCCCCAACGCTGCCGCCTGCAGAGGACTCCGTTCTACCGAGCCCGTTCTACATAGACGGACCCACCTTGAGCCGAGTGCCGCTCATTAGTGGAGTGTGATGTGTGACGCGTCGGAGTCTCGCCGGACGTCTCTCTGCGAGAACAGTCGCGTTTGCTGTTAGCTCTCGGCCCCGTGCCGATCTCGTCCTGTATAATGCTCTGTACGTAATGTATAAAATCTCTTTTGTTGTTCTCGCCGATGCCTGACTCGGAGTCTTGGCTACCGACTAGAGAGCTGGCAACGCTCTGTCACAAAACTGCTGGCGAGCGTTACGGGAGCACCTGAAAGTCACAACATGGGTGGCAGTGGTGGGATCCCCAATCACAACGTTGGTCGCAGCGGTGGTATGCCCAATCACAACAATGCATAGAGTAGCCATAGTCGCTTTGAACCAGGTCATAGATGTGGTTTATGATTTATGGAGGTTAATTGTCCCGAAGCAACTCAGGCTGCGATGGACGCCGTACCGAAGGGCTCCGGAATTCATGTGTACAGAGGCGTTCAAAGTCCTTCGATGCCAGACAGCAGCCAGAGCCTCTGGTGATGTTTTCTTTTGTTTTCTTTACAGCCTTTTCGGTGCTTTTGCGTAAGACAAACGTATCGTTTCGGTTGATGTAATATAAAATACAAAAAACCCACAAAACGTACCTTCTGTTATTATTACAATTTCCTGCATATTTAATTTTTGTGCGGTCATCAAGCTCCCACCCGATGATGTCTTATCCTCTGACAAAAACCACCACTGTGCGGTGACACCATCGGCGCCAATAATTTATTTTTGCGAACTGAATAAAATATTAATTTTCCGGAGTATACGCGGGACAACAGAAGCTAAAAGACTCAACATAGCTCACTCTAGGCAACCAACAGGCAAAAAAAATGTACTGAATGTACACCTATTGACAGTCGACCAAGTTTTCGTTCTACTATACAGCATTAGATCAGGAATCCAGGGGATTGAAATCGAAAGTAGTTTTTTGGGTAAACGAAATAGCGTAGTACCTGTCTCATATCGGCCGATACATGAACCGCGTCGTAAGAGAAGGGATAAAGGAGGGAGTGAAAGAAGAAATGAAGAAACAGGTGCCGTAGTGGAGGGCTCCGGAATAATTTCGACCGCCTGGGGATCTTTAACGTGCACTGACATCGCACAGCACATGGGAGCCTTAGCGTTTCGCCTCCATCGAGACGCGCCCGCAGCGGTTGGGTTAGAGCCCGGGTACTCCGGATCAGTATCCGAACGTTCTAACCACTTAGCCACCGCAGCGAGTAATGCCAGGGAAAAAATTAAGTTCTGTAACGCTTTTTTGAAAACGCTTCGAAGGTAACTAAAATATATCAGATCTGTAAACGGCGGGTTTTCTCTTTAATAATACCGAATTTATATCACTCACAGTCGTGGCTAACGAGCATGAGAAGGATTGCACTAATTGAATGCTTCAAAATCCCTGTTCTATGGGTTTTCGTCTATGCTTGTTTCGTTTATGCTCGTTTATGCTTCCCCTGGCCTGGTGGTCGGCTAATTCACAGTGAAATGCTTGGGGAATAAGTCTTTGACCTCACCTTGAGCAAACGAGGGGGGGGGGGGGGTCCCATGTGGGCTTCTACCGTACGAGACGGGTTTAGGGTTTTTTGAAGGCGGAACTTATCTCTGATCTGTCAAGCCAACTGTGGTCAAGACCCTTTTTCCAAGCATCTCACCCCAGAAGAGCCGAGCACTAGGCCGGGGGAAATCTTGTACCCATTAAAAAACCGTTGAGTACCCGCCGAGACTGGGGATGATATTTTCTTTCCTATTTTATTGGGTCAATATATAAAGTTATTTCCCTAATTTTTTTCTTGTCTACGCTAGCATGTCCAGCAAGGCATTCGGCACTGCATAAACATCAGAATAAATTTTGCCCGTTCGATAATACAGACGATTTGCACATTTTCCCTTTTTCTGTGCGGGGCAGACTAAACATCCGCGTGGGGCATAAATTCAAGTACGGTATGGGGAAAGCTACCGCATTCTTGATTTATGCAGAAATGTAACAAGCAGTATAATCGCGCTGCTTTCAGGTATCGGGTAGCGTCAACGAAATAACCCTGCCGTTCGCATTTCAGCAAAGCGGTGTAGAGTATCTGTTACGGGTCCAATTGGACTTATTTTTGGAAATGTGGTGGAGAGTTTGAAGGATGCTTCACTCCCGCCACTGGTTGGCCCGGTATTGCACTACCTCCGGGATCGGCCTTGTCTTTAGCGCATCTTTACTATCCTGTCTTTCTATCCCATCTTTGAACTCCCCCACTATCTGCACGTGGAAGCGATTGTGGCTCGGCTTAAGCCAGTGAGCAGGCCTGTGCACTTTCCATTCCTTTCTTCCTGGCAACAACAGACAGACAGCAAAGCGGAGTCCTCGGCGTCGTAGTCGTCTTGAAATCCAAGCGATTATTTTGTCAATGCTGCAGTTAATTTACCCCCCCCCCCTCCCGCGGAGAAAAAGCAACATCCTGCCGACTTAGGGAACGGAGACACGCGAAAATTCACACTAGTGATCCAGGCGATCGAAAAGCAGTGTCTCGGGTGCGGCGACGCTAGTCATGGGATGCCGTAATTGGGAACATAACACAAGAGAGGAGTGACAGAGAACACGGTAGGGGCCGGAGTACTACTAACTTTTTTGGAGTGCCCGCTACAGTATTCAAGTTCTATGGCAAGCTAGCGACAGTGAGAACTCCAGTATATGCTCAAAGCTGCCCACATGGGAAGCAAAGTCTTGAACATGCGACGACGTCGCCCAGGTTAGACATGCACATTGGCCACTTTAACCCGCTCATAATCGTAAGCATCATACACTGATATGTTTCAGGAGCGCTGCACAAGCCAAGTGCCATGACAATACATTCATAAGGGTAATCGGTAGTGAAAAACGTCGCTTCTGACTTTTAGCAGCAGCCGTTGCCAGTGGCCAGTAGCCGGGACTGCCTAAGATCCTCGTTCTCTGAGATTGGGCCTCACAATTACACGTATTACTATGTATAACGAAATTGGCAAATTTATATGCATAACTTTTCAAGTTTTTTGTGGAACTTCATGAGACGGACGTTAAAGCATCGCTCGGTTGGCCCTTTGTACGACTTTCCACAGATCAAGGGGGATTTCATACACCACTGCTACCACGCTACTGACCTACACTGTCTCATGCTTTGTTTGCAGGCAGGTCTTCCTGCGCCGCTTATTTGGGGTGCATGATTATACAGCTTCTTCGGGGCTACAGAAACCAACGGAGCTTCGTGGTTTTAGGACGAGGGACACCTTGTGCAGAAATTGCAAATCTTCTGGATTGACTGTGGTGCCGCCACACTAACACCTTTTTGATCGAGTGCCGCCTTTAGTTTATGGGAGGAGTCTTTCAGCGACTACACAAAAGAGGGAAACACAACAAAACGAAAGCCTGCGGCCACAAGTCGCCCAACCTTATTGTCGAAATTAACGTGCATCTGATACAGACTTGACTTCATGAGCGCTGATTTTAAGTACAACCAGGCAGTTGTCGGCTTAACTATTTTTGAGCGTGCTCAATTGAAGGGTTACAATTTCATGCTGGTGCGAGCAATGAAGGCCCAAAAAAAATGACCCTCTCCGGATGCCTCTCTGAGGTCAGAAAAGTGTAGCTCCTTTTGGCTTAGCTGTTCGACTGTGCATGCAGGGTTACGACCTTTCATGTGAAGAAATTTGAAATAAAGCAAGATTGCTTCAAACGAATTGTGAAACCCTGAATTTAGAGTTGGCAATAATTGCCGACAAATCTAAAAATTTTAAAACCGTTCCATCCAAAAACTCCTGGCCAAATTCGCTGATAAAAGCGGCTAAAAAGATGGCCCATAAAAATGGACTACAAACGATCTAATACTAAATCTATTTCGCTACAATTAAGGCTGTTGATTGAAGAAAATGAAAGTGGCCCTAAGATACTGCTCTAATAATATCTATACGGACAGACCTATGTCATTCCGGGAGAATACATCTCTTTCTTCATATCAGGCTTGTAAAGACACCAAAAGCTGAGCAGGCGGCAAAGAGTAAAACAAATTTTCTATATCAGGAGATAATGCAGATTCTATAATTCGGCAACTTCTAAAGACTGCTTCGCCCGAAAAGGGTCGTTCAGCGTAAGAATCTTGAGCATCCTTTGGACAAAACAGCCAATATTATGATCCTGGGAGATGTGTTGATAAACTATAGTTCTCAAGGGAATGTCAGGCTTGTGGATTTTAGCTCAGACGAATGCTGACGGAGCGTTCTGCTTACTATTCCCAATTTCAAATATGTAACGTCAGCGGTAGTTAGTCCTTTAAGAACTTAGTAAAACTTTTTATACTCTCATATCAATATTTGACGGGAATAAGGAGGTGGAGAAATATTTGCTAGGAACAACGTGACTATTTATCCCCATCGAGTGGCAGAGTGGGTTGCTTTATGATTCCAGGATTTATGTCCCCACGGCTGCTCGACGATCGAAATACTTCCAAACAACTATCAAGGATTCTTCATTGTTATGGCTTTTCAGCGTAACCAGGTATACCTGCCATCTCTGTCACGATGATGACATAGATGAGCCCTAAATAAGGACTTGACTCGACGAACATCCCTATCCAGGTGACTGGTCACAACTGCAGTAAAATTTATTTGCAGGCCGTCGATCGCATACAGGACTGCCTGCAGAATTACAGGCGCCTTAATCATAAAACGGCGAGCACCTGATGAATCAGCGTTGAAGCTAAGTGATGAGTACATATGAATGGATCGACCTGAAAAGAAAGGGACGTGACATGTAAAGCTAGATAAGATTTTTTCCCATGTGCTGCAGAATTTATTCAGGTCTGTGTTTCTTGTAGAAGGCTCCAGTAAAATACACTACACCTAGGGTGTCCTTCCAACACATAGCTGGTTGTCACTCCATTTTAATGATGTCAACGTCATTTTTAGTCCCCCTTCGGCTTGCGTCTGTATTGGAAAAAAAAGGTATTAAAAAAACTGGGTTTGATATGCTATTCTTCACTACTGCGAAACTTTGATCATGCTTGACTTTCGATGCAGACGTCTTTGGGAAAAATGGCTTCGTTGGATATACAGCCGCGAATCTCTGTGCAGTTTGTTAATTCTTCATAGCTGTCGGCGCGCGGCTTTATCGTTTTGTTTGCCATACAAGACGCGACCAAAATTATCTCGATCGATCGCATCCAGGCGGAGCCAATTCTACATTCTTCCAGACTAATGTGGTAACTTGGCACGCCGTATCTCTAAAGTTCAGCTATATGTTTCAATTTGAGCAGGGACCATAGCGGCCGGCATAGTGTTCGACGACCGCCGGGCACCATTGTTCCTACTGCGCCGCCGATCCATTCATTTCTTTGTAGGCGCAAGTCAGGTTACCAAAACGCTTTGTTTGGAAACCCTCTACGCGCCTCACGCCGGACTGCCGTCACCGCTACCTGACAATATTTTGAAACCGCGGCTAACTATTGTTATAACACTAACACTTTTCAAAGAGATTAAAGAAATGGGAGATGTATCTTACGCTGGCGCAGGTGGTAACAAAACACACGTGTAAAAGTCTCACAGTTTCGGTTCAGCTCTACGTGCTTCGAGGGAATTTATTACAACAGAAACAGCAGAGCATGTGTGATTCGCTTTATTGTTACCAAAATCAAAGAACTCTTTCTTCCCTGCTATTGTGTTTTAGCAGAACACTGCAGGTTTCGGGTGCAGTTAGCAACAATTGACAGCCAGCTTGTCACAATAAAGGTAGTGAACTTGTGACAACACGTTAATCATACTCGTACTTATGTTCTCTGTTATATGGAAGTCTCTTATATATGCCAGGTGTTTCAGGGTGTCTTAAGTTATTAGCTGGGTAACTAATTTCCGATAATTACTTTTGACTATCACAACTAGGCAACAGGTTGTCAGTCGTTAGTAATTGCCATATCTCTTTTTAGAATTTAGAAAACGCGATTATACTTGGGGCTAAGGTTCCACAAAATTTGGTTGCAGCGTGAAAAAATACATGCGCTTCCGAAAATCATGCCGGGAAAGCAACATTTCCAATCTTCATAACTAGTCATAAAAGCCAAGCTTTGTCGAGCCACAGCGCCAAGCGTAATCGCGTTTTCAAGATACAAAAAACTTGTACGGCTATTACTAACGACAAGCGACAAATTTGTGATTGCAACTAGACGCCTAGGTCTACTAGATGAAAAGGCAATTACTGAAAATTAGTTATCCAGCTTTCTACTTAAAAAGACTGTGAGACGTTATTTGAAAAGATAGCGGCTATGCTTCAGGTGAATTCTTTGTAGCACAGATGCGAACACAAAAGTATTTGCAGCAGTCGGCGCATAAAAAAGGGAGTTATTTAATAAAAAATTCAAAATCCTGGCAAACAAAACTCTGCCCTCAACTCAATTCTCGCAGTGCTTCCCAATCTTATTACACTTTCCCAATGATGGAATTGTGTGGGGCCAATAAAAACATCCTATCTGAGCACGTCGCGAAAGTTTGCACCCCGTGGTTTCCTGTTTGCTGTAACTAGTTCTTGCCATGGCTGGCAGCGTCCTTTTCATTGTTGCCACCTCCACGCGGACACAAGGGGCCCAGCGATGCTTCAATGTCCCGTCATCCGTCGACAGCGCACAAGGAAACATTCATCATTGGCCTTCCCCGACATACCCGAACGCGTGGGCGGGATATTGCAACAGTGTGACGACTTGCTCAAAATACATTAAGTATAGTGCCTAGAATATACTGACAGGTATATTCCAGGCACTATATTTTTATCATAGCGCACACCGTCTCCACGTACGCACTGCTTGGTGCCGTCATGACAAGGGAGCGCGCTGTTCACGGGTATGTGGCGACCTCTGGCGGCGGCGCCCGGAGTTCCTCCAAAAGTTTGCACTCTCAAATGTGCAACGATGGCTTTTTTTTCTCTGCATCCTTGCTTAATACCGAAACGAATGCTTGCAGAATGCAGTGGCTAGATCAGATAGCTTCTGCCAGGCCGTTCTCGATACACAGAGTACCTATAATCGCTGTGGGCTAGGTCATAGATGTGTAGACAGATGAGCAAAGTCCTTCGATGCCAGAGAACAGCCAGAGCCTCTGGTGGCTTTTTTTTGCTTTACATCATTAGCAGTGCTTTCACGTAAAGCGAACGTATTAATTTGGTTGATCTAATATAAAACGCAGAAACGAGAAAAAGGATCTTCATTTATTAACACAATTTACAGTATACTTCCTTTTTGTACTGTCATCAACCGCCCGCCCGACGAAGTCATCGGGATGTCACCCGAGGAGCCATGAATTTGTTTTTACGAGCTAAATACAAAATCAAAAACCGGAATATACGCGGTTCGACCAATGCTAATAGCATTACGATAACTCACTCTATGCAACCAAAAGGAATAAAAGTGCACTGAAATTGTGTTTCACCAAGCCTTAATGTTTATTCGCCGGTCTCCTGGTGAACGTGTACAGTGGTAATACTATGCTGAAAAACCATATTTTTGCATAACAAATTTCATATTTCAGAATAATTTAAAGCCTTCCCTGAAACATCTGGTATAAGTACGGAGCACAAAACCACAGAACCAATGGTTCGGCTAAATGTTTCTGTGTCTGTGTCAGTTCTTTAAACACGTGAGCAATGTGGTCCCTGTCACCGTACCTTTATCAGCACACACGTTGACATGCACCGAACATATCTTCGTCTATTTCCGCTTTATGATTCTCTTGTGTTTTTGTGCCTGTCGGTGGCCGGGGTACCATCGCCGCCTCCTACAAAAACGGTTCCAACCGGCATGAGTCCCTCTTTTTCGGTTGCTCGGGAAAGCTTGAAACCTTGTGAAGTCAATGCTCTCGCGACATATCAGAGACTATAATGACTAACGAATGATGTGAAATCGCATCATGTGAACTACCAGGAGGGGTCTGCGGTGCCTAACTGAATTTAATCTAATTAATTTTAATGCCTCCTGCCACGGTGGACAGGTTGCTCACAACCCATTGGGCAGATTATCACCTGTGACGATAGGCGGGCTTGGATCACCTCACATAGTGGCGTTACCTCGTGGCGTCATCGCCGTGTCTACCGATTTGGTGCGCCACTAGCCCACGTGAGGTTTTGAAGTCACCGCCCTTTCGACCAGCCAGGAACTGTTCTCAACAATGGATGCTGGATCATATAATATCAAATCTAGTGCTACCTTCCTAAATTTGCACAGCAAGGGATTTTGATTCCAATATACGCTAGCAAACTTTTCCAGAGGCTGATCAATCACGAAACCCTCTCCAATACCTACGTCCTGGTAAAGCAACATGTAATGAACTTTTCCGTGTCAATCTCCGCGCCAGAAGTCATTGCCCAGCCATAGGTAGAAGCATTTTTAGGCGTACACGTTGGGCTGCTTAACAGCAACTTCCGGTTCATTTAGGCATGATGTCCCGCGTCTGTCCTGACTACACGTGGCAACCGGCTGCTATTTGTGCTTTGCCGCACGACCTAGGCATTGAGGCTATAAGCGAAACGTGAACTGCAATGCTCCAGAATTCATTCTCGCCTTTTTCTCCTTCAAGCGACTGAAACATCACTTTTTATGGCCGCAGTCGACAAACAGCAGCGTTGCCTCGCAGCTGTAGGACGCCGACAGTATTCGCAATTTCACATTTTTTCCGGTGCATTAATTAGACAGCCTCTGGTAACCATAACGAAAGGAGGAAATCAAAACGACGGCGGTCACGTGCGAAATAAAAAGAAATGCATAACAGAGAACGTGAACGTATTTGCGAGCCTCGCAATAAATCTCAATTACCCAGTTCAATATAATGTACACCAATTCCCTTCAAAGTAGTCGTAACAAAACATATGTCCTTTTTTTTGTATAAGATTTGAATGTTTTGGTCATTTAGTGGTGCCTATTAGCTAAAAGTTGTAGAGACAGTTCGACCTAATTTAGAACCTGATTTAAGATGCAGACAAGATATTTCCAGAGAACATGCTACCAGGGCGCGTTGGTGCACCATCATATTGTAAAATATGTTGCTCGCATCTACTGACGTGCACATCTGCGGCCGGAAGTGCTTGACCAACAAGAGTTAAATGCCTTGGAATATATTTAGCCTCTAGGTGAAACAAAATTTCCTCTTTACACTTAGGCGAATTTTAATGGCGCTTTTATGTTCAATCAAGTTTCGGTACTTGTCTCTAGTCGGTCCGTTGCAATCGTAGTATATACAGGAAAGCGAACCTCGTCGTTTCGCTTTAATAAGCGCTTAGATATATGGAAAAGTGCAACGTTCTGAAACAACTTATGGCTAAATATTAGCAACCTCAGACTAACTCCTAACTCTTTAGAAAAACACTTGCGCAAGAACCCTGGTTAAAGGGGCTAAATAGACCGATTTCTACGGACAGACCAATGGCACAGCGGAAGATAACATCTCTTCAACGCTGGCTGCGCTTCAAAGCTCAGCACGCGGCACGGAAAACAACAAATTTCGGTTATCAACACGGAATGCGCACTGTATTCGATGATTAGATTCTAGGAGTTCGGGGACTTCTAAACAGTTATTTGCCCGGAAAGGGTTCAGAAAGTATATTAAGCTTCCCTTGCAAAAAAACGTTTAATGTTAGGCTGCTGGGAAACACTTTTATTCACAGTTGGCCTGAAAGGAATGTCAGGTTTGTGTGATTTAGCTCAGAAGAACACTGTCAGAGGGTTCTCTGTCCCCTCTGCAAATGTCAGTAGCTAAAGTCAGCCGAAGTGAGTTTCTAAGGAACTTACAGTCCCGTCAATTTTAATGGGAACACAGAGCAGGAGAATTATTTCTTAGGAACAACGAGACTATTTCGTTCGAGTGGTAGAGTGGGTGGCTTCCCGATTCAGGGAGTCCTGTGGCCACGGCTTCGCGACGAATGAAATAAGTATGCCTACCATCTTTTTTACGCTGATGGTGACATAGATCACATCTAAATAAAAATGTGATGCGGCGAACTTCGCAATCGAAGTGGCTAGTCACAACTGCAGTAGTGTATTTTGCAGACCGTCTACTGCCTCAGCATTACCTACCGAACTACAGGTTCCCGTAATTATAAAACGGTGAGTGCCCGGCAAATCAGCGCTGAAGCTGAGTGATGAGTACATGTGGAAGGATAGACCTGTCAAGAAAAGAACATGACATATAAAGCTAGATCATATTTTTTCACATATACTGCGGAATTTATTCGGGTCTGCTGTTGCTTGTAGAAAGCTCCGAAAAGTACGTGACACCTACGGTGCGCTTTCAACAACTAGCTGGTTCCTCAGCCATTTTAAGGATGTCAACGTTATTTACAGGCACGCCGTCGGCTTTCGTCCCTAAAAAAATATTTTAAAAAAAACCTGGATTTTTTATGCTATTCTTTACTCCTCCAACGGATTTGATCATGCCTGAATTCTAATGCAAGCATCTTCGGGAAAAATGCCTGCGTTAGATATATTGCCGCGAATCATCGCACTGTTCGTAGTGTTCGGTGATGCAGGCAGCGACCAGAATTATCTCCATCAAT
Organism: Amblyomma americanum; assembly: GCF_052857255.1. Classification (NCBI taxonomy): domain Eukaryota; kingdom Metazoa; phylum Arthropoda; class Arachnida; order Ixodida; family Ixodidae; genus Amblyomma; species Amblyomma americanum. Next base: position 58,240,213 of record NC_135498.1, on the reverse strand, counting down.
CGCACCGAGGTGGAGCCGATTCTGTGTTGTTCCAAACTATTGCGGTAACTTTGAGACGCTGTATCTCGAGAGTTCGCTATCTGCTTTAAATTGAAAAGGGACGAGAGCGTCGGGCATTCTCTTCGACAACCGCCAGGCACGCTTGTTGCTACGCCGCCGAGTCATTCAGTTCTCAGTGGGCGCAGATAAGCTTAAGAAAAAGTTTCGTTAAGAAGCCCGTTTCGCTGCCTTCGTGCACGCCGGACTGCCGTGACCAGTGCGTTAAAATATTTCGAAACCTCGCTAGCTATTCTTTAACACAAACACTTTTCAAAGATATTAAACAAAAGGGGGAGATGTCTGTCACGCTCTCGTCGGTGGTAACAAAACGCACGTGTAAAGGTCTCATAGTTGTGTTCAGCTCCACGTGCGTCAAGTACATTTATTGCAACGGAAGCGGCAGCGCATGTGTGCTTCGCTGTATCGTTAAAGAAAGAACAAGCACAAAAAGCTTTCTTTCCTGCTACTGCGTTTTAGTTGAAAATAAAATACAGGTTTCGGCTGCAGTTAACAATTCGCAGCCAGCTTGTCACAAAGGAAGGTAGTGAGCTTGTGAGAATACGTTAGAGATGTTCGTACTAGCGGTATGTGCAATATGGTATTCTCTTATATATGCCAGGTGTTTCAGGGTGTCTTGAGTAATAAGCCAGTTAACTATTTTTTATATTTAACTTTTCAACTATAAAAGCTGGGCCACTGGTTTCATTTTGAGATGTGTAGCCGGTCGTTAGTAATCATCATATCAGTGTAAAGAATTTCGTAAACGCGATTGTCCTCGGCGCTGAGTGTCCACAAAACTTGGCTGCACAGTGCGAAAATACACACGCTTTCTAAAGGCATGCCGGGAAAGCCACATTTCCAGTCCACATAACCAGTTAACAAAGCCAAGATTTGTCGAACCACAGCGCCAAGGGTAATCGCGTTTTCGAGATGCTAAAAATTGATATGGGTAATACTAGCGATCAGCTAAAAATTTATATGTACAACTAGGCGCCCCAGTCTACTAAAGAAAAGATTAATTATTGAACATTAGTTAACCGGCTTTCTACTTAGAGGGGCTGTGAAACGCTGCTTGAAGAGATGCTGGATATAGATCAGGTAAATTCTTTTTCACACAGATGTGGACACAAAAAATTTACATCAATTGGCGCATAGAAGCGGGAGTAGAATTTCAAAATACACGCAAAAAAAAATCCTGCCGTCAACTCGATTTTCGCAGTTCTCTCCATTCCCGTTTTATTTTTCTAATGATGCCTTTGGGTGGCGCCTTTAAAAAAACAACCTGGGCACGTCGCTCAAGTTTGCCCGCTATGGTTACCTGTTTGCTGTAACTCGTTTTGCCAATTCTGGCAGCGTCGTTTCCATGATTACAACAGCCACGAGGACGCCAAGGTGGCCCAGCGGTGTTTCATCGTGCCGTGACCCGTCAACAAGAAGAAAACACTGATCAACGGCCTCCGCCCACTTATCCGAACGAGACCGCGAGATATTGCGACGCAGTGACGACTTGCTCTAGGTACTCCAGGTAATTGATGTGTACACAGGCGCTAAAAACCCATAGATGCCAAACAACCCGGGCTTCTAAAGGTGTGTTTTTGTTTACATGCTTTGCAGTGTTTTTATGTAAGGCAAACGTATTGTTTTGGTTGATGTAATATAAAGTGCAAAAACGCCACAAAGTATATCTTCAGTTATTAACACAATTTCCAGCACATTTACTTTTTGTGCACTCATCAAGCTCCCTACCGATGTTGTTTTATCCACTGCCAAAAACCACCACTGTGCGGTGACACAATAGGCGCCATGAATTTCTTTTTACGACCTGATTAAAATATTAAAAACTAGATATACGTGGTACGACAGAAGCTAAAAGCATCAACATAACTCATTCTATGCAACCAGCAGGAAAAACAATTTACTGCGCGTACACTTATCGACACTAGACCAAGTTTTCATTATACTATAGAACATTATATCAGGAATCCAGGAGATTGAAATTCAAATTGGTTTTGTGAGTCTCACATATCTACCGACACCTTAACCGCTCCGTAAGGGATGGAATAAAGGAGGGCCTAAGGCAAGAAAGCCAGAAAGAGGTGCCGTAGTGGCGGACTCCGGAAAAATTTCGAGCACTGACATCGCACAGCACACGGGAGCCTTTGGGTATCGCCTCAATCGAAACGCAGCCGCCGCGGTCGAGACCGAACCCGATACTCCGGATCAGTAGCCGAGCACGCTAACCACTGTGCCACCGCAGTTGGAGAAAAAAAGATAGAGAAATAGAAATGCCGTAGTGGAAGGCTCCGCAATCATTTGCATCAGCTGGGTATCCTTAACATACCCTGACATAGCCAGAACGTAGGTGCGTTTAGCATTTTTCTTTCATCAAATAATTGAATGCACTGCAGGAAAGGCGTAGTTCCTTCATGAATGGCTTTCTCCCGAATTCGCTTATGGCAGCGCTCTCTTGGGCACCTCGAGCTTTGAGCTGGATCTGTTGGTCGAAAGCCCAACACAAACGCATTCTAGTTTTTAAAGCGAAAGCGTTACTTGCCGCGAACTTGCGATTTCGCCGTGGCGGTGCTCCGAGGAGGTACATGAGGTCAAAAAGCGCGCCTTTCCGCGGATATTTCTCTCTCTCTCTCTCACTCCGTAGTCATTACAGCGCATGCGCCACTAGTAGCACCGAGCCACAGGTGCTGCGCAGCGCCGCGCCTTTCCTCAAAATCCAGCTTTAAAATCTGTTTTCTCTTTCTTCTTTCCCTCCTTTTATCCCTTCATTTACGGCGCGGTTCGGGTGTCCTCCTAGATATGTGTGACGGTTACTGTGCAATATTCTTTCCTCAAAAAACAAACAAAACAAGTGAGCTAACGACGTTCATTGAGTTCATTGAAATTGACATATTTGCTCAAGCCGTTCAGTTTCACAAAAGGAAATGCGCACAACCGGCTCCGTGGGTCAGTGGAGACCTCAATCTCGCTTTCATGTGCGTGGCGTTGGTGTTCAACTGGAATAGGCTGGTTTGATTGCAATCCGCACACTGGATAGGCAGTGCGTACTCCATGCCACCCTGGGAGGTGGCATGCAGTTAATGGTTGATCGCGAGAGATTTATCACCAAATGAACGCTGCGGCCAAGCTATTGCTGCAGTGCCGCATGTTAGCCAAAACGCTGTCAGCGCTAATGCATTCAGGCCACATCTCTCTTTCAACACCGCCACATGTATCAAAGCACGAATGAGGCGTACGCATATCCAGGTAGCCAGTTATGCGCCCTTCCTTTGTTCAAAGTCATCGCCGTCTAGAACATTGTCAACGCCAACGAACACAGTGAACGCCATCTTTCGCTTTGTATATCCTGGATTAGCTGAGCTAATCTACATTAATTTTTGAGAGGAATCTTCTAAGGCGAAATAGGTAAGTAATATTGGGAATAATAGCTCGATATTCTTCACCCAAGTGTGATTCGCGATGCTCTTTTCTGACATAATAGCGGCTTCGAAAGAGCCATGACCGCGTGGTGTGCTATCATGCCACCCTGGCCTATATATATTCCGGTGCACTTTTCAACACACATTCTTGGTTCGTGGTCCATGTCTTACTTCAGTCAAATCACCAAGTGTCACCATACGGCTAACAAGGAAAGCTCTGCAGCTCTCACCAGAACTCTGCAGTTAAATAAACTGTATCCTGTTTCTGATTTCTCTTTAAATGAAAAGTTTCTGTGAGAGCAGCATAGCTTTCCTCTCTAACCGAATGTCTACGATATGACTATAACGAGTAATAACTTCTTTATTGCGAATCTTGTCCGCCTTGGGGGACTAACGTCCGGCTAGTGCCTGACCACCATTTCCCTTTCGAATCAATCAACTCGCCCTCGCTCTAAAATTGATAGCCGTCCGGTTAGCTTATTTGACAGAGCGACTGCTCCGAACAGGTGGAGGTTCGAACCACGACCACCAAGCTTTTTTTTCCTTAACTGCGAATTTTCCGTGAGAGCTGCTTCTTCCTTTCGCCCTCGTCCTTCGTCCTACCTTTACCGGGATCTCCATGTTGCATAGCAGCGCCGCAGACGAATTTCTCGTGGGGAATCAGATCCGCACACGCCCGTATTCGATCATAGATGTTCTCAGCGCCCTTCTCCTGTTCTGTTTTAGCCAACAGTGAAAAGTGGGCCTAACATATGGGCGATGTCTGCTGGAGAAATGAAAAGGCTTCCATTTAGCAACACTACGCTTCCTACACGTGTGAGACAATCGCCTTCTGGCCGGCCGCCACGCGCTCGGTGGAGCTCCTCAAAATGTGCTTGCGCTGAAACAGGCGCACCGGCAGACAAGCGTGTGCTCTGTGCCAGGTTGCGGTAGTACATAAGACGCTGAATGTCGAGGAGTGTAATTGGAAGACCGTGAGCCTACCTCTGGTTCCGACAATGTGCATTCGAAACATCAATTCATTTACTTCATGAGCGATCCGCACAGCCGCTCTCTGTCTAACGAAATGGCCACCGTTTGCCAACGCACCTTTAATTCTTTCCAAGCTCACGGCATGAACTCCTCAACCTCCTATAGAGTGGCCAACATCGCCTGACGGACTAAAATTCGGCTGACAGTGTTTTGCAGGAGTGCTGGATTTATTTTCCAAATGCGCTGATCGGGCGATCGTCCGGGCGGCAAACTTAGCTTGGCCGATAGCGGCGCATGATCACTAATAACCGGTAGACCCTCCAGGAAAACAAGTGCCTCACACGAATATAGACGTGCCGCAAGCAGAGGGGTGCGCACGTGCGATCAAGCCGGCTGGCTGAGGCGCCCTGGCAGAAGTAAAATTAACGCATGTCATATTTATTTTTAGGAAACGAAAGGCGCATAACGGCCTCCCTTTGTAGGTGGACACCACTGCCTCCTCAAAGCGCTACATAGATGCCCAGTGGGCTAGGGAGCCGGTTATGCTCCTTTTTTGTGAAATGAAATGACATTGATTGCTGGGAAAAGGAAATGGCGCAGTATCAGTGTCACATCTCGGCGGACAACTAAATAGCGCCGTAAGGGAAGGAATAAAGGAGAGAGTGACAGAAGAAAGGAAGAAAGCTATGCCGTAGTGGATATCACCGGAAACATTTCAACCACCTGGTGAACTTTAACGTGTACTGACACCGCCCAGCTCATGGGCGCCTTTGCGTTTCGCCTCTATCGAAAAGTGACCGCCGCGGTCGGGTTGGTTTCATTATCATATTGCCGCTAATCATTGTGCTGTTCGTTTCTTCAGGCCTCAAAGCTGCCGGGCAGCGGCTTTTTCCCTTCGTTTTTTATGCAAGACGGGACCAGAATTATCTCGATTGATCGCATCCAGTCGGAGCTCATTCTACTTCCTTCCAGACTGGTGTGGTCACTTGGCACGTACGTCGTTTATCTAAAGTTCACTATCTGCTTTAAATTGAGAAGGGACCATAGCGGCGGGCATTCTGTTCGACGACCGCCGGGCACGATTGTTCCTACTGCGCCGCCGATTCATTCAGTTCTTTGAAGACGCAAGTCAGCTTAATAAAAAAGTTTCGTTCGGAAGCCCTTCTCGCTGTGTTCCTGCATGGCGGAAAGCCATCAGAACAACGTCACAGTATTTTGAAACCGCGGATAACTATTGTTAAAACACTAACCCTTTTCAAAGTTATTAAACAAAGGGGGAGATGTATCTCATGCTTTCGTTGGTAGTAGCAAAAACACACATGTAAAGGTCTCATAGTTTCGGTTTAGCTCCACGTGCGTCAAGTGCATTTTTTACAACAGAAACAGGAGCGCATGTGTGCCTCGCTGTATTGTTAAAAAAAATCAAAGAGCGCTTTCTTCCCTGCTATTGTATTTTAGCAGAACACTGCAGGTTTCGGATGCGGTTAGCAAAAATTCACAACCATCTTGTGTCGAATAGAGGTAGTGAACTTGTGACACTACGTTAATGATACGCGTACGTACGTTCTCCGTTATAGGGCAGTCTGTTATATATAACACGTGTTTCAGGGTGTCTTAAGTTATTAGCTGGTCAACTAATTTCAGATAATTAATTTTGACTATCACAGCTAGGCAACAGGTTGCCAGTCGTTAATAATTGCCATATCTCTTTCTAGGATATAGTAAACGGGATTTTACTTGGCGTTGAGGTTCCACAAAATTTGGCTGCAGCGTGCGAAAGTACATGCGCTTCCAAAAAGCATGCCAGGAAAGCAACATTTCCTGTCCACATAACCAGTCAAAAAAGCCAAGTTTTGTCGAGCCACAGGCCTAGTAGTTGAAAAGTTAATTATTGACATTTAGTTAACCAGATTTTTACTTAAACAGGCTGAGGGACGCTGCTTGAAGAGATACCGGCTGTAGCTCAGGTGAATGCTTTCTAACACAGATGCGTACACAAAAATATTTGCAGGTATCGGCGCATTCGAACGGTAGTTATTTAATGAAAGATATTCAAAATACAAGGAAACAAAATTCTGCCCTCAACTCGATTCTCGCGGTACTTGCCATTCTTACTCAGTTTCCCAATGGCGGAATTGTGTGCGGCCAATAAAAACATTCCATCTGAGCACGCCGCGGAAGTCCGCACACCATAGTTGCCTGTTTGCTGTAACCAGTTCTTGCCCTGGCTGCCAGCATCGTTTCCAAGGTAACAACAGCCCCGGAGACGCCCAGCTGGACCAGAAATCCTACATGGTCCCGTGACCTGTCAACAGCGCACAAAGAAACATTGATCATTGGTCTTCCTGGACTTTAAACATAAAATGTAAAAAACCCACAGAACGTATCTTCAGTAATTAACACAATTTCCATCATATTAACTTTTTTTTCAATCATCAAGCTCCCACCCGATGATGTCTTATTCACTGCCAAAAACCACCAGTGTGCGGTGACACCATCGGCGCCATGAATTTCTTTTTACGACCTGGTTAAAATATTAAAAACCGGAGTATGCGCGGTACGACAGAATCTAAAAGCATCAACGTAACTCATTCTATGCGACCAACAGGCAAAACAATGTACTGAAAGTACACCTATAGGCACTCGACCAAGTTTTCATTATACTATAGAGCATTATATCAGGAATCCATGGAATTGAAATTGAAGTTGTTTTTTTTGGGGGGAAAAGGAAATGGCGCAGTATCTGTCTCACATATCGGCCGACACCTGAACCACGCCATAAGGGATGAGATAAAGGAGGGCCTAAGGGAAGAAAGAGGTGCCGTAGTGGAGGGTTCCGGAATAGTTTCGACCACCTGGAGATCTTTAACCTGCACTGACATCGCTCAGCACACGGGCGCCTTTGCGATTCCCCTCCACCGAAACGCGGCCGCCGCGGTCGAATTCGAACGCGGGTACTCAGGAGCAGTAGACGAGCGCCCTAACCATTAAGCCACCACGGCGGGTAATGCTGGGGATAAAATTAAGTTCTGTAGCGCGTTTTTGAAAACACTTGGTAACAAAAATATATCAGATTATTAAACTGTGGGTTTTCTCTTTAATAATACCGAATTTATATCACTCACAGTCGTGGCTAATGAACACCAGAAAAAAGGCACTAATTAAACGCTGAAAAATCCGTGTTTTACGGGTTTTCGTTTATGCTTGTTTCCTTTATGCTCGTTTAAGCTTTCTCTGTCCTGGTGGTCAGCTAATTCAGAGTGAAATGCTTGGGAAATGGGTCTTAACCTCACCTTGAGCAAACGGGGAAAAGAAAGGGCCATTTAATAATTAGTTTTTTGGGGGGAAAAGAAATTGGCGCAGTATCTGTCTCATATATCGTTGGACACCTGAACCGCGCCGTAAGGGAAGGGATAAAGGAGGGAATGAAAGAAAAAAGGAAGAAAGAGGTGCCGTAGTGGAGGGCTCCGGAATAATTTTGACCAGCTGGGGATCTTTAACGTGCTCTGAAGCCTTAGCGTTTTGCCTCCACAAAAACGAAGCCGCCGCGGACGGGTTCGAACACGGGAACTCCGAATCAGTAGCCGAGCGTCCTAGCCACTCAGCCATAGCGGCGGGTACTTGCCACAACCATTAGTCCTTTTTTAAATTTGGCACCCTTAAAGGTACCCTTGAAGGCACCATGTCGCGAATTGGTAGCGTGTTCCCGACTTTCCGAAGGAGAACGGTATCGCGTGCAGATTCGAACAAGAGAACAAGATCAGACAAAAGGTAACGAAGTCGTATTTATAATTTGAAGGAAAGAGGGCCAATAAGAAACGCACACGCCAACAAGAAAAACACATTCATCAAGCGTACAACACAACAGAATAAAAGGAAACAGTTCACCAGGTACCGAGCGTCCCAGGTGAAGCGAGGATGTCTTGAAGACAGGGCGAACCCGGGTCGATGTAGTGCGACGCGTCGTTGGCGATGCATCGAAGGAAGCGACGGAAGGGAGCCAGGTGGTAGTAGGAGCGGAGAACGCGCGGAGACGCCGGTTTTTCTCCTGTCAAGAGCGTAAAGAACTTAGCAGCGACAGGAGAATCGTAGCTAGATCCCAACGACGGCGGCCCGAAACGCCAGAGCCTTAAAACAGGCTATTAAATGGTGCCTTTAAGAAGTACAGACCCTTAATCCATCGGCTGCCACCTCCACACTTGCAAAGAACACAGGAGGCTTACGTCGGTGATCCATGGGAGGTCACGGCAGCACGGACCCAACGTCTGACGGCTGCCACCTCCACGCTTGTATGACACGAACTCCGCCGCGCTGTCTTCCTTCACACCTCTGTTTTGTGACACGTCAGCTCTCCACTCCTCGCCACGCTCTTTGTCGCCGTCGCCTCGCAGACACCCTTTGCACGAGCACACGCGCAACGCTGGGCTAGCACGCGCAGCGCTCCCCTGTCCAAAGCACCACTGTCGACACACCGCGTTCACAAATCCTCCGATGATTTGGTGTGCACCTCACAGATAAGCGTTTTAAAAAAAAATGCGACCGAAGCGCGATTTCTAGCGCATATTAGAGCGGTATTCTCCGAGCGGAAGCAGTTATTAATACAAGCCACTACAACTTATTAGAAGAAGAAAGGAAACAGAGGTCAACACACCCGAAAATATTGTGATTCAAACTCACCACCTTCGGATCGGTAACCAAGCACGGATATAGCCAGGCTACCGCAACATGCAATGCGATGTAGAAAGTAATCGCCTTATTTACGGATCACACACATTGTTTGGGTTTAACGCTTGCAGTTTAGTGAAACATATTGCTGTTCAGAGCAAAGTATGGTGAGTTTGCTGTCATATGATTTTGAAACAAGCTAAGGTAAGGCTTAATGTATACGCACAGTGGTTGAAATCGCGTTTTTGACCAAAAAAGAAGTGTGGAACCGTGCATACATATACTAGCCTTAATTGATAACTGCAAATCCTTGTTCTTGTTGTTTTTTTTTGCGGATAAGGTGCTCTTATTTGTGTCAACAGGCAGCTGCTCATTGCGGCCTGTTGAAAACTAATACAGAAGGCCGTGGTTCACTTTGTTTTTTCTTGCTCGCTAGCAACAGCGTTGGGGAATAGACTATTTGCTGCTCATCGTGTAGCTAAGTGTCGCCGGTAGTTACGTACCATCAGCTAAATTCGTAAACAAGCGGCAACTAATGAAACTACTTGTGCTCGCTTCACGCTCAACCTTCAAACTCCCATTCAGTACGTATTAAAGAAGCCGCCGTGGTGGCTCAGTGGTTATGGCGCTCGACTGCTGGCCTGAATGACGCGGGTTCGATCCCGGCCGCGGTGGTCAAATTTCAATGGAGGTGAAGTTCTAGAGGCCCGTGTGCTGTGCGATGACAGTGCGCGTTAAAGAACCCCAGATTGTCGAAATTTCCGGAGCCCTTCACTACGGTGTCTCTCATAGCCTCAGTCGCTTTGGGACATTAAACCTCCATAAACCCGTACGTATTGAAGCTCGTAGTACTTGTTTATGCAATTTACCAGCTGCCAGTCGCTTCGATTATACGAAGTCTTTTTCTCACGTAAAGCAGTCCGTCCTCTTCGGTACGGACAGCGGCGGTGCTGTTATTGGCGTTATGGCTCAGTGGACTTTGGCATTCGGCGGCGAGAGCGAGCGAAATCCGCCGCCGCCGCCGCCGAAATGCTGCCTCGTTCAAACTTCCCAGCCATCACCTCGCCGCTCCTGGCGTACACACATATGGCTAGAAAAGCGTATAAAGCGACGCTGTCGACGTACCATTTATGTATGCTAGCTTCCATACGCTAAACGCAGGTATTCTGCTGGACTTTATGCCATATCTAACAAACCTTCTTTTAGTTTGCAAACAGAAGGAACGATAAGTGCTGACTAGTGGCGCCATCTGGGTTATAGGACAGCGAACATTTCGGCTACAAACCTAGTAGCGGCAGAACCGTCACCCTAAATGGAAAATAAAGCAAACTTATCACCCAGGCGCTTTGTTATAGCCCAAACGAGACGAAGCGAAAAACCTGTGCCCCATTTGTCTCCAAAGCATGCACCGAAAAGGCAGTAACAACGACAAAATCAGTGTGAAGCGAGGGGTCCTGCTTTGAGGGGCGCCGCCACGTTTTGGGAGTAACGGCAAAGCAGAGGGAGAAAATTCTGTAGTTCGTCCTTCACTTAGTCCTTATCAGGCCGATGACTAGGCATTTGGTTCGTGACGTCTGCACACGACACGCACGCTGTCGCAGTTGCTCCTTTCGCGCTGCTCACGGCGACAAACGGCTGCTATTTCTCCCAAGCGGACTAATTTTGGCTAAATGTGTTGCCACAGCCACCTCTCTTGACCGAACGGTTACTCTTTCGTGGATCTCTGGGCATGCCTCGATCCCCAGTAATGAGCGCGTTCATGCGCTGGACCGAGAACTCTCCTCCCGGACCCCCGACGATTCGGCACCAAACCCTGCGCAAGAGGCCCCATCGGTCCTTTATACATATCATCAAATCACCGCATTCTACAAACTCAGCCGCATGACATTACCACCACCCCTCAGTACTTTGTCGCCCTTATCCATCGCCACATGACGACAATTACACACGCGCTGCTTTATTTCACCCTAGCTTCTTTCATGCTTTCACCCCACCTTTTCTCCTCATTGTAACGCCTGTTGCGTGCCCAGATCCACGCTTTTCAATTACCTTTGGGAATGTCCTGCCCCACAGGCGGTACGCCCCATCCCCAATCCCCCTCATTCTTTCTGGGAGGCTCCTTTACGGAGCGCTCATCCCACCGGCCGGAAATGACTGCTGGATCAGGGTTTATGTGTCGCAGAAGCCTGTGGACTCCTGGACCAGTAAGAGACCACCCTGGACGATTTTTTTTTCGTCTAATAAATATTGTTTCCATCCATCCAACGTGCACTGACGTCGCAAAGCACACGGACGCCTTAGCGTTTCGCATCCATCGAAACGCGGCCGCCGCGGTTATGTTCGTTTTATTTTCATATTGCCGCTATAAATTGTACTGTTTGTTTTTTGATTATTCAAAGCTGCCAGGGAGCGGCTTTTTCGCTTGATTTATGATCCAAGGCGCGAACAGAATTGCCGCGATTGGTCGGATATAGTCGGAGCCCATTCTACGTTGTTCCGGACTGTTGTGGTAACTTGGCACGCCGTATATCGAAAGTTCACTGTATGCTTTACTTTGAGGAGGAACAGTAGCGGCGGGGATACAGTTCGACGACCGCCGGGCATGATTGTTCCTACGGCGCCGCCGATATTCATCCAGTTCTTTGTAGGAGCAAGTCGACTTGAAAGCCCTTTTTGCTGTCTTCCTACACGCCGCACTGCCGTCACTGCCACCTGATAATATTTTGAATCCGCGGCTAACTATTGTTATAACACTAATGCTTTTCAAAGAGATTAAACAAAAGGGGTAGATGCATCTCACGTTCTTGTTGGTGGTAACAAAACACACATGTAAAGGTCACATAGTTTCAGTTCAGCTCCACGAGCTCCAAGTACATTTATTACAGCAGAAAGAGCAGCGCATGTCTGCCTCGCTGTATTGCTCCAAAAAAGCAAAGAACTCTTTCTTTCCTGCTGTTGTGTTTTAGTACAACACTGCAGGTTTCGGGTGTAGTTATAAACAATTCAAAAACGTTCTTTGGGGTTACTCCATGACCGACTGCAGGAGGCGTCGTCTCGAAGAAGCCATGGATTTTTCTAACTTACGCCTTTGCAACCAGCCACATGTGCCAACGCGTGTCAGCCTCCGCGCTAGACAAACCGGCACTCCACCGGACATCACTCTTGCAACACCTGGCGCGGTAAAACACTGGGAAATTTATTTACTACATGGAGCAGTGATCACTTCCCCATTGCCATGCGTGTCAACAACAAACGTCTTCGAGCCAAGAAGACGTTGCCCTCACTTGACTGGCGGCGCTTTCGTGAACGGTCGCAACATTTTAAATGCCATAGCTTCGAACAATTTGTCTATTAGGTTACCACAGATAAAGCGATGGCGACAGAAGAATTAGAATGTAGCGACAGAACTACTCATCTCGGCAACCACGTGGTCAACCTGGGGAAACGTCCGTATGTCCTCATGAACCGCTACCATACACGCGGCAAGCGCTACAAGGATCTTCTAAAACTTCGTCGCCACTACAATACCATACGAGACTACACATATCGCCTAGACGGAGATAACTGCCGCCACGTCTGCGCTGAGATGGGGCAAAAAAAAGGACTCCGTAACCTATCGGCCCTTTACTGAAGCATGGCTGGAAAAGGGAAAAAGAGGACTTCCATTTACGCAGAGCTCTCCTTACAACAACCGATGTCCTCGGTAGAGGAGCAACTCACCCGGACCTTCTTTCCGCACGCTGCAGACAAACCTCCTGATAACCTTCTTCCAGTTACTGTGTCTACGCTAGATCGCGAGCTTGACAAGCCGTTCCCATTAGGAGAACTGTCGGTGGCACTCGCTCGAGGAAAAAGCCACTCGGCCCCAGGGAACAACGGCGTCACCTGGCAGATGCTTAGAAATCTTAGTGATGCCGCAAAAGCGCAGCTCCTAGAAACAGTTAATAGCTCATGGGAGACAAGGGATGTGCCAGAGCAGCTCAAGCTAACACTGTTTAACCCCATACCAAAGCATAGAAAAGATCCTTCTATCATTTCCAACCTCAGACCAATTGCTCTCTCTTCCAACGTCTGCAAATTGATTGAGAGACTAATCAACAAAAAGCTACTGACTTCTAAAGCAAGCACCTTCTTTCCAACTTATGCAAATACAAAAAGATAGACAGCCTTCGACATGTAAAGTATGAGGTATGAGGGGTAAACAATAATTGCAAAGATCAGAGAAAAAAAAGAACAAAGACAAAGTGAAGAACTGAAAGAGAAAGAACGATGAACAATGCGTCGGCATATTAAGAAGTATGTTCGGTTACAAACAAAAAACAGTGGTTGTCGATTGTGTCAAGACAACTTCTTAGAATAGTTCTATTTGGTGAATATTGAACGACATCTTTTAATGGGGTCGCGCACCTGCAGAGAAAAAATGAAAGAGTACACATAGCCACCACACACACAAAAAAGGCATTGGAGTATTTTGCTCTTAAACGCACTGGGAGCGGTGATCTAACAAAAGTGCGTTCAAATACGCTGGTACGGCTTTCGATGCTTCATTTTCTTTTCTGGCTGCCGTTTAGTATTAAGTTTCGCAAAGCCGAAGGATTACACAAACCGAGAACGTTGTCCATATTACTTAAAATAGGCCGAACGCAATTAGCATAAAAGCATAGAGCTAAACAGACGCGCGGCTCAGGAATTCACCGTACTTTTGTGGTGTTCTGAAAAAGTTACGTGACAAGGTACGACGTATGGCGTGCATCTGGGCCACGCGCACACACATTGTCATCATTAGCAATAAACTGCCTCATGTTTTACATGCAATTACAATTCGTGCAGTGATTATGATTAGAATGGGGCTAAATTCATGTTAAAATATATTTGAATGAGTTTATGATGAGAAGGATTACTTAGCACGTGTTTATTGTCGTTCAGGTCATATCAGCATTGCACTCAGTACTAATAATTTTAATGGCCTTCTTGGCAAAGTTTACTATAGGTTTTGGTGCGAACATCAAGCAGGCCGCGAATAGACTATGCTTGATAAGCTCATATTCTTTCTGCGGTGCCTGAACATGGTTATTGTGCCGAGCCAGCAGAACATATCGCCACGGCTAAGCTTGGCGGCGTCAAAATCTGGTCAGGAACCTCAAACACTATGATTTGAGTCTAATATATTGTGCGATATGACTAGTAGCTAGTACCTAAGAGAGCCTGGTGCTTGTGGCTTCGAAATATCACTGTGCTTCGTGACTATCGGTGTTCGTGGAATGCTTCGTGGAATACCACTGTGCACGCTGTAGCCCGAAATCTTGGCATTTGTGACCTGAAGCTCCGCAATCCATTCTAACCAGATCCAATTGTACTGCTTGGCATCTGAGAACGGTACAGGGGACAGCAATTAAAACGAGCCAGCTAGGCTTCAGCGAAACCCATGAGAGAACAGGCCTCAATTTTATGCTTAGGTCGCGTTTCCATAATTTAACAAGTATCCTCCATTTGAAACTCGTCAAGGTTTCCAGACCGGCAGCACAACCGTAGACAACGCGTTGCAAAGGACAAGAGGGGTATACAAGTGACCAGACTTGTCTAGCCCTCAAGGACAGTGTGCTGCGGGAGAAGGAATGTGGGATCTTGGCTCTTCTACTTATTGCAGGGGTGGTGCATATGTCTATGTCGTTGTTTTGGGCTTGAGAGCAATAACCTCCTGCGACTACTACTACCCGCGTTGTAATGTCGCCCGCTTTGCTTCGTAGAACAACAATCGAATGCTACGGTCAGTACTTGTCTTTAAGCGTCTGGATCACATCAAATCCTGTATTAGAGCAACTGTTCCTCTGGCATTACTTCTAACCGACCCTTTCAAAGAGCTGCCATGTAAACCAGAACTGTTGAATTTATCTTGATTATTGTTCAACGCTGTAGGTCTTATTTTATTTCGAGTTTTGCTGGTAGGATTCCTTAGCACTCTTCTTTGTCTTCATGCTTATCATTTTAGGTTCACGGTACACCTGGATTACGCAATGACGTGTCAGCTGCTTAGACATTGGGCCACAATATTCGTTAACCGCCAAATCCGAAGCCTAAAAATTGTGAGTGGCTGGAGAAGTGCAAGAAAATTGTACAGAAGTAAACAATACAAAATTAAAAATGCCGTCTAACTTAGCAGCTAAGGCATTTTAAATACACGTGTTATCCAACACTCCAGCGTAAAAAAAATCAAGATGATTCCAAACTTTCGATATTCGACGTCAAAAAAAAATAAAGGTTGATTATTTGGTCCCATCAGTTAGTTAAATTTTTATTGGTCTTCAACACCGCACGAGAGATTATGGCGTCATTGTGGTGCGTTATGTAGACTTGCATGGTAAGTTTAATGGACGGAAAGAAACTAAAGACTGGAAGGAAACTGTGAAGATAACTATATTCTATGGCGTCGGCGTTAGGAACGGTTATGGCGTAAAACGTTACGCGATTTGAGTTATGCAGAATCAGTTCATCAAATTTAATGTCCGAACGTGGCGCATCAAATCAAAACGAATATGAGAATTCTAAATCAGCAGCTACAGAACTTTTACGATGTAGAAGCCTCTAGAATGGAGTTCGTAATTATCTTCTGATCGGGAAGAGTTCAGGTAAAAAGAGAGCTCTATGACTACGTTAGTACTTCTACGTGGGACATGTTTATCGCCACTGGAAAGTTATTGATGGGATCTCGTAGTGGCTTCTGCGTGTAGTTGAGAAACGCATCGGGTAGCTTTAGATAGAACTTAACCTATCTAAGCAACTACTGCATCAGGAATTTATGAAGTTAGCTCTGAAATGAAAATTATGCTAGGATTGTTATCAGCACATATGATAACCTTTTAAGTGCGGAATGCAAAGTACGATTTAAGCAAACTTATTTTGTCTTAGTTTATATGACCAATACAATATACACCCCCCGCAGTTGAGGCTGTTCAACAAAAACAAAGCTTGGACAAGCGTGCAGAACAATATAATTAATTCATCTACTACACGCAATACATGCAATGCTAACATGCAAGAGAGCAATTAACACATTTGGAGATCATGTAAAGTTTACGAAAATAATTTTTCAGCGCCAGCATGAAATCATGCGAATGGGCAAGAAGAGTTGGAACCAAATACGTATTCTTGACCGTTCATGGGGGACCGGATCATGCATTTAAAATTTTGTTTTGTTGAAAATGTGAGCTACTGAATATAACGATCACTAAGAGTTTTCTCGTAGAAGCGTGGTAGACGCAATCCGGTAAAGTAATAATAATCATTCCAGAAAGCTTATTCATACAGAAAGTCAAATTTTCCGAGTAAGACAAAAAAAAAGGTACGAAAATTTTGAATGGTACGCGTCTTCATTATGACCCGACCTAAGCAGACTCCGTAAAATAGCAGTCACACAGCCACCGAACCATTAAGGTAGCTGCGGTGATTATTAGGCTTTGCTTAAAGGGCAACTGAAGACGTTTCAAAATTAGACGAGCTTTAACGCTTCAAATATGTACAACTTGCATGTAAAGAAGGCGAATTATTTTTGGAATAGCGTTATAAATGGTGACGTGATCGCCGATTACACCAGGGGCAGAGTTCATGCTCCTCCGAAGCGCACTGGGCCGAGTGGAGAGTGCAAGATAACATATGCGGAGCTGGTTCATTTACAGCGCAGTACACGCTTTATTTTGGGAAAAAAAAAACCAACCCCATCGAAAGCAGTGCATATGGAGCATTGTTCCGCGGCATCTGATGACGCAGGGTTAGTTTTGGGCGAAGGCAGCGGAAATCTTAAATCTGCCCGTCCGTAGCGACATCGCCGAGACTCTACGCGCTCCTCTGTTGCTCTGAGGAGAAGCCTGAGGTTTATTCGTCAATTACGTCACCAATTTAAATGCTAGCGGACAAAAATATTGGCGAGCTTTACCTACAGTCTATAGGGATTTACATCTTTGAATATCCCTGATTCCTCATAAAGTGATGCCGCTGGCCTTTAAACTAGTTTTTTTTTTAAACAAACCTACCAAATTTGTATAAACGGGCAGTGCGGGACATGTCAGCGTCCTAATGTACAATCTTAAAAAGCCTGGAATTCATCCTCATATCACAGAACGCTGTTTCCATTGTATGAAAAAAAAATTTCTTGGATCCTTTCGTCGATAACAACTTACAAATACGCTTTGTGGCCACGTGAAGCACAACTTAAAAGCGCATGGTGCTCTCCTTCATATGCAATGAATTTGTGAAAAGAAGTTTCGTGACATAACGAACCAGTCATACACAACCACTATTACCGCAGTGTTACGGAAAAACTTCATTTCCGTTCACCTACTCCGTTCTAAGGTTTAATTGTGACCTTAACCGGGGTGCTTTAGAATAAATTTAGCTTAAGATCGTATTTTGTAAATTTCTACCATGCAGACAATATCTGTATAATTTGTCTTTAAGTTTCAAACAATATTTGTAGTGTGGTGCCGATGTTCGTGAACTTTGTGGCCGGATTAATGACATCGCCTATGAATGTATCGAGTGCCACGTTCCAGGTGCTGTTGAAAGGAAGATTAAACCTTCCATTTGTGAGACCACACTGCAACTGAAAATAAACACACACATGAAACAAAAAAAATCTAGGTAACTATTGCTTCTTTGTAAATTAAATCAAATATCGCTTTCGTCCATTCCAAGCTAAACAAATGAGCAACAGCCCAAAGACAACGTTATTACGAAAATGGTTGCAAAATTTTATACTGCTGTGCGGTGAGAAATACTGGCGTTCAGTTTAACCAACTTGAAGGTTCTTTGCTGAG
Source organism: Amblyomma americanum (assembly GCF_052857255.1). Classification (NCBI taxonomy): domain Eukaryota; kingdom Metazoa; phylum Arthropoda; class Arachnida; order Ixodida; family Ixodidae; genus Amblyomma; species Amblyomma americanum. The sequence continues at coordinate 58,222,296 of NC_135498.1, read as the reverse complement.
TTTGAAATTAACTCGGTGCGCAGCCAATATCTGATGCCTCCAATGAACAACTTGCTGTTTGATTAGGGTGGCAGTTCGGGCGAGTTGGTGCATGTTGACGAAGCTTGTAGCGCTAGTACAAAAGTCGTGTATGTCGTGAGGCGAAAAAGTCTCCATCTACGAGCGCTGCTGTGGTCCACGCCTCATTAGGGGCAGGCTGGGCAGCGAGACCGAAACGTTCATAAGCTAGCGAAACATCCAGTATTTTCTACTTGACTCCCGGAGAATATTTGCACCGGGAGGAAATGCTTCGTTTAAGCGGCCCCTCGTGGAGCCTCGCTTAGCAAAGTGAAAGTGCGCATTTCCGGCGGCGATGTACAAAGAAGGTAAACGCATTGATAAAATTGAAGGGGACACTCTTCAGCAGCTGCTGTGAACATGGACTGAGCTTTTGAAGGGGTTTGTTCGTACATGTTCTTCGGCGATACCTGAATGACCGTGATTTCATCATAATTCAATACCGTTGCCTCCAATACTTAATCCCACCGGTTAACCGGTTGCGCATGTATGTGTACGACTTTATGACTGAAAGTCCACATGCCCTTCAAACCCAATCCTGCAGAGTTTCCTAATGGGATTGAGAGTGTCACGAACTAAAAATAAAATGAGTAAAGAAAAAACAATTCGAGAGCTCTTGTGATATAAACTGTGATGAAGACACAGATTTTCTAAGAGAAGGGAATAAAGACCACCTGTGAGCCAGAATTGTTTATCGAGTTCTCTGAGCTTTGCTCTCAGCCAGATTGCGACGGCAACCTGAAGCATTTGCCATATCCAGCATAGAAACCCTCGTTGTACATGTTACTAATGCATCCGCAGCCGTTCGGGCATCCATATTGTGTGCCGTCCTGCAGAACGAGGCACTGTTGGGAAAAGGAAAAAGAAGACAGGGGATCAAACTGTTTCCTTCGTGTGCCGCGAATACGTTTTGAACGTTATAAACACCTTTGATCTTGCTGTATATCTGCTTCGGCGCTTTTATGCTTTCTTCAATTGATCCATAATCAGTACACACATAAACAAATCGACGTTATATTGTACTCGTGTGGATATAACACAAGACACATCACTATTGTGCAGTGAGACCATGAAACTCCCGAAATAACTCCTGTGAGTATTCTTATTTCCCCACAATGGTTGAAGACTACAATAGTCTAAGGATGCAGTAACATTAATTTCATTAAAAACAATCCAAACCTATCTTGATTTTTCTTACTTATTTGCATTGTATTATATCTTTCTTTAGCATCTGCATTTTTCTACTGCTGTTAATCATTGGTAGTCAGTCTTTTTCGAACATCTAGGAAATTTGTGGTTTCCAGTATCCTTCTAGACCTATACAGTGTGCCTGCCCAGCTAATGTTTTTTTGGAAAACATCGCAGTATTAGTCCATAAAAAAATCCTAAATCTCCTTGAGCCATTGTCCATCGTGCCGTCGAGCTTTTTCTGGGGAACACTGCTGGCTGATAATGCCATCATCGAATTTATTTAGCCCCAACAGTCTACTCCGAGCTACCAAGGAAGGTGCTGTAGCTGGCGGCAATGGACCTGCAGGCTGACCACAGCTGCTCACCTGGTCTACGCAGGTGAAAATTATCGGCATCGCGATCACCGCTATCGGTCTTTAGAAGGTGTTGCAACTATCACAAGCTTTTTTCCGCCCCTTCCTTCTTAGGAATTCCGAGAAGCCTAGCCGAGTTTAGAGCTATTTGAGGAGAGTGTTCGATGATACTCGCTTGATTTCAGCGTCGCCGGTTGAATATAAACGAGCGCCGAAGGCCGAGCTACAACGCGCTCCTCGTAACCGCTTGTAAAAAGGAAACCGCAAGACACCGCGGCAACCAACAAACCCACAGCGCTAATATCAAACCACTGCCATCCTTCGTCCTCAGCAGCCGTGTCACATCATCGACAAGCACTTTACACATATGCAAATGGACAGGGTCACCAGGCGCAATATTTCGGCCAACCTATCCCTCTCTGGGATAGACCCAATGCTGGAATGTTCAGTTTGTCTAAGAAAGGTTCGAGTGCACAAATGTGTTAATATGTTGTTCTGCCTGCATATTTCAGGCATAAATTGGCCATGCACTCAAAAATGGCCACATAAACAAAAGTAAGGTGATTACTATACCGGATCGTCCGATAACAGCTGTTAATTGTAATTGCATTGCTTAAGTAAAAAGTATTTTAATGCTTGATACAAAAATCAGTAAAACTTTAGCCTTAAGGAGCAGCGGAAAGAAAAAAGGCAACGTGCATACGCCATAAGTCCCTCGCATGGTTCGAGAAAGAATATTGAAATGGATAACCTTGATTACGATATATAACACCAGCATAGTTGTCATGTAAACTTGAAATTATATAGTCATTTCAAAAACGAAAGCTTGATAGCAGTGAACCCAGCGTGCACTTTTGAATTTGGCGGAAATTATTGTTTTGGTGATCACTGCGACGATATACAACCTACCTCTTATAATTTTCATTGTATACGCATCCTTAGCAGGAGAATTTTAACTAACATAAAATGAATTGGCCGCCTGACGACACAAGGTTTTTATTGCTAGGCATATTTCCACACGATTCTTAAAGCGCTTGCTCTGAAAATTACTTTCAGTACAAATTATTACAGTTTGATTCCAGATACACTTTCCATAGGAAAATATTTCTTGGTGTCGTTCGCCACCATTTAAGAAATATCTGTTCACTAGGGTTTGCCAGCAATGCGCAAGCGTCGCTGAAAATTGGTCATTATTCAGCAGGAAATGCCGAAGGGAGGCTGCAGCACTGACGCAATTTATGCGCGACCCAGCTCTGTGATGTATGTCTAGACTAAATGATGTATGTTTATGTGAAAGATCTTTTTGCGCACACCGTTTGGAAGTGTTATACGCAGTTAAGTAGATAGAGTATAGCGTTACGGCTCCTAATCAATATGTGGTAGAAAGCTTAACCTTCATTTCAATTTACTGTGCGCATTTCTTGGAGCCTTGACACTGGTATCGTTTTCGTTCACAAACTTATTCGTACTGGGCCTCTAACACCTCAGAGGCACTCCGAACTAGTGACAGTCGGCAGGATATATGAAAGTGAAAGTACGATGCCGGTCTTAGAGCGAGAATGTGGTGGCAAAAATCCTTATGCGGACGCCACTGCATTGTAGTCATTTACGGTAGCACTAGCAACTGTCTTTGTGAAATGTACGAAGATCTAAATTAACGAGTCATAGGTCAGCCTATGAGCAAACAAATTTCAACTAGGACATTACCCGAGTATTTTCGGCGCATGGAGACACTCCGTTTGTTCATTAACAGAGATCAAATGCAAAAAAATATACTCACACTGGCTAAGGTTGGACACTCCTGGATATAATCATCCCCATAGACAGAACACCTTCCGAGCCTGAAAGAGCATTACACCGCTGATGACCAAAACCACACTATAAAGCCAGTGGAGTAAGGAGATTTCAAGTTCAGTACTTTTAAAGATAGCAGTGAATTTCTAACCATATTTTTGATGCAGCAACATTGATCTTTGTCATACTCACATCAAAATGAGCGTGGCAGCAAGAAGGGTGCATGACAGAAGCTTGGCCGGAGTCATCTTTCGACGTTACAGTGTGGACCTCTCGAAGGAAGATCTGCTGTTTGCAGGTACCGCTCGGGACAATTTATACTAGTGCACTGACGTCAGTCCTAAATGTGACCGCATTGTTCGGCGTGTAAAATGCTATGACTTCACATTAAACTGCGTAATATCATTGCCGCTACTTTCCTACGACGAAAATGAAGCTAGGGTTGGGTAGAAGAAAAGGCTACGACTTCTAAAAAGAGAAGAAAAATACCTCCTGACACAAAAAAACATGAGAGAGAGCTACCGTTATGTGCGATGCGAGGCCAAGACAGCAAACCAAAATTGTAAGAGTAAAAAAAAGGTAGACCAAAACAAAAAGGTCTTGCACAACACAAAAGACAAATGAAGACGAACAATGCATACGCATGTTAGGAAGTTTATGAAATCAAGAGCAAAAAAAAAAACAGGTGGTTGACGAATGTGTGTAGAGGACTTAGAATATTTTTATCCCGAGAAAACTTGTCATCGCTTGTTATTAGGATTGTCATACCTGCAGCAAAAAAAAAAACGATAACTTCACGTAAGCATGACCTTGGAAAAGGTGTCATTACAATATTCTGTGCTCAAACGCACTAGTGGCTGTAAACTATATACACTGTATTAAAATGAGCTAGTATCGCTTAAGACTTTTATCTAGAATTCACGTGATTGGTTGTGAAAGCGTGCCGATGAATGCTATTAAAAATTGCTCAATAAATTCGAATTGTTCAGCCAGACAACGTTGTGAATATTAGTTGAAAGAGGCGTACGGTTTCATATTTCACATTATCGCAAAAAGATTTAGGCTAAACTGGTGGTGATAAGAAATTCAGCCGGCCTTTGTGGCTTTGAAAATTTCCACCGAAAAGGTATCACGTGTGAAGTGCCAATAGGAATAAAGCGGCTCGCGTTTCAGACGCAAGTAAAATTCACGAAGATTAGATATGAGGAACCGGCAAAATTCATCATCTTCAAGAAATCTTTGTGGTGGTTTATGATGCGAAAGGTAACGCAGCTTGCGTTTATTTACGTTAAAAATATGTCAGCGTCGCACCCGCGACTATTGACTTTAAAGAGGAAATGATGCAGGTTTTGTGAAAATTTGGCTGGCAGCAATGTCTTAATGTTTTTCGCGCTGCATACTTTAACATCGAACGAAAACCTACTGCAATGCATTACGTCAGATCGACCCACTGATCTGTCGTTTTTCTTGAGTATTTGCGTATTCACCACGGCCTACCTTGTATTGATCTCTGTGTCCCCATCAAGCTGCTCTGAGCAGCTTTTCGACTTACTGCTTCCGGCACGTTTCTGGTGAAATAGAACGAATTTAATTAAGTGGATCTGACAGAGACGACTGAGGTTAGGATGACGAACGAAGCATATCCAGTATTGTTAAAGTGGTCAATGCTAAACGTCATGCTGTAAAATTAAGCGCAAGTATAGTTCAGGAGAATAACCATATGCACAATTGTACTTTCTGCTCGTCTGGACTGACTGAACGTGTGTGGTGCTTTTGCAACATGATTATGACGAAGCCGCGTGGTTAATAAATTGACACTCTTGGAGAAAGGTTTAACTAAGAAGCTTTAAAACGAATACAGCTTCCATACCCAAAAATTCTGAACAAATGCCTTTTTGAGCGAGAAACCGTTTATGAACGCAATTATTTGATATTGTGACGGATTATAAGAAGACAAACTGTGCAGTGGCGTGGGCAGGAGTGCTGGCGCCTGGCCGTCCGCCATTTAAATCATACTGTAGCCATCTGTCATCTCATCTCATTCATGGGCTTGCCGTCACGTAAAAATATATTGTTAGATTCCACTATAACAACCAATATATCTTCAGATCACCCGACGGCATTCTTGTATTTGTTTTTGCTACTAATGTTTTTGGTACAGTCAAAAACGTTCACCATTGTTTTCCTTTTGGGAGTCTTAACTGTTCGATGTGACCAATGTGAACACTTAAAAAATGATTTTGCTATATATCAGAAGAATGCACCATTATCTTCAATATTTCTATAACAGCGTCTTACCATTTCAAATTTTCAAAACTTTTTGTCCGAGAATGTTGCACGTGTATCGCAGCCAGCCTTTTCTTGCGTACAAAAACGAACGCAGACGCATTGACATCGTTGGGTATTGGAGCCGATAGGTCTCATGCAGTTTTTTTCATAGCTATATCAAAGTATCTTTCTATCATTAGTCACCCTCTTGATGTAGCGGAGGACTGAAGGTCGTGTAAGCCGCTGTTGTGCTTGCGCTTCCTTCGTGCTGTGGAATTCGGCGAAGTGGGGCATGGGCAGGATTCCCTGAAGACCACCGCGAGGGTGGGTGAGCGCTCTGGGGGAGACGTGACTGCAGGACTGCCAGAGGGAACGACGGCAATAGCATCCCCACGTGTTGGAACAGGAATGCCGGAAGCAGCGACGACAATAACGTGCCCACGTGTTCAATACGAATGTCAGCGACGACCATAAGTGTATTCGTTCCGGTCCTCGCCACGACGAAGTGCGGTATCAGTGTGGTCCCCTTCCGTCACGCTGGATTTGAACAATTGCCCGAGTGCCGCACCTTCGACAGAGCTTCTGCGTTCCGGTCACCAGTACAAGCTCTTTCGACACCTGCGGGGAGACATCCTGCATTCCTGTGTCATGCATCTGCCCTCCGGACGCACTTGCGCGACCACCTGGAAGCCGCGGGGACGACAACGTGACCGCGTCCTGTTCCCTTTCCCTCGATCGAGCTGCGAAGAAACATCAGGACCGTCCTGCTGTGGGTGGTACCATCAGTGCCATCGTGTGATTGGACATCATTCTTCGAACTGTATTCCCCAGCTAGGGATCTGGGGAATACGAAGAGTATTTATGGAGCTGCTGGTTTGATGCCAGAGAGAGCCCCCTTCTTGAGAGGTATCAGATACTCCCGACTCATATGAAGCTCTCTTTACTGAGGAGCACTCTCACTTGCCCGTACTTGTACATAATGTAAATAGTCCTTGTATAAAGTTTTCCAATTTTTCTTCCTCCGATCGTCCTCGTCTCTTCTCCGGCCCAGTCACGCTACCTGAATCCTAACAGCTGGTGGCAGCGGTGGGATGCTGCTACCTGAATCCCAACACCGCCGTTGTCTATGCAACTGGTTAATATTCTGAGACTACTACATTTTGACGTCACATCCGCCCGACCGAATATCAGAGGCATTCCGCAGCCGACCAAGAAGAGCTGGTTTCTGTATACATATGAAGTCTTATGAAGCAGTCTTGAAAGCCATTCTCAGAATAATGACGACTTGCAGAAACAGCAAGGAGAAAATTTATTTCGACGCGCTCAACAATCCAAGCGCTGCCTTAGCCAAGGCTTTTGTTTCATTCGGTGTCATATGTTCCAAGCACTTCGTCTTAAAGCCGAAATAACGTAAGTGTACTCGGTTCCATAGTTTACATACCTTGAGCCCACGACAATATATTCTTTGCGGATTTCGCCATGTGTTCCTTTTGGCTCGCAACATGATATAAGCTGCTGGCTTGAGTGGTTGGCCTTAAGGCGCGATTTACGCGCCTTAATGCGCTATTTCCTTTCCCCAAAAGCCGATTTCAATTTCAATTTCAATATTTTGCTCTAAAACGCACTAAGAACGATGATCTTAAAAAGGTGCTTTGAAATCAGCGGGTACGGGTTTCGGTGCTTTATTTTGTGTTCAGACTCCCGTTTCGTATTAACTCTCCTTAATACGAAGGATTACACAACCCGAGAACGTTGTCTATATTACTTAAAAGAAAGCGAACGCAATTAGCATAAAAGCTTAGAGCTATACTTCGTCTCACAAGATGTTTGCAGCACTACGGAAGGTAGAGCTCTCTCGTCCAATCAGGGCTGCAGAAACGCAGAAAATAGTCCCTCGAATATTTGAGGAGTGTATGACTATTAATCAAAACAATAAGCATTGCAACTAAAAACATGATTTGGACAGGTATATTTAAATGGTAGGGAGTGTTTCAATCACTGGTGAAATTACCAGACAAAGCCCATACGGACACAGCTCTGCGGAGGCCTGCTGCGAGGTAGTGATGCGTCGCCACTTTCCAACATGGCGTCGGACGAGTCTGTTGTGTCTCCTGTGTGCTCTACACCGACAGTGCGCTGTTTCCCCAAGCAGGCGAAGCAGGTGGCTTTAGATGTTCTTGAAGCGCTTCGCGTCGAGTGCGGGGGCAGTTGGAGTACAAATGCGCTCATCAAGAGGACGGCAAAACTCACGCAGGTGAGCGAGCGAACGCTTTACAAGTGGACAACGGAGACGTTGAACGCGGGCCGAGTGTTGTCACCGAAGAAGCGTGCTGGCGGAAGAGGCCGCGAGCGGACGAAGAAGCTGGACGATTTTGACCTGAGCGTGTTGCGAAGGGTGGTACACACCTTTTTCCAGAGAGGGGAAATTCCAACTATCGCGAAGGTGGTTGCGCATTTCGAAGAGGACGAAACGCTACCGACCGTGTCCGCAGCGACAATGCAGAGGATGTTGAAGAAACTTGGCTTCCGATATATAAGAAGCGCTCTCGGAATGCGATGTTAATCGAAGCGACGCACATTGTGCAGTGTCGCCGCCGGTACCTGCGCCAGATAGCGGAGCTGCGACGCCAGGGTAGGCCTATTTTCTTCACCGACGAAACGTGGGTTAACGCCGGCCACACGCGAAGTCGAGTGTGGACTGACTGCACCATCCAATCTGCACACCAAGCGCATCGATCCGGACTGTCGACTGGTCTACAAAACCCCAGTGGCAAAGGTGGCAGGCTTATTGTGACGCATTGCGGTAGTGAGCAAGGTTTTGTCGAAGGCGCAGCGGAAGTTTTCCGAGCGAAGAAAAACTCGGGCGATTACCACGAGGAAATGAACGGGGAACACTACGAAAACTGGTTCTCCAGGAGACTTCTCCCACTACTACCACCCGGCAGCGTTATAGTGATGGACAACGCGCCATATCATTCTGTGAAGCAGGATAAAGTGCCGCGGATGAGTAGCCTCAAAAAGGACATACAGGCTTGGCTGTCCGGAAAAGGTGTCGCGTGGAGCAGCGGAATGGTGAAGGCCGAGCTCATGCAGCTTCTCAGCAATGTGAACACAGGTGGGGAGCAATACCGTGTCGACTGCATTGCTAAAGCTGCTGGCCATCTCGTTGTGCGCCTGCCACCGTACCACTGCCAACTGAACCCGATAGAGCTTGTCTGGAGCGACGTCAAGGGTTTCGTGGCCAGCCAAAACAAGACGTTTAAGCTCCAAGACGTCGAGCCTCTGGTTTGGCAAGGCATCACGCAAGTGACTGTTGAGAAATGGAAGAATTACGTGCAGCATATTATCAGTGAGGAAGATGTGATGAGAAAACTGGACCACATCATCGACGATCTTGTTGACCAGGGACCGGCCATTGTTGTCAACCTGGAGGACGACACAACCAGCAGTGCTGAATTCAGTTGTTATGAGGACGATGAGATGATCGAACCCGTTTAACGTGCGTTGCCTCTCGCGCAGCACATGGGCTTGTTTTGCATTTCGCCACCATCGACACTCGGCTGCCTCGGCACGCTGGAGTAAATAAATTTATATGCACATGACACGATTACTGAAATTTACTGCGACGCGACAACAGAGGAACTGATGAGAACAGTACCCTGGTTGTTTCACATATATCGGTGGACACCCGAACCGCGCAGTAAAGGAAGGGATAAAGGAGGGAGGGAAAGAAGCGAGAGAAAACTGAAAATTGAAAGTTGGATTTTGAGGAAAGGCGCGGCGCTGCGCGGTGGAACACCTGTGGCTCGGTGCTACTATAAATAGAGGTAGAAAGAAGCCACCTGGACATCAGGTGGCTCGAGCCACAGGCGCGTAGGAACACACTAATGTAGTGCGCGCCATCCTGATTGGACGAGAGAGCTGTACCTTTCGTAGTGCTGCAAACATCTTGTGAGACGGAGTATAAACAGACGCACTGCTCTGAAATTCACCGTACTTTTGTGGCGTTCTGAAAAAGTTAGGCGACAAGGTAAGACGTATGGTGTGCATCTGGGCCAAGCGCACACATATTGTCATCATTAGCAATAAACTGCCTCATGTTTTCGATGTAATTACGATTCGTGAAGTGATGATGATTAGAACGAGGCTAAACTCGTGTAAAAATATCTTTTAATCAGTTTGTGATGAGAAGGCTGACTTAGCACGTGTTTATTTTCGTTGAGACATCAGCATCGCACTCATTACTAATTACTTTATTGGCGTTTTTGGCAAAGTTTATTATAAGTTTCGATGTGAACTTCAAGCAGGCCGCGGATAAACTATGCTTGATAAGCTCATATTCATTCTGTGGTGCCTGAACATTGGTTGTTGTGCCGAGCAATCAGAACATATACCGCCACGGCCAAGCTTGACGACGTCAGAATTTGGTCAGGAACCTCAAACACCACGATTTGAGTCTAGTAGATCATGCTATATGACTAGTAGCTAGTACCTAAAAGAGCCTGGTGCTTGTGGCTTCGAAATATCACTGTGCTTCGGGACTATAAGTGTTCATGTAATGCTTCGTGGAATATCACTGTGCGCGCTGTAGACCGAAATCTTGGCATTTGTGACCTGAAGCTCCGCAATCAATTCTAACCGCATCGAATTGTACTGCTTGACATCTGAGAACGGTACAGGGGACAGCAATTAAAATGAAGCAGGCTTCAGCGAAACCCATGAGAGAACAGGCCTCAATTTTATCCTTAGGTCGCCTTTCCAGAATTTAACAAGTATCCTCCATTTGAAACCCGTCAAGGTTTCCAGACCGGCAGCAGAACCGTCGACAACGCGTTGCAAAGGACAAGAGGGGTATACAAGGGACCAGACTTGTCTACCCCTCAAGGACAGTGTGCTACGGGAGAAGTAATCTGGGATCTTGGCTCCTCTCCTGTATTGCAGGTGGGTGCATATGGCTATGTTGTATTTTGGGCTTGGGAGCAATAACCTCCCCTTACTACTATACCACCCGCTTTGTAATGTCGCCCGCTTTGCTTCGTAGAACAACAATCGAATGCTACGGTCAGTACTTGTCTTTAAGCGTCTGGATCACATCAAATCCTGTATTAGAGCAACTGTTCCTCTGGCATTACTTCTAACCGACCCTTTCAAAGAGCTGCCATGTAAACCAGAACTGTTGAATTTATCTTGATTATTGTTCAACGCTGTAGGTCTTATTTTATTTCGAGTTTTGCTGGTAGGATTCCTTAGCACTCTTCCTTGTCTTCATGCTTATCATTTAAGGTTCACGGTACACCTGGATCACGTAATGGCGCGTCAGCCGCTGAGACATTGGGCCCCAATATTCGTTAACCGCCAAATCCGAAGCCTAAAAATTGTGAGTGGCTAGAGAAGTACAAGAAAATTGTACAGAAGTAAACAATACAAAATTCTACCTGACGTCTGCCGTACCAGCTATGGCATTTTCAACACACATGTTATCCAACACTGCAGCGTAAAAAAGTCAAGCTAATTCCAAAATTTCGATTTCGATTCTATAGTTCGATTCCAAAATTTCGTAAAGGGGTAATTAGATTCGGCAGTGAGCGTACGACTGGCGTAAGCAACAACGTATTCGGAAAGCCGGCCTTACGCTGTGCAAGGACGGCTCCGAGAACTACGACGCTGGCGTCGGTATGCAACTCGGTTGGCGCACTGGGGTTGTAATGGCGCAGGATCGGTTGTGAAGTCAGAAGACGACGGAGGGTAGTGAAAGCAGCGTCTCAGGCTGAGTTCCAAGCAGACAGGTCGGCGGACCCATTCAGGAGCTTCGTAAGCGGTGCTACGATAGAGGCGAACTTCCGCACAAAGGGGCGAAAATATGTGCACAGGCCCACGAAGCTTCAGAGCTCCTTAACACAATTCCTTAACAGAAGACGCGAGAGGTCCGGGGATCGGTACCCCGAACCTCCACCAAGTGAAGAGCGATTTATTGTATAGCTGGAAGGGATAGAAGGGCAGGAAGGGCGTTAGGAATGATTATGACGTAAAACGTTACGCGATTCGATTTATACAGAATCAATTCATCAAATTAAACGTCCGAACGTAGTGTATCAAATCAAAACGAATATAAAAATTCTAAATCAGCAGCTACAGAACTTTTACGATGTAGAAGCCTCTAGAATAGAGTTCGTAATTATCTTCTGATCGGGAAGAGTTCAGAGAAAAAGAGAGCTCTATAACTACGTTAGTACTTCTACATGGGACATGTTTATCGCCTCTGGAAAGTTATTGATGGGATCTCGTAGTGGCTACTGCATGTAGTGAAGAAACGCATTGGCTAACATTAGATAGAATTTGACCTATCTAAGCAACTACTGAATCAGGAATTTATCAAGTTAGCTCTGAAATGAAAATTATCCTAGGATTGTTATCAGAACATATGACAGCACTTTAAGTGCGGAATGCAAAGATCGATTGAAGCAACCTTTATGTTTCTTAGTTTATATGGCCAATATGGGCCAATACAATATATAGCCCCCGCAGTTGAGGCTGTCGAACAGAAGTAAAGCTTGGAAAAGCGTACAAAACAATATAAATAATTCATCTACTACACGCAATGCATGAAATGCCTGACATGCGAAAGAGTAATAACAGACTTTGATATCACATAAAGTTTACGAAAATAATTTTTCAGTGCCAGCATGAAATCATGCGCCTGGAAAACAAGAGTTGGAAGCAAATACGTAGTCTTCACCGTTCAGGGGGATCGGACCATGCATTTAAAATTTTCTTTTGGAGAAACTTTGAGCTAGCAAATAATGATCACTATGTTGAATACGAGTGTAATTGACGCAATCTGGTAACGTAATAGCAATCCTTCCAGAAAGCTCATTTATGAAGGAAGACAAATTTTATGAAGGAAGACAAAGAAAAAAGACAAAAAAACGTAGGCGCATTAAGAATGGTACGCGTTTTCATTATGACCCGACCTAGGGACACTGCGTAAAATAGCAGTCACTGAACCACCCTATAAAAAAGGTAGCAGCGGTGATTATTAGGCATTGCTTAAGGGCAAGTGAAGACGTTTTAGAATCACACAAGCTCTAACGCTTCAAATATGCGCAACTTGCTTGTAAAGAAGACGAATTATTTTTGGACTAACATTAGAAATGAAGACGTGATCGCCGATTACACCAGGGGAAGCGTACAGGCTTCTCCGAAGCGTGCAGTGCCGATTGGAAAGTGCATTATGACATATACAGAGCTGGTTCATTTACAGCACATTAAACTCTGTACTTTTAGAAGACCAACCAACGCCACCGAATGTAGTGCCTATTGAGCGTTGTTTAGCGGCGTCTGATGATGCAGGGTTGGTTTTGGGCGAAGGCAGCAGAAGTTTTAAATCTGCCCGTCCATAGCGCCGTCACCGAGATTCTACGCGCTCCTCTGTTGATCAGAGGAGAAGCCTGAAATTTATTCGTCAATTACGTCATCAATTTAAAGGCTAGCGGGCAATAAATTGGCAAGCTTTACATGCAGACTATAGAGATTCATAACCTTGAATATCCCTGACTTCTCATAATGTGATGCAGCTGGCTTTTAAACTTGTTTTTCGAAACAAACCTACCAAATTTTTATAAACGGGCAGTGTGGCGCATGTCAGCCTCCTAACGTACAATATTGAAAAGCCTGGAATTGAACATAATATCTCTGAACGCTCTTTGTATTGTATGAAAACTAATTTCTTGAAAACCTTTCGTCGACCACAACTTATATATTTGCATTGTGGAACATGCGGCCATGTGAAGTACAACATAAAAGCGCGTTGAGCACAACTTCACGTAGCATAGCTCCCAAATGATTTTGTGAAAACAAGATACGTGTCAAAACAAACTAGTCATTCAACGCAACCACTGGCCAATATACTACCGAAAACTTAATTTGCAAACACCTTCTCCGTTCCAAGCTTTGATTGTGACCCTTACCGGCGTGCTTATGAATAAAATTCGCTTAAGATCGTATTTTAGAAATGTTCATCATGCAGACAATATGTCTAAATCGATGTCTTTTAGTTTGAAATAAATTTTGTTGTACGGTGCTGATATTCGTGAACTTTGTGGCCGGATTAATGGCATCGCCCATGAATGTACCGAGTGCCACGTGCCAGGTGCTGTTCAAAGAAAAATTAAACACTTTTGCGTTTGTATGGTCCATTTCTATGATTGCACTTGGAACACATTTTACTTTGTGCAATACACTTCCCCAGAGCAAAGGTCTTTACGAAACGAAAACCAGCCGCACTACTCTCATGACAAAGTCGGTGATGAGGTGGCGGAGGAGTTTTTCTAAAGAAGAAATGCTAGCAGACTATACACTTTGTCAATTTCAATTATTTTTCTTACTGGCTTAGACTGTTCGACTTCCCCGCTTTTATAGAGACGCTGAGTATTCGGTTTTTCCTTTATAGTATTGGTTCTGCTTTCAAGGGACTTGTTTCTGAATGATACTCATTCGATAATGTACAGCAGGCCCTTTGCATCTCTTCACTGACTCCGGCTGTCACAAAAAACAGCTTTCCACGCTTTATTCTCATAAGGTCAACTCGCTTTGTTTACAGTGAAAACACCTTGTAAACGTTTGCATTGATAAGATAGCATAATGCGTGAAATCTTTTTTTGCACTTTTTTCTTCCTTCACGGTATGTGCTCATTCTACTCGCTTTCAAATTAGATTCGTTAGAATTGGCTGCCAGGGAGGTCGAAAATTTGTAAAGTCGATCTCACTAAATTCGATTGTGGGTCTTCAGGACAAAGGCTTGCGACGTGAAAGCGTTGGGCATATGAATTCGATTTTTAGTCCACTTTGTCTACCTTTGAAATAGGTTACCGGCACAAAGGAAATAGTATGTACTCTGATAGCTGCATGTCACGCCCTCTGTTGCCATTCCGTCACCGAAAACTGGTAACATGTGCGTCAAAGTGTTTGTGGACGTGGCAGACGCAGCTGCATGTTTCTCCATTGATGGGTAGACCTTGTAGCGGAGAAGTCGAAGATAAGCACTACACTAACCTGGGATGTAAAACAGAAAATTAGCATGCTTGAAGTTTGTAAGTGACGGTACGTCGGAAAATAGGCAGTGCGTGGGAAAGATGGAATTCCTAAAATCAGAAACAAAATCCTGCCTGTTGCGCTAGATATCAAGTAAGCGCTACGTTTGCGCCTTAAAGCGCTATGAAGACCGCGAAAGGAACCAACATATCATGAAAATAGAGTTAACAACGGTTAATAAACAACCCAGCCCCAAAATGCGAAAAAGGTGTGTATGTATTGCACAATTCCTTGTTTGTTTCTTGCCGCGTTTCTTTCCTTAAGAACGGCTGTTGATTCCATGGCAGTTAAAAGTGTGCGCATAGTTATAAAACATCCACTTCCGAGCACAGTTTGTGTGCGTTGCATGCAAGACGTGACGAAAATTATCTCGATCGATCACATCCAGCCGTAGGCGCTTCTACACTGTTCAAGACTGTCGTGGTAACTTGGCACGTTGTATCTCTAAAGCTCACTATTAGTTTTCAATTACGCAGGGTCGAGAGCGTCGGGCATTCTGTTCGACGACAGCCGGGCACGATTGTTCGTATACGCCGCAGCCGAGTCACGCAGTTCTTTGTAGACGCGAGTCGGCTTTATAAAAAGTTTCGTGAAGAGTCCCTTGTCGCTGCCTTCTTGCACACCGGACTGCTGTCACCAATACGCGAATGTACTTTGAAACCTCGCTAGCTATTGTTACAACAAAAACACTTCTCAAACAGACTAAACAAAAGGGGGAGATATATTTCACGCTCTCGTTGGTGGTAACAAAACACACGTGTAAAGGTCTCATAGTTGTCTTCAGCTACCCTTGCGTCAGTGCATTTATTGCAACAGAAACGGCAGCGCAAGTTTGCCTTGCAGTATTGTTAAAGGGGCTCAGAAAGTAGCCCTGGGATGTTAAAGCATGGCACTCCACGAACTGCGGGAAAATACATGCGCTAACGAAAAGCTTGCAGAGAAAGCAACATTTCCAGTGCACATAAGTTAAAAACGTTAAGCTTGTCAAGGTACATTGACAAGTGTAAGATTCTAAAAACTGATATGACTATTACTAACGGTCAGCTAAAAATCACTAATTGCATCAGACGCCTCACTCTTCAAGTTAAAAAGTTACTTATTGAGAATTAGTTAACTAGTTCACTACTTCAAACCATCCACCTGTATCCTTGTGAACGCGAACACATTTAATACTATGCTGAAAATGGCATATTTTTACCTTACGGATCCTATTCTTGAGAATAAGTTATATAATTCCGTGAAACACCTGGGATAAAAGACTACGCTGACGCTAATTCTCCTGAACAACCGAATACAGAATCCACATAAGCAACCTTTATACTAGATGTGTCTGTGTCAGTTCTTTCACCGCATTAGCAATTTGGTCGCTGTCATCGTATCTTTATCGGAACAAATGTAATCATGTGCCGAATATATCTTCATCCAGACCCGCCTCTTACGCCTCTTCTGTATCTTCTTGCTTGTCGGTGGCCGAGATGCTATCACCAACTCCTGCAAAAACGGTTCCAACCGGCCTGTGTCGCCCTTTATCGGTTACGCGGCAACGGGTGAGCATAGCGCCGTGATCACGAAACCTTGTGACGTCAAGGCCCTCGCGACATAACACCGACTATAGTGATTATAGGGACTAACGCATGACGCGAATTCGAATCATGTGAACTGACACGGGCGGCCGTGGGCGCCTAACCGAATTTAATTGAAATAGTTCACTTGCCTCCTGCCAATGTGGACAAGTCTCTCACAACTCCATGGAGAGGTTGTCACCTGTAACGATAGGCAGACTTTGATGACCTCACATCCTGACGTTAACTTGCGGCGTAATCGCCGTGTCTACCAATTAGCTGCGCCGCCAGCCCGCTCTACGTTGCGGAGTCAACGCCGTCTAAACAATTAAGCGACTGCTGTGATTACCGGATGCGGAATCACACGATACGAAGTCTACTGCTACCTTCCTAAATTTGCACCGCAAGACCGCACCGCAAGCAAACTTCTCGAGAGCCTGATAACTCTCGAAGCTCTCTCCAATTCCGTCATTTGGTTCTAGCCAACCTGGCTTGAAGTTTGCCGTGTCGCTCGAAGAGCCACATGTCATTTGAGCAGCCATACCTGCAAGCTTTCTTAGGCGGTCGCGTATGGCTCTGGTCGCGTATGGCGTATGGCGTATGGTCGCGTATGGCGGTTCTCTCGGAATAAGGGACTCAACCTTTTTGCGCTTGCTTTTGCAGACTTCTTTCCGCCTGCATCTGCATCTGCTTTCTTCGGTGACGGCGTTGCTTTCATCGGTGACGGCGTTGCTTCCATCTCAAGAAGCTTCGTACAAGACCTGCGTATCGCCGGCTAATAAGGACCGGACATATCGCCCACTGCGCAGATTGGGACGACGCCCACTATAAATGTGGAAAAGTGCCTGCAGTCGCTTCAGTTCGGTGGCGGTGCTCTCGGAATAAGGGACTCAACCTTTTTACGCTTCCTTTTGCAGGTGAGTTACATTTTGAATTTCATTTCCCTCCTTCCTTTGTGCACTGCTGCCGAACACAGCAAGTGACTTTGTGCGATATTTGCTATTTGAGTGCCAACTGTTGCAGTGATGACAAAAGATGGTAAAGACTTTGCTAAACAACTGGATGAATTCCGAAGAGAGGTGCGAGCTGAGATGCGGTCTCTGAGAGAAGGCGTGAAGGTTTGCTCGGATGCTTGTGACGGTGTCACAGAAATTCAAAAAGATATGAAAAAGCTGAAGCTGGAAATTAGAAAGCTTTTTGAGAAAAACCAGATGCTTCAACAGGAAAACAAACAACTGCGGGATAAGCTGGATGAAACTGAGAAGTATAACCGGCTCAATAATCTGGAAATCAAGGGTTTGCCTGGGAGTTGTGATGAGATATCAGTCGTCAAGCAAATTGGTGAACAGCTGGATGAGGTAATCGATGACAATGACATTGATATCTGTCACAAAGTTGATGTACCAAACTCAAGGGCAAAGAACATAATTGTCCGTTTCACGCGCAGAACTAAGCGTAATGCGGTTTTGGCCAAAGCAAGGAAGACACGGCTAACGACTGAAAAGCTCGGTTTCGAAGGAACAGCTAAACCGGTGTACATAAATGAACACTTGACGCGGAAAAACAAGCAGCTACTTGGGGCTGCTAACTCCCGCAAAAAAGATGTGGGATGGAAATTTGTGTGGTCAAGCAATGGAAAGGTTTTGGCCCGTCGAACCGAGGCAACCACAGTCTTGCATATCAAGTCGGTGGCCGATGTGGATCGCATGATACCGAGCTCGCCTATCGCACAATCAAGTGATAATTCTGGAGCGCAAGTAAATGGTGATTTCTCGCCGGGCAGTTAAACGGCGGTACAGATCACATGTTTTCATTTCATGTACACTTTGTCTCGCTTAATCTAACGCCATGAATGGAAGGATGTGTGATTGTAATAGCTTTAAGGAAGACATCTTAAAGAATGCCTGGGTGCGTAGATCACTATCTTTGTTACACTTGAACACCCGCAGTTTCCGAAAGAAGGGAGACCAATTAGCATTGTATCTAGAAGAGCTCTCTAGGGAATTTGATGTACTTTCTTTCAAGAAAACTTGGTATATGAATCAATCTGATGTTTATCATTTTGACGGTTACAACCACATGGGTTTATTTCGCTGTGGAAAAAGAGGTGGTGGGGTTTATGTACACACGAAAGTTGGTTTAAATTGCAGTTTACTACATGACTTTTGTGTTATGATCAATGATTTTGAAATACTGACAGCAGCTTGTAGAGATACCGTTATTATTGTTGTATATAGACCTCCTTCGGGCAAAACAAAGGATTTTCTGGAATACTTCGATGGAGTATTAACGCAGTTGTCAGTTTCTGGTCGGTTTGGAATAGTTTTGGGGGATATTAACATTGATCTGCAAAGCGTTAGTAGTGTACAAAATGAATTCTATACTATGATGCTTTGTTATGGTTATGAAAATCGTATAGGCAGTGCCACACGTGTTACGGCAACATCGGAAACTCTGATTGATATCTGCTTCACTAATCTTGTTTCGGGCCGAATTGTTTCTGGGGTCCTTGCGGCAGATATTAGTGATCACCTGGCTATCTTTTGTATTTTAGAAGACCTTTCCTCTAAGAAAGTTAATGAAACACATTTTAGAACGAGAAAGATTAATGATGATACCTTGCAAGCATTTAGAGAATTAGTTCAGGAGGTCGACTAGTCTCAGATTATTAACGAGCAATATTCAAACATTAGTTTCAATCTATTCTACTCTAAGATCAAAGAGCTCTACTCAAAGGCATTCCCAGTGTATTTTTGGAAAAAAACATAAAAGGGCTCGAAAGCCATGGATGTGCCCCGCGCTGTACGGTAAGATAAAACAAAGAAATAAATTGTTTGAGGACTGGCTGAAACACAAAGATGGGTTAAAATTTAAGGAGTTTAAAATATATTGCAACAAAGATAATGCAGAACTAAGGAAAGCTAAACGTGAGTATTACAACCGTAAATTTCACAGCGCGGATCAACCACAAAAATTTTGGAAGGTCTACAAAGAAGTCACCAATATGACACCTGAATTCACTTGTCTCTCGGAGTTAAACACGCAGGGTGAAACACTGTGTGGTGTTGAACTTTGTAAAAGATTTAATAAACATTTTTGACAGTTGCGATGAACCAGATGCGGGATAGGTCAGATTTCGATCCAGTCACTTACAATAATACTTGTACACAAGGCACGCTTTTTTTACACCCTACTGATGAAGGCGAGATCAAACGAGTTATTGATTCTTTAAAGAGCAATAGTGCTCCAGGTCCTGACAATATTAAGCCACTGCCAATCAAGTCAGTAGCCTCAACTCTAGCCTCCCCACTTGCACATATATACAATAGTATCCTGCGCAGTGGACTTTTTCCAGATGAGCTTAAAATCGCATGGGTAACAGTGATACATAAAGGTGGCTCAATAGACGATCTTAACAACTACCGCCCCATATCGCTATTAAGTGTTTTTGCGAAAATTTTGGAATGCCTTATACATAAACGACTTGCTGCATATGCAACTGATTTTCATTTATTCTCTTCCAAACAGTTTGGCTTTTGCAAAAATAAGTCGACTGAAACAGCACTAATTCAGATCAAAGAGAAGATAATCGAGAATATCGAACAAAAGCTTTTTACAGTTGGTATCTTCCTCGACTTAAGGAAAGCGTTTGATTCCGTAAACCATCGCATACTAATCGAAAAACTAAATGCTTATGGAATTCGGGGACATGCCAATAACTTAATTCAAAGCTACTTAAGTAATCGAAAACAGTTCATTAAATTGGGTGATTACGTGTCCGAATTGAGAATTATAAATAAGGGTGTACCACAAGGGTCAATCTTAGGTCCGCTTCTCTTTTTGTTCTATAATAATGGTATTGAAAATATTCCTTTCACTCAAGACGTACTCTTGTATGTTGATGATACAAATGCTTTTTTTTCCGGATCAAAATTGACAGAAATAGAAGAAGCAGCGAACACTTGGCTATGTAACTTATCGAACTGGCTTATTAGCAATGATTTGCAGTTAAACATCAAGAAAACAAAATATATCCTATTCCGAGCAAGAAACACACCTATTGACTACGAGATTAATCTCACCTTCCACACTGAAAGTTTGCAGCAAACAAAAACCATTGAATTCCTCGGTGTCCACTTTGAAGAGTTTCTGAGCTGGAATGAACATGTAAATCATTTGAAATTAAAAATGTCGAAAGTAGTTCGAGCATCATGGAGGGTGAAGAACCTGATTCCAACTAGGTACAGATTAAATACATATTATGCAATCATCCAATCCCACTTGACTTATTGTCTTTTAATTTGGGGGAAAACAACTAGCGGTAACTTGCAAATGTTAACAATCATCCAAAAGAAAGCCATTAGGGCTCTGGAAAGCTTAAATTATAATGAGAGCACAAGGCCTTTTTTCAAGATACATGGGATTTTTTTATCTTGAACAGCTCTATTTATACAAACTTGCAGTCTACATATACACCCAAAGGAAACAAAATTCTCACATCTTTGATAATACATATCTCATGAAAAATGACAGTTTTTGCTTCAGGAAAATAAATTACATATTACCACGTTTACGAACAAATTACGGACTACAAAGTATGAAATATCTTATTCCCAACGCTTTAAACGAGAACGCGGTGTTAGCTGAAGCTATCAAATATCCTTCTATTATTACATTGAAAAGATTTTTGCGCAAAATTTTCATCGTGTGGTAGTAGTTGGTCTCACGGTTTTTTGTGAATTTCTATAATGTGTACTTTCTTTTAGAACGACTACTTTCTTTTCGAGTAACTATACTTGATTTATGTTCATCATACTTATTTGTTGTACATTATTGATTATAAGTGTCTCTCCTGATGAATTCTGTATTTTCTGATGGTTTCCGCACAGGGTTTTGCTAAAACGGTTTCTATTTTGTTTAAATATTGGCACGAGTGCTGTGCACAATTTCAAACATCATGTTAAATTGTTCTCGCTCAAAGTGCTTTGTTCGTTTTTCTTCGTTAGTTTATTATTTGTTTATTCGGAGTGCATCGTTACCAACTTTGTTATGGGGTCAGGGGACCCAGCCAGGTACAAGTTTTGTACCTTTTGTCCCCGGCCCTTAGTTTTCTGCACTGAGAACTAAAATGTTAATAAACTCAAACTCAAACTCTTCGGAACGATTTTCCGGTTCAGTTATGGCAGAGGTTCCACATCCGTCCTGAATACACGTGGCATCCGGCCGCTGTTCGAGCTAGGTCGCATGACCAAGGCTTTTCTGATAATAAGCGAAAAGTGCACTAGAGTCGTTTTGGATGCGGTCTCGGGTTTATCACGCCAAAAAGACTGCAATCGCACTTTTCGCACTAGCGGTGGCAAAATATCAGCAGCGCCTAGCTACTGTAGGACGCCGAGAGTATTCACAATCTCATTTTATCCCACTGCAATGTTTTGACAATGTGTAATAACGATCACGAAAGGAGGATATCGAGAAGTCGAAATTCACGCGCGAAATAAACTGCCAGATTGAACGTATTTGCCACCCTCGCCATAAATCTCAATTTTTCAGTTCATAACAAACATCAGTTCTCTTCAAAGTAGTCATAAGTAAATAATAATATTTTTTCAGAAGAACCCTTGCTTTGTTAGGCATATAGTTGTACTCAGTACAAAAATGTTTTAAAGACGATTCGGCCTAACTTATAACTTGATCATAAATTCAAACGATATTTTTTCAGTGAACATCGTACTACGGTGCTCGTACACCGTCATATTCCCATAGTTTCTTGCTCACAGAGAATAACGTACGCATTTCCGCCCATAAAAACTTAACTGACAAGAGTAAAATGCCTTGGAACATTTTATGCCTATAGGTGAGAGAAAATTGCCACTTTATGATTTCCGCGTTTTAATAGCACTTTCAGGCTCAACCGAGTTTACTTGTTAGTCGCTAGTCAGTCTTCTTCCAACGCATTGTATACAGGATAGCGATCCTCATCATTCCGTTTTCATATGCGCTAGAAATGCGGAAAAGTGTAACGTTTGCAACCAATGTATGACCTAATGTTAACTACCTCAGACAGACTGCAAACTATTTCGATCGACCTTAATCGAAACGTTATGTAAAGCCGAAAAAGCCGGCCAAAGGCGCTCAGCAGAACCAACCGACCATCATAAGCAGGGCCCTTTTCGGGTCGTGCTCTCCAAACGACAGAACTCAGCGGCAATGAATAATGCTTCGCACTCTAATGTTTTCAACGCCCCTTCGTGCAGCTGTACAAACGCAGGACATAACTGCGTAAGTAATGCTAGCATCACTGTGAACGACTTGTGCATTTCCCCTTTTGTCGCTGGGTTTTCTATAACTAAAGTTAGTATTCTTACAAGGGACAGGAAGTCTGCATGGTAGTCCAAGGAGAAAGAAATTTTTTGTACTCGCCGTGCACGAACACCTCTATTAAAAAGGTTTTGCAGAAGTGGTGTGAGAAAAAGAAGAGGGGTCTTGGGGCGAAGTCGTTCTAGAGCCACTTGTGTTTTTGCATACGCAAGCAAAACAGCAATATGAAATTTCTACCAGCGTTTTGAAAACTATTAAAAAAATATCATCTTCGAAGGCAGCAGCTTCATATTTGCAACATGTTTCTGACCTCTGATGCTGGGGTGTCATATTTTTTTTGCTGCGCAACCCGTGAACCTGAATAGTTGCTAGTGTGCAGGACGTAGATTTTTAGATTGTTTCATTTGCACTTGTTTTTAATTATGAAAAGATTCTGGGAACCTGGTTTTTGCTTTTAGTGGCTCTTCAGCACCGGCCTTCCGCTTGCCGAACGAGAGCTGACTGGTACCTGTAATTTCACTTCCACTGCCATACAAGAAAGCAGAATTTTTATTTACATTTCCTTAGAAACGTATAACGGAAAAAGTGGATCGGTTCAGAAATTAAGCGTGAATTATACATCGTACATTATTATGAGTTTGGAGACCCGAAGACCATGGAACGGAGAATTCAACAATGTAGTCTTTAAGAGGTATACGGGAAGAAAAAGAAAAATTCGACCTGATAGAAACCATTTACCACCTCTCAGGCACAAGTTCACTGGCTTGTAACCTATATTACTTCTCGTGTTTGTTTTCTAGGGAACACATTTTATTTGATGCAATACACCCCCCCCCCCCCCCCCCCCCCCAGAGCAAAGTTTTCTTATGAAACGAAAAGCAGCCGCACTACTCTCACGACAAAGTCGATGATGAGGTTGTGGCCTCATACTTTGTTTTCATCCAGGTCCTGCTTGGCCGCTTATTTGAGGTACACGTTTACACAGCTTGTGGGGGGCTGGGCCAGCCAACGGTACCTTGTGCTTGGAGGTTTTGCGAAACCTTGAGGGGACAGTTGCATAACTTCTGATTTGACAGTGGTGCCGCCATCCTCATGACGTTTTTGATCGAGTCCCGCATTTCGTTTTTTTGGAGGAGACTTTAAGCGACTGCACTTAACTCAACCGAAGAAAAGCCTGCGGCCGCAAGTCGGCCGACCTTGCTGTCAAAACGAACTTGCCTCCGGTGCAGGAAGTACTTAAGAGCCGCTCGGCTTGACTATTTTTGACCGTTGTGTATTGATGGGTTACAAATTTTTGCTGGTACGAGAGCAACCCCGGCAGAAAGGGCTGTCCCCAAATGGCCGCCTTAGGTCTAAAATTGTAGCTCTTTCTTACTTGGCGGTCAGACAGTCCGTACAGGGCCATGTCTTTTGAGGCTAAGGGGATTTGAAATCCTACTAAGATTAGCTTCAAACGAACTGTCATACCCTGAAATTAATAGCGTCAGACACTGGGACATATAATTTTAAACACATCTTGGAGCTCCTCGAAAAGTACAATATCCTAAACAATTACCAGCAGGGTTTCCTTCAAGAATTGATAACTACTATATAACTAATAGAATTTACGCAGTACATTTGTCAATGATTAGGCCTAGGTGCAGAAATTTACGGCATTTTGGTTGACATGCCCAATGGTTTCGACACCGACCCACACCCACGATTCCTCCATAAACTTGAATAGTTTACAAAGCCGTTACTTACCTGGTTGATTGGATATCCAGCTTCCTAAGCCAGCGTTCTGAGTCGACACACTTTAATTCATCTATTACCCTCCACCGGTTAGTGTTTCATCCCGCGGTCCACAAGGTCATATATTATTCTTTTTATACATTGATGACCTGTCACGATGCGTGCCCATTAAAAATCGTCTTCACGCTGATGACTGCGTCTTTTATCACAGCATTAACACACCACTTCACCATGCATTGCTTAACGACTCATTTGTTATATTTTGTAGTTGGTGTAAGTAATGGCAATAAAACATTTATTTCTCTAAAACAGCTTCTATCTCCTATTATAGAAGCCCATCTCCTTCACATTTCACGTACACTTTTCGCGGTCAGGATATAGAAATAGCAACGGAGTTTAAATACCTCAGTATTCATTTTTCTCAACACATGTCATGGTCGAAAAACATTGATACCGTATGTAACCAATCTCTTAAAGTCTGTCATACCTCAATTGTACGGTGTGTAAGTCCCAAAAATATACCAAACTGCTGGCGTTGGAAAGAAATCTGTACGCTTAATATTTCACAACTACCGCCGAGATATTTCCTTCTTCCCATTATACTGCCTCAGGTCTCAGAGCACTATCATCTCGTTGCCGCCTAGAATATTTGAAGTTTAACACACACACTGGTTCATTCCCAGCGCCTTCCTTCACTAAGCAATTATTTGAAATTTAACAAAATTTCCACCCCTAGAAGTTCCCGTAGCCTGAACGTTACCCCAATCTTTTGCCGCACTGAGGCGTTCAAACACCGCTTCTTTCCCCTGGCCATTTAACTCTGGAGTTCGCTGCCTGGACACCTTCGCTGGCTACCCATTGAAGTGTTTTGGGTGGCCATCACTTGTTACTGACATTTTTTATTTTGTTTGTTTTTTAGAGGTGGTATTTTTCTGGATGGCTATTTATTTTTCTTTTCGGCCACTCCTGCTATAGATTTATCAAAACTACGCTTGTAAAAATAAATAATTAAATAAGTTCTAGACGACCACTTCTTTCTTCCATGCAAGCTTGTCCAGACACCGAAAGCTCACTATGCTACACAGAATAAAACAATTTTTTTCGTATCAGCAGAAAGTGCGGATTCTATTCCATGATTAGATTATAAGAAGTTCGGCAACTATGAAAAATTTCTTCGACCGGAAAGGGTCGTCCAGCATAAAAATGTGAAGTTGACAACCAACATTATGCTGGCACGAACCTTTTACATTCATAGCAGTTCTGAGGGCAATGTCAGGTTTGTGGGTCAGAAGCTCCTGCCTGGCGCCGAACAATGTGCTCAGTTTTTAAGAACAGAAAGATGAGAACGCTCAGTTGCACACCCCTGTACTTTTCTCTACACGAAGCAAAATCGTGCCGCCAGGTGCGAAAAAAAATATGCATCCTTTCACAAGTGGAGTCACTTTTGACAGGAGGCTTCTGTTTTTCATCTGGACGCCCGATCTTGCCGCGTACAGAGAAAAGCACAGGAGTGTGGAACTGGGAGCGTTCCCATACTGTAATGGGTGAAACCAACTAGGGGCCCCACATTTAGCACCTCTCTGGAAATATAGCCAAATAAATGCTTTCCACTGCCAGCACCTGTCAAAAGTGGTCGTCGCCGATTGCATCTGCAAATTCATTTCATTTAGAACATGACACGACGCTGTGACTATCTTAAACCTCGTTGGACTCCTAAATCGCGCCATGAGTGAAAGAATGTGGCCGTGAAAAAAAAGATAGAAATGGAACATTTGTTTTGAGGAAAAGGAAATGGCGCTGTATCTATCTCACATCTCGGCGGACACCTGATCCGTACCGAGAGGAAAGAGATAAAGGAGAGAGCGAAACAAGATAGGAAGGAAGAAGTGCAGTAGTGGAGGGCTCCGGAACAATATCGACCACCTGGGGATCTTTAACGTGCACTGGCACCGCACAGCATACGGGCGCCTTTGCGTTTCGCCTCCATCGAAAGGCAGCTGCCGCGGTTGGGTTCGAACCCGGGCACTCCGCAACAGTAGCCGAGCAACCTAACCACTGAGCCACCGCGGCGGGTGCAAAAAAATATAAATAGAAATGCCGTAGTGGAGGGCTCCGGAATCATTTGCATCAGCTGGGGATCCATAACATACGGTGACATCGCACAGAACGTTGGTGCGTTTAGCGTTTTCCGTTCATCAAAGAATTAAATGCACTGCAGGGAAGGCGTAGTTCATTCTTGCATAGCTCTCTCCCGAAGACGCTTATGGAGCGCGAAACTAGGCACCTCGAACTTTGAGCTGCAGATGTTCTCCTAAAAACACATTCTGGTGCTTTTAGGGGAATCTTCCAAGGCAAAGAAGGTAAGTAATAAGGGAGTAATGGCTCGTTACCGTCCACCCACTTGTGATTCGCGATGCTTTGTTCTGACATCATCGCTGTCTGGAAAGAGGCATGACCGCGTGATGTGCTATCATGCCACCAGAGCCTATATATTGCGGTGCGCGTTTCAATACAAGTTCGTGGTCTATGTCATCCTTCAGTCATATCACCAGGTGTCACCATACGGCTAAAACGCAAAGCTGCGCAGCTCTCAGTGAAACTTTGCAGGTAAATAAATTATATCCTGCTTCAGATTTTTCTTTAAATGCAAAGTTTCCGCGAGAGCTGCATAGCTTTACTCTCTTACCGAATGGCTACGATAGGATGGGCGCTAACGAGTAATTACTCCTTTATAACGAATCTTGTCCGCCTTGGGCGACTAACCTAAGGGTAGTGGATTAACATCTTTTCCGTTTCGAGTTAACCATCAGTTTTCCCTCGCTCTGCAATTGATAGCCGTTACCCTTAGCTTATTTGCTAAAGAGACTACTCCGCACAGGTGGAGGTTCGAACCCTGACTAGCAACCTTTTTTTTCCTTAACTGCGAACTTTCCGTGAGAGTTGCTTCTTCCTTTCGCCCTCGTCTTTCGTGCTACCTTTAGGAAGAACTTCATGTTGCGTAGAATCGCAGCATATGAATTTCTGGTGGAGAATCAGATCTGCATACGCGCGTATTCGATCATAAAGGTTCTCGACGCCCTTCTCGTATTCTGTTTTGACCAACAATGAAAAGCGGGCCTCACAGCTGGGCGATGTCTGCCGGAGAACTGCAACGGCTTCCATCGAGCAACACTACGCTTCCTACACGTGTCACACAATCGCTTTCGGGCTGACCGCCTCGCACTCAGTGGAGCTCCTGAGAAGGTGTGTGTAAGGACACAGGCGCGCCGGCAGACAACGATGTCCGTTGGAGAACTTCAACGGCTTCCATCCAGCAACACTACGCTTCCTACACTAGTAAGACAATCGCCTTCGAGCTGACCGCCTCGCACTCGGTGGAGCTCCCAAAAATGTGCGTGCGAGGAAACAGGCGCGCCGCCAGACACGTGAGTGCGGTGTGCCAGGATGCGGTAGTTCATAGGACGCTGCATGTCGAGGTGTGTAGTGTGAAGAGCGTGAGCCTACCTCCGGTTCCAACATTGCGCATTCGACACATCAATTCATTTATTCAATGCGCGATCCGCCCGAGCCGCTCCCTGCCGAACGAAATGGCCGCCACTTGCCAACGCACCTTTAATTCTTTCCAAGCTCACGGCATGAACTCCTCAACCTCTTATAAAGTGGCCAACAGCGTCTGGCGGACTGAAGCTTGGCTAACAGTGTCTTGCAGCGGCGCTGAATTTATTCGTCACCTCCGCTGGTAGGGCGATAGTCCGGGCGGCGAACTTAGCTTGGCCGATAGCGGCGCATAATCACTAATAACCGGTAGACCCCGCGGAAAAATAAGTGCCTCACACCAGCGTAGACATGCTGCAAGCAGAGGGGTACGCACGCGCGATCAAGCCTGCTGGCTGAGGCGCACTGGCGCCGTACTCGTCTCCGTTTAAGAAAACGTAGGAATCCGTTAGTATAGGGAACTCGCGACTGAACCCGCAAGAAATCGGGCGTGATAGTTTTGCGGACACTCATATGCACAGCGTATGTTGCTCCACGAGGATAAGACGCAGTTAGTCTTCCAGGACGGCACATTAAAGGGTATTGTCAAAGTAACTTCCGATGGCTTTAAAAACCATTTGTGAAGTAATGCCTTCCAGGCGCGTAGAAAATGAATAATCGAAATTTCCGGTTTTTTGAACAATATTTAACTATGGCACGACCATTTACACCATAGGTGCAGTGCATGCTCTGTCTCCATGAACCTGAAACAAACTAAATGCAGACAAACGCTCGTAAGTTGAAAATTTCCGTCCTCATAAGTCGATAACGTTCTTACTTGGCACTCGCGGTAATACAGGACGTACTACGTCGGGCGCTATGAACGAGGGTGGTGCTCGTGGACACTTTCAAGGCTCGGCTACACTACACATAAATATCTACGAAAGCAGAAGATTGGACAGCCGTCACCGTTGGTCGGTTGGTAGAGCACTGGACGCGAAATTCCGAGGTCGTGAGTTCGGATTCCACCGGCGGTATGTGGAAAATTGTTTTTCTTCTGCTTTCAAACCAATCATCTTTAAAATAATTACCCTTTTAGTCTGGCATTGATGCGCACAACTATAAAGAAAATCGTCCTTTATGCTCTTTGCTTTCGGTGATCGTTGGCTTCCGTCATAAACGTCAGAAGAAGAGCGGAAGTAACACTCCAAAGTCCCACTCCAGCCGTCTGCGTCACTACGCAGGGAAGGCGACGACATGCTTTGATACGTTGGTTGTGGAAATGTTCGTGCTATGTTCGCTTCATCAGTTCAGTTCAGTTCAGAAAAACTTTATTTCCGGCAGATGGTGGTCTCCCTACCCCCTCTCAGGCTCGGCCGAAGCCTAAGCCCGATTAGGAGAAGAGGCCGTCGGCTGAGGACGGTGTAGCTGATGCTTCACGGCCTCAGCCGCCACGCGGATGGCTTTGCGCTGCGCGTTGGTGTCCTCGCTCCGCAGCAGCGCCTCCCAGGCTTCAAAACTATTTATTTCTTCCTTAGCCCCTGGTGAGCTAAGACATTCCCAAGTAATGTGGTTTAGTGTACCCCTTTCCCCACAGTCAATACATTTTTCGTCACCTGGGTTCTTAGCAATTTTGACTGGCGATATGTATACCCCTGCTTGGGGATCCTCCTCCAGATATACGCCTCTTTGTGAGTAAGGTATACGTCTGGAAGAGGGTATATTCTTCTTCCTAATTTTTAATCATCCGTAATTTCCTTGTACGTGATTGGGGCATCCTTAAGATTTGTGCAGACCGGTTGCTCCGCTGCTGCCCGGATGTAGGTTACTCGGGCTAGCAGGTGAGCGGCCTCGTTACCAGCTATTTTTTCATGTGCTGGTATCCAGAATAGTGCAGCAGACCTATGTTTTGGCATGCTTTCCAGAATGCGTTTGGCTTCCCAAGAAACCAAACCCTTACTAAAATTTCTGACAGTGGATTTACTGTCGCAAAAAAATGTACCCTGCATTAGATCCTGCCAGGGCGAGCGCCACCGCCACTTCTTCAGCAGTTTCCGTGTTCTGGGTTCTGACTGAGGCTGTGATCAGGGGTTTTCCCTGACCGTCTACAACGGCCGAAACCGCAGCCCCCTCCAGACCCCCAGCAGCGTCTACGTATGCTACCTCCTCAGCAGGCAGCTCTCTGAACTTTTTTGCCATAGCCTTGGCCCTATGTTTTCGTCTACCTTTGTTGAACTGAGGGTGCATGAGGGAGCATGGTGTTCGCGTCACAACTAGAGTGAGCTCGGTCATCTAGTTTTGGTCAACTATGATACGTGACATAGCCTGCGTGCTTAAGTTTAGCACGGGGCTCTGTAAGGGGGAGCCGAGTCGAGATGTTACTCTTCAGGGCAAGTGATCTTCAAAAACACTACGTATTGCTTGGTGCACTTCATCATGCGTGCGACTAGCGACCGGCGTGACAATAATAAAAAACTTAGTATGGCTGGTCGAAAAAATACCCTGGCTTCAGGTTTCGAGCTCTTCTGCCAGCCCTGGACAATGATGCCAGTCAACCTCGCCATCGGCAGCAATCCCAGCCCAGCTGCACGCCACTTTCGGACGCCGACTGGCGCGTGGCTACTGATTTCTTTTACAGCCAAACCTGTGATCACTTTGTAAGAGCCATTTAGCAGGCACCACGGCAGCAGTAACGCTTAACACGTTTCATTTTTTTTTTTGAGGAAACGAAACGCGCATAACCTCCTCCCTTTGTAGCGCTCTTCCTGTGTTTTCTACTCTTCAAGTCCCCGTTTTCCGCGCTGTAATTTTTCAAATATCATTCTAGGTCGTTCGATACTGGTGTGGTAACTTGGCAGGCCATCTCTCTAAAGTTCAAGTATATGTTTTAATTTGAGCAGGGACCATAGCGGTGGGCATTCCGTTCGACGACCGGCGGGCACGATTGTTCCTACTGCGCCACCGATTCATTCATTTCTTTTTAGACGCAAGTCACATAACAAAAAGCTTCGTCTGGAAACCCTTTTCGCACCGTTCCTAACGCCGGATTGCCGTCACCGCTACCTGACAATATTCTGAAACCGCGACCAACTATTGTTATAACACTAACGCTGTTCAAAGATATTAAACAAAAGGGGGAGATGTATCTCACGCTCTCGTTGGCGGTAACAAAACACACTTGTAAAGGTCTCATAGTTTCGGTTGAGCTCCACGTATGCCAGCTGCATTTATTACAACAGAAACAGCAGCGCATGTGCGCTTCGCTGAATTGTTAAAAACAAGCAAGTGACGCTTTCTTCCTTGCTATTGTGTTTTAGTAGAGCACTGCAGGTTTCGGGTGCAGTTAGCAACAATTCACAGCCAGCTTGTCACAAATACAGGTAGTGAACTAGTGACAACACGTTAATAACACTCGTAATTACGTTCTCTGTTATATGGCAGTCTCTTATATATAAGAAGTGTTTCGGGGTGTCTTAAGTGATAAGCTGGTCAACTAATTTCAGATAATTTCTTTTTGACTCTCACAGCTAGGTAATAGTAGTTAGTAATTGCCATATCAATTTTTATAATTTCGAAAACGCGAATATACTTGGCGCTGAGGTTCCACAATATTTGGCTTCTGAGTGCGAAAGTACATGCGCTTCTGAAGAGTATGTCGGGAAAGCAACATTTCCAGTCGAGATTACTAGTAAAAAAAGCCAAGTTTTGTCGAGTCACAGGCCTAGTAGTTGAAAAGTTCATTATTCGAATTTACTTAAACAGCTTTCTACTTAAAGGGGCTGAGAGACGCTGCTTGAAGAGATACCGGCTGTAGCTCAGGTGAATTCTTTGTCACACAGATGCCGACACTAATATATTTACAGCAATCGGCGCATTGGAACGGTAGTTATTTAATGAAAGATTTTCAAAATACAAGGAAACGAAATGCTTCCCTGGACTCCATTTTCGCGCTGCTTCCCATTCTTATTACAATTTCCCAAGGAGGGATTTGTGTGCGGCCAATGAAAACATCCCATCTGAGCCCATCGCGGAAGCTTGCTCACCATAGTTTCCTGTTTGCTGTAACCAGTTCTTGACCTGGCTGCCAGCGTCGTTTCCATGGTTACAACAGCCACGGGGACGCCAAGCTGGACCAGCAATGCTTCATTGTCCTGTGATCCGTCGACAGCGCTCAAGGGAACATTCATGTATCATACGCCTTCCCCGACATATCCGAACGCGTCGGCGAGATAATACGACGGAGTGACGACTTGCTCGAGGTACATTTAGTATAGTACCTAGAATATACTGGCCGGTATATTCCAGGCAATATACTTTCATCATAGCGTGCCCTGCCACCGTGTACGCACCGATTGGTGCCGACGTGACAGACGGCGTTGACGGGAACGTGGCGACATCCGGCGGCGTTGCCCGGTGATCCTCCACAAGTTGACAATGTGCACTCTCAAGTGTGAAACGATGGATTTTTGTAGCATAACCTACACTGCCCGAGGTTGAGCAGTTTCACGTGTATCCTGGAGAGCCGTGCTGCGCATGCGCGAGGAGCAGTGACGTCACAAAGGTGAATAAAAAAGCCCTGTGTCGAAGCTGGGAATCGAACCAGGGCCTTTGGCGTTTGAGGCGTTGACGCTACCACTCCAGCACGACGGCTCGATGTTTAACCGTGAATAAAGGCGAAAATAAATAAGCGCAAGTATATTCCGACATAAGCAAGTTTAATATGGAGAAAATCGAGCATGCTCTAAAGAACGGAGGTAGCCTAAGTGCACGTGCGGTGAAGAGGAAACTAGACATAGGGAAAAACCAGATGCATGCGTTAAGAGACAAGGAGGGCAATGTCATTAGAAATATGGATGGGATAGTTAAAAGATCCGAAATAGCCGAATAGGCTGGAGCGCATATGGCAGGTTCTCTCTGATCATGAATAGGAGGTTCCCAATATCCCTCAAGAGAAAAGTGTACAATAGCTGTATCCTACCGGTACTTACCTACGGGGCAGAAACGTGGATGCTAACGAAGAGGGTTCGGCTTATGTTAAGAACAGCACAGCGAGCCATGGAAAGGAAAATGATAGGAGTAACGTTAAGAGACCGAAAGCGGGCCGAGTGGGTGAGGGAACAAACGTGTGTTAATGACATCCTAGTCGAAATCAAGAGGAAGAAATGGGCTTGGGCAGGGCATGTACTAAGGACGCAAGATAACGGCTGGTCCTTAAAGGTAACGGAATGGATTCCAGGCGAAGGCAACCGTAGCAGAGGGCGGAAGAAGTTTAGGTGGGCGGATAAGATTAGGAAGTTGGCAGGCATACGGTGGGCGCAGCTGGCAAAGGACAGGGTAATTGCAGAGACATAGGAGAGGCCTTTCTTTGCCTTGCCGTGGGTGTAGTCAGGCTGATGATGATGATAATGAATATGATTGAATGTGCGCCTTTCATATATTAACTTTTCCGAACCAGATGTAACCGCGCTTACGCTACGTATATCCTAGCCTAGCAGGGCTAGGCCATCAATTTTTTTTTCTCTGCGTCCTTCCCTGGGACCTAAATGAATGCTTGTTGACTGAAGTAGCTAGATCTGATCAATTCCGTCGGGCCGTTCTCGATACACAGAGTAACCTTAATCGATGTGGACTAGGTCATAGATGTGTAGAGAGATGGGCAAAGTCCATCGATGTCAAAGAATAGCCACAGCCTCTCGTGGTGTTGTTTTTTTTTTGTTTTACATCATTCGCAGTGCTTTCACGTAAACGAACGTATTAGTTTTGTTGATCTAATATAATATACGGAAACATTACACAAACGATCTTCATTCATTAACTGAATTTACAGTATACTTACTTTTTGCAGTCATTAAGCTCCTACCCGATTATGTCATCGGGATGTCACCCGATGAGCCATGAATTAGTTTTTACGAGCTAAATAAAATATATAAAAAAACGGAATACACGCGGTACGACCAATGCTAACAGCATAACGATAACTCCCTCTTTAGAACCAACAGGAAAAAGGTGTAATATCACTATTCGCAGGTGTCCTGGTGACCGCGTACTGTGGTAATCCTATGCTGAAAAACCCATATCTTTACCTAAGGAAACGTATACTTCAGAATAATTTAAAGTCTTCCCTGAAACGCCTGGTATAAGTACCGAATACAAAACCACAGAAGCAACGTTTCTGCTGAACGTTTCTGTGTTTGTGTAAGTTATTTCACCACATGAGCAATGTGGTCGCTGTCATCGTGGCTTTATCGCCACACACGTATTCATGCGCCGAACATATATTCGTCTATTTCCACTTCATACGTTTCTTGTTCGTGTTTTTTGCTTGTCGGTGGCCGAGGTGCCATCGCCGTCTCCCACAAAACCGGTTCCAACCGCCCTGTGTGCCTCTCTTTTTGATTGTTCGAGAAAGGATGAAACCATGGGAAGTCAAGGCCCTCAAGACATATCAGAGACTATAGTGACTAACGCATGATTTTAAATCGCATCATGTGAGCTGCCAGGAGAGCCAGGAGGCGCCTGACTGAATTTATATGTAAATAATTTATTTGCCTCCTTGCACAGTGGACAGGTTGCTCACAACTCAGTGGGCACATTGTCACCTGTGACGATAGGCAGGCTTTGATGACCTCTCTTGATGACGTTAACTTCTGGCGTCATCGCCGTGTACACCGATTAGGTGTGCCACTAGCTCCGAGACGTTTTCTTTTTTTTTTATTCGAGAAGTGTGCCATGAGGCATAAGTTGAAAAAGGAAAGGGGGGAAGGAATGCACGGGATTGAAAGTTAAAAGAAGGAGTGAAGAACCGTTGAGCTGAGGTAGTCGCAGAGGTTGTTAATGAAACGGTTGTCCATTGTCCACTTCACGAAGTCACTTTCGCGGTTCCACCGCAGGCCAACCTCCCTGAGGAGCCGTTTTCTGATAGCAGCCGTCGCTGGGCACGTCCACAACAAGTGCCGCACATTACATATGTCCGGTGCAGCGCCACAGTGAGGGCACCTGTCAGGTAGTGGCAGATCTTTGGCACGCCACCGATGACGGACAGATGGTGTCAGAGCCGCCCCTGCCCGAATCCGGCGCACGGATACCTCCTCCTGCCGAGTAAGACTACGGGGGAGAGGGTGCGAACACGGAGGAATTAGAGCGCGTGTTCGCTGGCGCAGAACTTCGGAATCGGAAACGTGGGACAGGAACGGATCTGGGGGAAGAGGGGAAGGTGGCGGATCGTCTAATGTATGAAGATGAGTCATAGCATCTGCTTGAATGTTATGTGGATCCTGGGCATGGCCGCGAATCCAGTGTATGCGCACAGGACATAGATACTTTGCGCAGAGCACATGAATAGATTGTGAAATCTGGAACGTTCGTCGAACAGCCTTCAGCTGTTTAAGGGCGGCGCGGGAGTCGGTGTAAATGTGAACTGTATTGAATGTTGGAACGAGCGGAAGGGAAGCAATGGCATTGTAAATGGCTTGAAGTTCCAATGCCAGGGGAGTGCACGTATCCGCAGTATACGTCGCGCGAGAGTTGAGATGCGGATGAGATGGACTATACACAGCAGTAACTCCCCTCTCTGCAGAATGAGATGCATCCGTGTATAATATGCACCCTTCAGGCAGATACGCTGCTGATACCGACGGGGAAACAGTGGGGCGATTGTCAGTGAGCTGGCTATAGGACCACGGTGGAAGTGTCTTTAAACGATGAAGTTTGAGAGACTGTTTTCGAGCTCTGTTTGCCACCCGTTGGTCGATGATCTCACTGAGTGTATTAAGTTGGGCGAACTCCTGTAGCACAGGTATGGGTGTTAAACGAGGCAGATATGTTATGACGCGCATAGCCTCACGATTGATAGCTTCAAGGGAGTCCCACTGTCTGTGGGTGAGACGTTGAAATTGAGCCTGATATACTATCCGTGGCTGAAGGATAGAGCGCACAAGCTGGCGGGCCGTATGAGCGCATAGCTATGCGACGAATCAGACCTAGAGTAGCGTGAGCCGATTTACGGATGGCTGTCAGCCACGGGGTGCCAGTCCCAGATGTATGGAGGAGAAGACCAAGAATACGAACAGTTTCTACCTGAGGAATCAGAGAATTATGTACCGTAAAATTTAAAGGGGGAGCTTTCCGTAAGGCGGCTTTATTTCCAATTCGAATGAAACATGATTTAGTAGGAGAGAGTGTTAGACCCAAAGGTGGGAGGCGAGATGTCAATACATCCAGCGCGTGTTGAAGGACCGACTGATGAATAGACGCATCTGGATGACAGCACCACAAGGTGATATCATCGGCATATGCAAGCACGCGGATAGAAGGGATGGTCTCTAGGGCTCGAACCAGAGGAATTAAAGCCACATTAAATAATGTGGGGGCGAGAACGGAGCCCTGCGGCACTCCTCTATTGGAAGTGAAATTACCAAAGGGCTTTCCGTGGACACGCACGCTGAAGGTTCGATTTGCTAAAAAGGCGTGAATGGAGAGGAGGAACCGGTGAGGGAGACCAAGAGTTTGAAGGAAGGCAAGAATGGCAGAGTGAAGGATGTTATCATATGCCTTTGTTATGTCTGTAGCGATTACGGTTCGTACAAGGTGACTCTGTGGAGAGTGGTCAAGCACGTCAGCAGCCAAAGTAGCAAGGCCGTCCTCCGTTCCAATATGTGGGCGGAAACCAATTTCCCGCCGCGGTGGCTCAGTGGATAGGGCGCTCGACTTCTGATCCGGAGTTCCCGGGTTCGAACCCGACCGCGGCGGCTGCGTTATTATGGAGGAAAAACGCTAAGGCGCCCGTGTGCTGTGCGATGTCAGTGCACGTTAAATATCCCCAGGTGGTCGAAATTATTCCGGAGCCCTCCACTACGGCACCTATTCTTCCTTTCCTTCACTCGCTCCTTTATCCCTTCCCTTGCGGCGCGGTTCAGGTGTCCAAAGATATATGAGACAGATACTGCGCCATTTCCTCCCCCCCCCAAAAAAAAAACAATTATTATACTCCGAGACGTTTTGAAGTCGCCGCCCTCTCAACCAGCCAGGGACTGTTTTGAACAACGAATGCTGGATCATATAATATCAAGTCTAGTACTACCTTCCTAAAATTTGCACAGAAAGACATTTTGCTTCCAATATACTCTAGCAAACTTCTCCAGAGGCTGATAAATCACGAAACTTTCTCCAATACTTGTGTCTAGGTTAGGCAACCTGGAATGAAGTTTTCCGTGTCGATCTCCGCGCATGAAGTCTTTTCTCAGCGATAGGTAAAGGCCTTTTTAGGCGGACCCGTAGGACTCATTAACAGCAATTTCCGGTTTAATTAGGCACGATGTCCTGCGTCTGTCCGGCATACACGTGGCAACCGGGCGCTATTTGTGCTGCACCGCGCGACGTAGGCATTGAAGCTATAAGCGAAAGTGCGCTGAAATCCTTCAGAATTCGTTCTCGCCTGTATTGCCTCCAAGCGACTGAAACATCACTTTTTATGCCCACAGTGCACAAACAGCATCGCTTCCTGGGTGCTGTAGGACGCCGACATTATTCGCGATTTCACATTTTTTTCCGGGCATTAATTAGACAGTATCTGGTAACAGGAAAGAAAGAAGGAAATCAAAACGACAGCGTCCACGTGCGAAATAAAAAGGAAAGCGTAACAGGGAACATGAACGTAATTGCGAGCCTCGCAATAAATCTCATTTATCCAATTCATCACAGAGTACAACAATTGTCTTCAAACTAGTCATAAGTAAATAAATGACTTTTTTTGTAGAAGACTTGCATGGTTTGGGTACTTAGTGCCACTTATTAAAAAATCACGTTCCAGAAACTATTCCGTCTATTTTCTAACCGGATCGAAGCTCGAAAGAATATTTTTGCAATGAACATGTTACTGAGCTGCGCTCGTACACCCTCGTGTTGTCATAGCATCGTGCGCACAGCTACTGACGTGCACATCTGCGGCCAGAAAAGCTTCACCAACAAAAGTGAAATGCCTTGGAACATTTTCCCTCTTAGGAGCACCAAAATTTCCACTTTATAATTAACGCATTTTAATGGCGCAGTATATACAGAAAAGGGATCTTCATCCTTTCGTTTGAATAAGCGCATAGAAATGTGGAAAAGTGTAACGTTTTGAAACAACTTGCGGCTAAATATTATTAATCTCAGACTAACTCCTAACTGTCGAAAAGAACACTTGGGCAAGTACCCTGTTTAAAAGGCCTAAAAAGATAGCCCTTAAAACCGGGACCTCGCATAATCTAATACGAATTTCCTTATGCTTCATTTAACGCCGTTGACAAAAGGAAAGGAAAGTGGCCGTAAGATACTGATCTGATAAGATTTCTACGAAAAAAACGAAAGGCACTGCGGAAGATCAGACCTCTTTAACGTAGGCTGAGCTTCAAAGCTCAGCACAGAATAAAACCAATTTTGGATATCAACAGGATTGCGGATTTTATTCGATGATTAGATTCTAGGAATTCGGCAGCTTATATAGAGTTGTTTGCCCGGAAAGGGTTGCGCAGCGTAAGTATCGTAAGCTTTCCTGAAAAAAAAAAAACGGCTAATGTTATGCTGCCGGGAAACTGTTTTATTCACAGTTGTGCTCAAGGGAATGTCAGGTTTGTGGGTTTTAGCTCAGAAGAACACTAACAGAGGGTTCTGTGTCCCTTCTGCAAATGTCAGTATCTAAAGTCAGCAGTAGTAATTTCCTCAGGAATTTATTAAAACTTTTATTTACAGTCGTGTAAACTTTAATGGGAACAAAGAGCAGGAGAATTATCAGTAGGAAACAACAAGGCTATTTATCTCGTTCGAGTGGTAGAGTGGGTGGCTTCCCGATTCAGGGACTTCTGGGGCCACGGGTGCTCGACGAATGAAATTCTTCGTAAAAGCTATCAAGCCTCTTTTGTTGTTATGGCCTTTCATCCTAATCAGGTATACCTACCATCTCTGTCGCGCTGGTGGCGACAGATCACCCCTAAATAAGAATGTGACGCAACGAGCGTTCAGACCCAGATGACTGGTCACAACTGCAGTAGTGTATTTTTTCTGACCGTCTATTGCCTGAGCATTATCTACAGAAATTTATGTTCACGTAATTATAAAGCAGTGAGCGTCCGGTAAATCAGCGCTGAAGCTGAGTGATGAGTACCATGTGGATGGGTAGACCTGAAAAAAAAAGTAACATGACATATAAAAGTTTGATAATAATTTTTTCTCATATACTACGGAATTTATTCACGTGTGTGTCTTGTGGAAGGCTCCGGAAAGGTATCGACACCTAGGATGCGCTTTCAACACAAAGCGGGTTCCTCAGCCATTTTAATAATATCAACATTTTTTTCAGCCACCCCTTCGTCTTTCGTCTGTAATAAAAAAAAAAGATTAAGAAAGAAATCCTGGGTTGGTGAGGCTTTTCTTTGCTGCTGCGACACATTTGATCACGCTTGACATCTGATGCAGGCATCTGGGGATAATGACTTCGTTGGATATATCGCCGAGAATCATCGTACTTGCAGCGGCACACTCTGCGTACATTTCCGCGCAGCCTTTACCTTGTTATCATGCGGCCCAGCGTAACACGGCCACACGCCGGACCGCGTTCCTGATAAAACGCAGCGACACCGCTGCGTCACCCGAGGCATGCATCACCGACGGCGGCTACAAAAACAGGCTGCCCGGCCTGGAAGAGCGCTAGTCTACCTTCCGCTACCGAGACGAGCGTAGCGTCAGTATGCTCGTCCGCTGCCATCGGCAATCAATTAAACCCTTGTTTAGTTTTTATGTTGGGATTCCTCCTTCGGCCGAAATGACATCGCACATCATTGTACTGTTGGTACGGTTCATGTGGTGCTGCAGGTGCCGACCAGAATTATCTCGATCGATCACATCCAGGTGGAGCCGTTTCTACGTTGTTCTAGACTTTTTCGGTAACCTGACACGCCGCATCTCGATAGTTCGCTGTCTGCGTTAAATTGAGCAGGTACGAGAACACCGGGCACTCTCTTCGTCAACCGCCGGGCACGCTTGTTGCTATGCCACCGAGTCATTCCGTTCTTCGTAGGCGCAAGTCAGCTTAATAAAAAGTTTCGTTAAGAAGCCCTTTTCGCTGAATTCGTGGACGCCGGACTGCCGTGACCAGTACGTTAGAATATTTTGAATCCTCGCTAACTATTGTGCAACACAAATGCTTTTCAAAGAGATTAAACAAAAGTAGAAGATATATCTCACGCTCTCGTTGCTGGGAACAAAACAGACGTGTAAAGGTCTCATATTTGTGTTCAGCTCCACGTGCGACAAGTGCATTTATTGCAACTGAAGCGGCAGCGCGAATGGGCCATGTTGCATTGTTCAAAAAAGAACAAGCACAATAAGCTTTCTTTCCAGCTACTGCGTTTTAGTAGAAAACTTCCTGTTTCGGCTGCAGTTAACAATTCGCAGCCAGCTTGTCACAAATGAAGGTAGTCAACTTGTGAGAATACGTCAGAGATCCTCGTGCTTACGGTATGTGCAATACGGTATTCTCTTATATATACCAGGCTTTTCAGGGTGCCTTGAGTAATACGCTAGCTAACTAATTTCTAATAATTAACTTTTTATCTATGAAAGCAAGACAACTGGTTCCAATTTGAGATGTGTAGATTGTCGTTAGTAATTATCATATCAGTTTTATGAATTTCGAGAACGCGATTATCCTCGGCCCTGAGTTTCCACACAATTTGGCTCCACAGTGCGAAAATACACGCGCTGCCTAAATGCATCCCAAGAAAGCAACATTTCCAGTCCACATAACTAGTCAACAAAGCCAAGCTTTGTCAAGCCACAGCGCCAAGGGTAATCGCGTTTCAGAGATTCTAAAAATTGATATTGCTAATACTAACGACCAGCTACAAATTTCTAATTGCAACTAGACGTCTTACTCTACTAGTGAAAAGCTTAATTATTGAACATCAGTTAACTGGCTTTCTACTTAAAGGGCCTGTGAAACACTGCTTGAGGAAATACCGGCTATAGCTCAGGTGCGTTCTCTGTCACACAGATGCTGACTCAAAGAGAATTACAGCAACCGGCGCATATGAACGGAAGTCATTTAATGAAGTAATTTCAAAATACAAGCAAACAAAATGCTGCCCTCAACTCGATTTTCGCGGAGCTTCCCATTCGCGTTTCATTTTTCCAATGACGCCATTGGGTGGTGCCGATAAAAAAAAAACACCCTGAGCACGTCCCGCAGCTTTGCACACCATGGTTGCTGCTTGCTGTAACTCGTTTTTGCCAAGGCTGGCAGCTTTATTTCCATTGTTACAACAGCCACGAGGACGCCAAGTTGTTCCAGCGATGCTTCATCGTGCCGTGACCCGTTAACAAGAAGGGAACACTGATCAATGGCCGCCGCCCCCTTATCCGACCGAGACCGCAAGATATTGCGACACAGTGACGAGTTGCTCTAGATACCTTTAGCATAGCGGGCACCGCCACTGCCTACGCACTGACTGGTCCCGACGCGACAGGCGAGCGCTCTGTTGACTGGAACGTGGCGACATCTGGCGCCACTGCCCGGTGATCCTCCACAAGTTGACAATGTGCACTTGATGTAAAATGGCTTTTTCCTTTCGTCCTTTTTTGGGGCGGAAACGAATGCTTGTAAAATGCAGTGGCTTGACCAGATCGATTCCGCCAAGCCGTTCTCAATACACAGAGTAGCCACAGTCGCTTTGAGCCAGGTTATAAATGTGGTTTATCCATGGTTTATGGGGCTTAATGTCCTAAAGCAACTCAGGTTGCGATGGACGCCGTATTAAAGGGCTCCTGTATTGATGTGTACAGAAGCGTTCAAAATCCCTCGATGCCAAGCCACAGCCAGACCCTCTAATGGTGTTTTTTTTTTGTTTACATGATTTGCAGTGCTTTTATGTAAGGCAAACGTATTGTTTTAGTTGATGTAATATAAAATTCAAAAACGCCACAAAGAGTATCGTCAGTTCTTGACCCGATTTCCAGCATATTTACGTTTTGTCCACTCATCAAACTCCCACCCGATGATGTCTTATCCAATGCAAAAATCACCACTGCGCGGTACGGCGCCATGAATTTCTTTTTACGAGCTGATTAAATTATTAAAAACCAGAGTATACGCGGTACGACACAAGCTAAAAGAACCAACATTACTTATTATATGCAACCAACAGGCAGAACAATGTACTGAATGTACACCTATAGACACTCGACCAAGTTTTCATTCTACTATAGAGCATTATATCAGGAATCCAGACGACTGAAATTGAATTTGGATTTTTGGGAAAATGAAATGGCGCAGTGTCTGTCTCACATATCTACACACACCTGATCCGCACCGGAAGGGATGGGATAAAGGAGGGCCTAAGAGAAGAAAGCCAGAAAAAGGTGCCGTAGTGGAGGGCTCGGGAATAATTTCGACCACCTGGAGATATTTAACGTGCACTGACATCGCACAGCACACGGG
The DNA here is from genome assembly GCF_052857255.1 of Amblyomma americanum. NCBI lineage: Eukaryota > Metazoa > Arthropoda > Arachnida > Ixodida > Ixodidae > Amblyomma > Amblyomma americanum. Next base: position 58,179,988 of record NC_135498.1, on the reverse strand, counting down.
CGCCTTTGCGCTTCACCTCCGCCGAAATGCGGCCGCCGTGGTCGGGTTCGAACCCGGGAACTCCGGATCAGTAGCCGAGCGCTCTAACCACTGAGCCACCGCGGCGGGTAATGCCGGGGATAAAATTAAGTTCTGTAATGCTGTTTTGAAAACGCGTGTAAGTTAGCCAAAATATATCAGATCTGTAAACTGTAGGTTTACTCTTTAATAATACCGAATTTATATCACTCACAGTTGCGGCTAACGAGCACAAGAAGGAATGCAATAATTGAACGCTGCAAAATGTCTCTTTTACGGGTTTTCTTTCATGCTCGTTAAAACTTCCCCTGTCCTGGTGATCGGCTAATTCGGAGTGAAATGTTCGGGAAACGGGTCTTTGACCCAACCTTGAGCAAACGGTGGAAAAAAGGGCCACAAGTGGGGTTCTACCGCACGAGGTGGATATAGGGTTGCTTGACGGTGGAGCATATCTGATCCGTCAAGGCAACTGTGGTGAAGACCTTTTCCCAAGCATCTCACCCCAGAAGAGCCGAGCACCAGGCCGGTGGAAACCTTGTACCCATTAGTAAAGCGGTGGGTGCCCGGCGGTTCTGGGAATCGAACCCAACGCCTGCCCTAAGCGGTGCGGATGCTCTACCACAAGGCCACGCTTCGGTGGTTGGTACCCACCGGTTCTTTGAATAGATTCAAGGTTTCGCCGGCCTGCTGCTCGGCTATTCTGGGGTGAGATGCTCGTGAAAAGGGTCTTGAGCACAGTTGCCTGGACGGATCAGAGATAAGTTCCGCCGTCAAGCAACCATAAATTCGCCTGGTGCGGTAGAAGCCCATTTGTTCCCCTTTTTTGCAACTGGTTGGTCCAGGATCCTTTTCCCAAGCATGTAACCCAGAAGAGCCGCGCACGAGGTCGAGGGAACTCTTGTACCCATTAAGAAACCGGTGGGTACCCGGTGGCCCTGGGGATGATATTTTCTTTCCATTCAATTGGCCAATATATAAATTGACTTCCCTAATATTCCTAATAAACACACGAATAAATTTTGTCCGTTCGATAATACAGATGATTTGCCCATTTTCCCTGCTTCTGTGCGGGGCAGAATAAACATCCGCGTGGGGCATAAATTCAAGTACGATATGGGGAAAGCTGCCACACTCAGGATTTATGCAGAAATGCAACAAGCAGTATAATCGCGCTGCTCTCAGGAATCGGGCAGCGTCTACGAAGCAGCCCTGCCGTTCGCTTGATGATGATGATGATGTCCTCAGGCTGAATGGCACCTACCAACGGTGGGGAATTGGCCAAGGTGCATTGCTGATACAAACGCACACATCGGTAAGGAGTGGAGTAATTTGATAATTTTGTGAAGAAGAGTCGAATTTGGATTAAAAACAGTGATAAAAAAGGGAATGAAAAAGCTGTGAATTCACGTTCTAGCGTAAGAATCCACCTGATGCAATTATATATCCGCGAATAAAATCGCACAATTGCACTGGCGCTTGCCCCAAAGGATAGGAGGATCGGAATAGATAGGGGAACCCCCAGTAGAGCGCGGGGATCTCCAAGTATGTTCTACGGAGAGAAGCGAACTGCCGGCAAAGAGGAAAAAGTGATCTATTGAATCAATTTCGTCACAAGACTCTCAAAGGTTGGTCAACGCTAACCCTAATCGACATAAGTAGGGATTTAGACGCGGTATTCTGCAGCGCAAGAGGGTCATGGACACCTCCCATATCCTTGAAGTGCACATACGCACACTCCAAGGAAATGCCAGGTGTTCATAATCCGCTACAGCAAGGAGAGCCTTATGGCTCAAGTGGTGGAGGCGCTAGAACCGTTACGAGCGTGCTGCAATCAAGAAGACGGTATTAGGAACGAACGGGACAACAGGCCCCCCAAGGAGAGACAGCTAAAATATCAACCCTATAATTAGAAATAATGCCAGAGTGCCCAGGGATCCAGTGAAAACGTTCTTCTGTAATATGTGGTGGAAGAAGAAATCGAAGGGAACTGCTCATAGGGGTAACTCGATTTTTCGAGCGCTGTCAAGACGAAAATGCTGTCTGAAAGTATAATAACATGAGAGATACTGCCGGGAATCCTGCCGTTCGCTTCTCAGAAGTGCGGCGTCCTCAGCGTCGTCGTCTTCTTGAAATCCAAGCAATTATTTTGACAATGCTGCAGTTAAATTAACCTCCCACCCGGCGGAAAAGCGGAATCCTGCCGACTTAGGGAACGGAGGCACGCGCAGATTACTACAAGGGATCCAGGCCATCGAAAAGAAGTGACTAGGCTGCAGCGACGCAAGTCATGGAACGGCGTAACTGGGGCCACAACTAACGAGAGGTGTCACGAAGAACACGATAGCGGCCGTAGTGATGATAAATTTTTTGGAGTGCCTGCTGCAGTATTAAAGTCCAATGGCAAGCTAGCTCAATGAGGAACTCCCGTGTATGCTCAAAGCTGTCCATATGGGAAGCAATGTCTTTAAAATGCGACGACGTCTTCCAGATAACACATGCACACTTACCACTTTCTCTCGCTCATAATCGAAAGCATCAAAGACTGATACGTTGCAGGAGCGCTGCACAAGCCAAGTGGCATGGCAATACATTCATAACGATAAACGATAGTCAAAAACGTCGCTACTGAGTTTTAGCAGCATCCGTCGGCAGCAGCCAGTAACCGGGACTGCTTAAGATACTCGTTCTCTCTTATCGGGCCACGCACTTACTCGTATTACCATATGCATCACGAAATTGTCAAATTTAAATTCATCACTTTTTATGTTTTTGTCGTGCTTCCTAAGCCGGTCGTTAAAGCATATCCCGGGTGGCCCTTTGTACGACTTTCCACAGATCAAGGGGGGTTTCATACGCCACTGCTACCACGCTACTGACCTACACTGTCTCATGCTTTGTTTGCAGCCAGGTCCTTCTGCGCCGCTTATTTGGGGTGCACATTTATACAGCTTGTTCAGGGCTGGAAAAACCAACGGTACTTTGTGTCTTTAGGGTGTGCGACATTTTGTGCCGATATCGCACAACTTCTGGATTGACTGTGGTGCCGCCAGCCTCACACATTTTTGATCGCGTCCCGCTGTCAGTTTTTAGGAGGAAGCTTTCAGGGACTGCAGTTAACACAACCGAAGGAAAGCCGGTGTCCACAAGTCACCCAACCTTATTGTCGAAACTAACGTGCATCTGCTGCGGACCTGACTTTAAGGGCGCAGACTGTAAATATAACCAGGCAGTTGTTTCTTGAATATTTTTGAGCGGGCTCAATCAAAGGGTTAAAATTTCATGCTGGTGCGAGGAAAGCCGGGCCAGAAGAAATGGCCCTCTCCGGATGCTTGTGTGAGGTCTGAAAACTGCAGCTTCCTCTTGCTTGGCGGTTCGACTGTACATGCCGGGTTAGGACCTTTCATGTAAAGGGAATTTGAAATCAAGTACGATTAGCTTGAAACGAATTGTAAAACCAAGAATTTAAAGGTGGAAGCAAATTATCAACATATCTAAGAATATTAAATCCATTCCATCCAAACACGCTTGAGCAAGTTATCTGTTTAAAGCGACTTAATAGATGGCCCATAAAAAGGGACTGCTAACAATCTATTACAAATTCCCTTTCCCTACGTTTAACGCAATTGACTGAAGAAAATGAAAGTGGCCGTAAGATAATGCTCTACTAACATTTATACGGACAGATATATGATATTCAGGAAGATCACATCACTTTCTTCAACGCATGTTTCTAAAGACACCAAGAGCTCAGCTGTCGGCAAAGAGTAAAACAAATTTTCTGTATCAAGAGAGAATGCAGATTCTAGAATTCGGCAACTTCTAAACCATTCTTCGCACAGGGAGGGTCGTGCAGCGTAAGAATCTTGAGCTTCCTTTATAAAAAACGGCCAAAATTATGACCCTCGGAGATGTTGATAAACAATAGTGATGTTGGCAATGTCAGGTTTGTGGAGTTTTGCTGAGAAGAACGCTGACAGAGAGTTCTCCTTACTATTCGCAATTTCGATACCTAACGTCAGCAGCACATAGCCCTTTCAGAACCTAATAAAACTTAATGTTACTCTCATGTAAATGTTTAACGGGAACAAAGAGGTGGATAAATAATTTTTAGGAACAACGAGACTATTTATCTCGTTCGAGTGGCAGAGTGGGTAGCTTCCCGATTCCAGGACTCCTGTGGTCACGGCTGCTCGACGAATGAAATTCTTCCGAAGAGCTACCAAGGCCTCTTCATTGTTATGCCACTTCAGAGTAACCAGGTATACCTGCCATCCCTGTCACTCTGACGACGACATAGATCAGCTCTAAATACGAATGTGACGCGACTAACATCCAGATCTAGGAGACTGGTCACAACTGCAGTAGTGTATTTGGCAGTTCGTCTAGTGCCTCAGAATTACCTAGAAAATTACAGGTTCCCTTAATTATAAAACGGTGAGTACCCGGCAAATCAGCGCTGAAGCTAAGTGATGGCAACCTGTGGATGGATCGATCTGAAAACAAATGAATATGACATATAAAGCTAGATAACATTTTTTTTTTCACAAATGCTGGTGAATTTTTTCAAGTCTGTGTATCTCGTAGAAGGCTCCAGAAAATACGCGACACTTACGGTGTGCTTCAACAGATAGCTGGTTGTCCCCCTATTGTAATGATCTCAACATTGTTTTCAGGCGCACCTTCCGCTTTCATCTGTATTGAAAAAAGATATTAAAAGAACCCTGGGTTTGTGATGCTATTCTTTACTGCTGCGACGACTTTGATCATGGTTGACTTTCGATGCAGAAATTTTCGGGGAAAATGGCTTCGTTGGGTATATTGCCGCGAATCGCTGTGCATTTTGTTAATTCTTCAAACCTGCCGGCGCCCGGCTTTATCGCTTTGCTAGCCATACAAGACGCGACCAAAATTATCTCCATCGATCGCGTCCAGGCGGAGCCGATTCTACATTGTTCCAGATTTATCTGGTAACTTGGCACGCCGTATCGATAAAATTCAACTATATGTCTTAATTTTAGCAGGTATCACAGCGGTGGGCATTCTGTTCGACGACCGCCGTTCACGATTCTTCCTACTGCGCCGCCTATTCATTCCTTTCTTTGTAGGCCCGCCCCGCCGCGGTGACTCAGTGGTTAGGGCGCTCGACTACTGATCCGGAGTTGCCGGGTTCGAACCCGACCGCGGCGGCTGCGTTTTTATGGAGGAAAAACGCTAAGGCGCCCGTGTGCTGTGCGATTTCAGTGCACGTTAAAGATCCCCAGGTGGTCGAAATTATTCCGGAGCCCTCCACTACGGCACCACTCCTTCCTTTCTTCTTTCTCTCCCTCCTTTATCCCTTCCCTTATGGCGCGCTTCAGGTGTCCAACGATATATGAGACAGATACTGCACCATTTTCTTTCCCCAAAAAACCAATTATTATTATTATTGTAGGCCCAAGTCAGCTTAACAAATCGCTTTGTTTGGAAACCCTTTTCTCTCCTCACGCCGGACTGCCGTCACTGCTACCTGACAATATTTTGAAACCGCGGCTAACTATTGTTATAACAATAACGCTTTTCAAAGAGAATTAACAAAAGGGGGAGATAAATCTCACGCTCTCGTTGGTGGTAACTAAACACGCGTGTTAAGGTATCATAGTGTCGCTTCAGCTCCACGTACGTCAGTACATTTATTGCAACAGAAAGAGCAGCGCATGTGTGCCTCGCTGTATTGTTAAAGCAAAGAACGCTTTCTTGCCTGCTATTGTGTTTTTACAGAAGACTGCAGGCTTCGGATGCAGTTAGCAACAATTGACAGCCAGCTTGTCACAATAAAGGTAGTAAACTTGTGACAACACGTTAATCATACTCGTACTTAAGTTCTCTGTTATATGACAGTGTCTTATATATAACAGGTGTTTCAAGGTGTGTTAAGTTATTAGCTGGTCAACTAATTTCAGATGATTACTTTTTGACTATCACAGCTAGTCAACAGGTTGCCAGTGGTTAGTAATTGCCATATCTCTTTTTAGAAATTAGAAAACGCGATTATACTTGACGCTGAGGTTCCACAAAATTTGGCTGCAGCGTGCGAAAGTAATGCGCTTCCGAAAGACATGCCAAGAAAGCAACATTTCCAGTACGCATAACTGGTCAGAAAAGACAAGTTTAGCCGAGCCACAGGCCTAGTGGTTGAAAAGTTAACTATTGGAAATTAGTTAACCAGCTTTCTACTTAAAGTGGCTGAGAGACGCTGCTTGAAGAGATGCCGACTGTAGCTCAGGTGAATTCTTTGTCACACAGATGCGGACACAAAAATATTTACAACAATCGGCGGATAGGAACGGTAGTTTTTTAATGAAAGATTTTCAATATACAAGCAACCAAAATTCTGCCCTCAACTCTAATTTCGCGGTGCTACCCATTCTTGTTACACTTTCCCAATGACGGAATTGTGTGGGTCAATAAAAACATCCCATCTGAGCACGTTGCAGAAGTTTGCACACCGTGGTTGCCTGCTTGCTGTAACTTCTTGCCATGGCTGGCAGCGTCGTTTTAACTCTTGCCACCGCCACGCGGATGTCCAGGTGGCCCTGCCATGCTACATCGTCCCGTCATCCGTCGACAGCGCCGAAGGGAACACTCGATATTGGCCTTCCCCGACATATCCGAACGCGAGGGCGAGATATTGCGACGGAGTGACGACTTGGTCAAAATAATTTTAGTATAGTGCCTAGAATATACTGGCCGGTGTATTCCAGGCACTATACTTTTGTCAGAGCGAGCACCGCCACAGCGTACGCACTGCTTGGTGCCGACGTGACAGGCTGGCGCGCTGTTTACTAGGGTGCCTGGATGCCCGCTCCCCTGCGCTTTGAGGGTGGCGACACCCTTTGTGCTACCCCGCTGTTTACTAGGGTGCCTGGATGCCCGCTCCCCTCCGCTTTGAGGGTGGGGACACCCTTTGTGCTACCCCGCTGTTTACTAGGGTGCCTGGATGCCCGCTCCCCTCCGCTTTGAGGGTGGGAACACCCTTTGTACTACCCCGCGCCGCCGTTTCCCCCTCGTAGGGGCATGTTGGGTCCCACGCGTCAGTTGTGTGCAGTGCGCTATGCGTCTGGTATGGTTTCTGTGCGGTCGAGTGGCGACAGTAATACTGCTACTGATCTGGAAATAGACAGTACATACTTGTTTCAATCGTGGAAGAAGATTTTTGCAGTTTTAAGCGTAGTGTATGCATGATGCGCTCGCTCCGACTACACGGTAGTCGAAAAGTTATGACGGACTGCTGTGCTTCTCAGTGAACGGCTTGCCTTTAAAAGAATAGCAATTATTTGTGTTCCTTGATAGTGATAATATTGACTATATTAGGGTCACCGAATTCCATAGGATTATACTGATAATAATAATAATAATTGGTTTTTGGGGAAAGGAAATGGCGCAGTATCTGTCTCATATATCGTTGGACACCTGAACCGCGCCGTAAGGGAAGGGATAAAGGCGGGAGTGAAAGAAGAAAGGAAGAAGAGGTGCCGTAGTGGAGGGCTCCGGAATAATTTCGACCACCTGGGGATCTTTAACGTGCACTGACATCGCACAGCACACGGGCGCCTTAGCGTTTTTCCTCCATAAAAACGCAGCCGCCGCGGTCGGGTTCGAACCCGGGAACTACGGATCAGTGCCAAAATGCGCTTATGTGGACAACGGAAAAATGTGGAGAGATAACAAATGCCCGCTATTATCGCCTGCACGTGGCATATGTCGACCATGCAGTGGCCTCCACAAAACATTGCAATTGCATGCTTATCGCCAAATGGCTACGGCAAAGCAGAAGGTACCCCTTCAACGGATCAGGCTTTCTGCTTTGAGGAAAGGTGTGCCGTCTGCCTAACTTTAAAGAATCAACACATTGCGCCATGCAAAAGCCACTGTACTGCTGTCTCAAGCACGACTTTTACCACGAAACAAATTGCTTATGAAGCAGCTGAAAAACTATCAGCAAGAATTCACAAAAGTGGAAGAGAAAGAGCTCGCAGAGGAGCTAGAAAGTGTTGATTTACATGCAGCACAGTTGCTTCTTGTAAAGGAGTGCATTGATGCAGCTAAATGCACTACGAAGCAGGACAGAAGATACACTGACGACTGGCTGCTGCTGCGCCTTTTGCTAAACATCCGAAGCCCTGCGGCATACTCTTTCCTGCGCAGCAATGCAATATTACCTCTGCCATGCGTTTCCACTATCAGGAAGTACATCAGCTTAGTCGGGCTGAAGTGTGGTTTTGACGAAGCGTTTTTTAAGGCCCTTAAAATGAAAGCTGCCTAAAAACCAGAGTTTCAACGAAGAGGGATCCTCATTCTTGACGAGATTCAAGTTAGAAAGGAGATCACGGTGAACTCAGGAACAATGACATATGCCGGGCTTTTTTACTTTGGTGAGAAGAACAGCCAAAGCAATGAGCCGGCTGATCACGGGCTCGTTTTCGCCTCCGCACCGTTCGGGGAAAAATACTTGCAGCCCGTGGCTGTGTTTGCCTCCAATGGACCTACGAAAGGGACGCTCCTAGCACAGCTAATGCTTCAATGCATTGTGCACTTAGAAGAAGCAGGCCTTTTTGTTGATGGAGTTGTTTGTGATGGCGCCTCTACTAATAAAGCAACGTGGAGAGAGCTTGGAATAAGCGGTGCTCTGGGGCATGTTGTAAATGCCTTCTAGCATCCACCGGATTCATCGCGAAAGGTGCATGTCCTCGCAGATGCACCTCATCTCTTCAAGTGCATACGCAATCGTCTGTATGACAAAAAAGTGTTGAAGAAAGGCGGAAAGTTCATTAAATGGTCTTGCTACGACACCCTGTTTGTAGCAGACACCAAGAACGCAACTGAGCCGAGAGTATGCCCAAAATTGACTTACAACCATGTTAATCCTTCTAACATGCTTAAAATGAGAGTGAAATTGGCAGCCCAAATTTTCAGCAATTCCGTAGCGAAAGGAATTTTGCTTTACGCACGTAGTGGAGCACCTCGGCTGTTTAATGTCGTTGAGTTCACAATCTTTATGAACAACTTATTTGATGTCCTGAACAGGCGCTTTCCAGAAGAAGGCCTGACTTTAGACTGCAATGACCTTAAAGTTCTTGGGAGTGCCTCTGATTGGCTTGACTAATGGGAGGAAGAAGTTTTAAAATAAAAAATTCCTCAAGATCTCTTCCTAAGCCGTTCAACTGCGAAAGGATTAAGGGTGACGCCCATATCTGCTCGTGAGCTGTCAATCTACCGGTTGACAAGGTGCGATTTCAGGTATGTCCTGACCAGAAAAATGAATCAGGACCTGTTGGAATTTTTTTTGTGTGTGTGTTATTCGACAAGCGGGTGGCCAAAACGAGCATTCAACTTTCCCAACGTTCTTGCGACTGTACAGTATGCTGTCGCTTTCCCTCCTGAAGCCACCGCGGTTTGGTAACTGTTCAGCTTCCGAGAAAGAACAGTACGGCGTTGTGACTTTGGCTGACTTTAATAACGCATATAGCAGCTCAGCATAGAAGGAACTAAAGAAGCTAGACCAGCTGAAAGAGAGACTTGACGGCCTAATCGATGAAGGTAGCTGGGAGTGCGATGAAGTGTTTGAGCATGATAATAACGATGCAAGTGTTGTTGAGTGTATAACTTATTATGTTACAGTGTTTGCATCGAGGAAAATTTTCAATCAGGCCTCCTGCACTACGTGCAAGAAAGCACTGGAGGGTCAGAAAAGCCTGTCAAAGGTGCCCGAAGCTGAGCTCGTTAATTGCAAAACAAGGGGCAGACTAACGCCACCTAACATGCACCTCTATAAACTTTTTGTAGAAGCTGAAGAACATTTCTCTAAATACGCAAATCTGAGAGATGCGTACGATAAAACAATTGATGCTGTACTAGTGAAGTTCACTTCCACTTTCCCTTGTACTATTCACAAGGAAGACATCCTCGCCGAGATATTCCATTATTATATAAGCGTTCGTATGCGTGAGTACTGCCGTCGGCTGAAAAATAAGAAACGTGAAAAAGGCCAGGACTTGCGTAAAATGTCCACACCTGTATGACCACAAGGAGCCGATCTGAGTGTACTGTTTGTTATTTAGATTGTATAGACAACAGTGGAATTTAGGTTATCCGTGCGTAATCCAGTTTTGCAGTGACTTTTTTCTTCATGTTTGAAATAAACACATAAGGTTCTAAATGGGTTATAAATTTTACTGGGCTACAGAAAACGCCCGCTATCAACCTCACAGAAATCTCATGCATTTCTCGCTTAACGGAACTAAGGCATGCGTTCAGCCGCTTTCACACACAGACATTCATTTCCCCATCGGTGGGCCGTGGCCGCTGGATTCTCAAACGCGACAGGAAACTTGATGCGTCCTTGTTCTCATTCTTGAATGAGAAGTAAACTCGGTCCATGTTATAACCGAGAAAAGTTGAAAACTATGTAATATTGCCTTGCTTTGTTCCCACTCCACCAAAGCTTCTCCGTAGCGTTATCCGTCGTCTTTCGTTAGCATCGATAAAGGGGCTTTACGCTCTGCCTGATCTGCGGAAAACTTTTTCACAGTTAACGATGATTCACAGTATAACAAATGCTTAACAATCAGCTGATGACCGCAAGTTTTCTTGGAGCTGCATACGAAGACGCTGTGCTTAAGCCACGAACGGCGCCGCTACGGGGACAAGTTGGAAGCGCCATCTGTCGAGCGAGAAGGAAACACTATAGTATAGTCCGAGGGCTGGCGGCGGCGTTCGCTCACCTAAGCTACGCCTTCCACCGTGCCTTGTACTAAGAGGAGCAGGAGCAGCACAGGAAAAAAATGAAAATCAGTTTTTGAGGAAAGGAAATGGCGCAGTAATTGTCTAGCATGTCCCCATGGACACTGGAACCCGAGGGTAAGTGAAGGGAGGAAGGTGGGAGTAAAAGAGGAAAGGGAGAAAGAGGTACCGGAGTGGATGGCTCTGGTATAATTTCGACCACTTGGGGATCTTTAACATCTTTAACGTGCACTGACATTACACAGCACACGGGCGCCTTTGCGTTTCGCCTCCATCGAAACGCGACCACCGCGGTCGGGATCGAAACCCTTACTCGCTTCTGCGGAACCGTCTGCTCCAGTTGCTAAGAGACGCTTCTTGCGGTATCACTCGATAGTCGTCGGGAAAGGCAATGGATATCTCATTAAGGAATGAGTCTGGGCTAGTTGCAAAAACAACGTTTGAGGTAAAGAACGCAGGAAGACGCGGGCTAGTGAACACGACCGACTAGCTTTCATCCCTGCTGCTGCTGTTATCGAAAGAGGTAACAAAAAGTAATCTATAGGATATGGTAGCCCAGAAAAATGCGTGACGAATTTTACTGACGTGGCTGTCTGACGGCAATGAGAAGAGCCTTTTTTCCCCAGTTCTGTTTCTTCAAAAGCGATACGAAAAGGGAGGAAAATAAACCATTACTGGGGAAAAAAGACGTCTTTCGTTCGCGTCACACACCCGCGGCTTCTTTGCTTACTGACGCACAGAAGATATGTTTGGCACCAGGATATTCGTAGTGAGCTGGCGCAAAGAAGTAGAGAGGGGGCAGCGGCAACAATGCCATCGTGGCATTAAGATAAAACAAATATTAAACTGAAAAAAAAACGCTGCGACGAGAGCTTCACATACTCGCCTACCCGCAAAAGTGCCTAAATTATACTGGTGCCTTATTGGGAAACGCCTTTGTGGTCAGGTTGTGAAGAAGCCGCTCGGTAAATTTTGATGTAGCCTGGCAGGTTTTAACACTCGCCTTTCAGCTTTCTTGGCCCTACCTTCTTGGCTTTCTTGGCCTTGGCCTAGTGAAAGCGCGTGTGGTCTGGTGGACAAAACATGCGACTTGTGACAGCGTGGTGCAGAACGTGCAATGTGTACCAAGGCGGCTGTAATCGGGAGAAGAAAGGCCGCGACGCGTGAAGACAACAAGGCACCTCTAATCGGAAGAAGTGTGACATTCCTTGTGTGTGCTACGAGGTTCCGCGTTCGACGGCGCGGCGTAGACGGAGACCCAGATGACAGCGGCATCATCAATTACCCAGCCATGCTCTTTGAGTGACGACCAGAACGAAGGGGTTTAAGCCCAACCGGACCCAACCGGACCCGCCGCCGCCGCCGCGGGGAAACGGGCTTTATTCCTCCCCAATTGGCGTGGCGGTTCCAGGGGCGGCCCTCCCGAGCACATCCCAGGACAAAGGAACTGTCAGCGGGCCAGAGCGCGCCTTACCTTGAGGAGCGAGTGTCAGTTGATGGATGGAGAATGGAGGCCGGTGACCCGCGGGAACTGTCAGCGGGCCAGAGCGCGCCTTACCACAGCCGACGCTGTGCGCTACCTCGAAGACAACCTTCTTTCCCTCGGACTCAACACGTGAGGGGGGCGAGACCATAAGTGCGGTGGTATGTTTGTGCGCCCAAGTGAAAGCCCTAGCCCCCCCTCCTTCCCCTCCGGCGTGGGCGTCCTCACCCTAGGGAGTGTGGAGAAGAGGATATACAAATCGACAAGCAGTACGGAAGAAGGACGCTTAGGACGACATCGTTCGCCAAGGGGGCCTTCAGCGCCGAAGCCCGACGGCGTGCAGCTTCTGCCAGCAACCGCTCGAGCCCAACTCCGGAGCCACTCCATCGCCCCCATGAAGTCGTCGGCACGTAAGCTCGGACGCCCCAGCCTCTGAATCTTAATCATGTATAATTATTGAATATATCTGTTTGTTTAAACTGAGCCATACGGTGTCTCTTTGCCTCTCCGTCCCGTGTGGACCTGCGCATTATGGGGGTCATCACACTGGTGTCAGAAGTGGGGTCTCAAAAGCAAATGTCCTCTGAATGCTGCGACATTCATGACTTCAAAATTGTAATCAAAAGGGAATCACGGGACTGATTGTGGGACTTTTACCCCCATTTGAGAGGCTTGAGGCACTGGAGGGCTTGAAAAAAAAAATGTCTGTATCTGAGGGAGCTCCCACTCCACAGCCGTCGCTCGGAGCAAGCATGCTGGCATTAGGAAGCGTCATTCCGACGTTTACGGGAGATAAGACAGGGGTTCCAATCTGCGATTTCTTTTCCATGCTAGAAGAGATTGGGAAAATGGAGGGATGGTCCGATGCTCAAATGCTGGGAATGGCGAGGTGTAAGATGGCAGGAGCTGCTCATGATTTTGCTCTGCGAGACGAAAAAGTAAAATCCACAAAATCATTTGCGGAATTTAAGAAGCTCGCGTTTGAGCATTTCGACACTGAACCACGTCACGTGCGGGTACAGAGGTTCCGTGACGCCGGACAGATGGTAGGGGAGGACGTGCGAACGTTTGCGTCGCGGCTTCAGCGCTTAGCGCGCGATACGTTAAGCAGGGAGGAGGAAGGAGACCAGCTAAAGAAGAAATACGCGGAGGATATACTTAAAGAGGAAATGACCGCTTTGTTCGTGGCTGGTCTGCAAGACCCCGTGTGCTGGTTCGTGCTCTCGCGCAAGCCGAGCAATTTCGACCAAGCCGTGGAGGCCGCATTGGATGAGGAACGAAATGAGGCGTTAACGACAGCCGCAGCGAGAGTACGCGTCATAGAGAGAGCGGTGCTCAACCCTGAGGTTGCTCTCTTGACAGAGCGGTTAGATCGCTTAGAACAGCTGCTATCTCAGCAGGTAGAACGCCAGGTTGAAGCGCGCGCTCAACAGCACCCATTCGCTGGAAACCGGAGACCGCCACAAAGCTACAGGCGCGGTATGCGAGATTTTGAAGAAATCGTATGCTTCGCTTGCCAGGGTCGCGGACACATCGCCAGGTTCTGCCAAAACGTGCGCCGTGGGGAGCCACAAAGAGAAGCAAGCGAGACACGCCCTAAGCAAGCCTACAGCGGGGCTCCAGATACCGAGACAAAAAACTAGATAGTCCTCCCCAGCCTGAGGAGCGTGGGGAGGGAGCAGTGGATGATGAGGTGGCGGTAGTTTGTGTGGCCGACGAGGCATGCCCTGTTGTGCGTTGCAAGTTAAATGGTTGTTGCATGGAATTGTTGATAGATACGGGGTCAAAGGGGACATTGCTTAAGGAGAGCAGTTTTAACACGCTTCGAAGGAAGGGGGACCGCGAGGTGTTGGAAGCGTCTGGTGGTATGGCAACCAAATTTGTAGGCATAACGGGGGATCCTCTTGGCATAAGTGGACTCTACCGGTTACACTTCTCTCTCGGTGGAATTGCATTGGAGCACCCCTGCTACGTATGCCCGGACACGGTGTCTCTGCCAAACGGAGTGTCAGGTATATTAGGGCAGGATTTTTTGAGAAAAGGGAAGGTAGTAGTCTCATTCTCTGAGGAAGAGGTTAATGCGGGCGGCTCAAAAGTTCCGATTTTGAACAGGAGAGGGGCTGAGATTCGCATTACCGATATTGACACCCGTCAAACAGTGGCATCATTGGAGAAGGTATATTCGCGGGCTGCCGTCAGGCTGGTCGAGGAGGCGGTCGTCCTTCCTTGGTCGGAGCACATTTTGTACGCGTTTGTGCCTTCAGATGTAGAGAGCGGCGCCGTGGGAGTGCTTGAGCCGGTCGACTCTCTCAGCAATGGCCTGAAGGCAGCCGCGTGCCTCGTGACAGTTAATGACGCCCACAGAGTGCCCCTACGGGTGGTTAATTATAGCCAGCAGCCACTGAGCCTTCCCAAGAACAAAACATTGGCTTTCTTCACCTCTGCGATAGAGAAACGTGAGCCCACCAATACGGTACTCGCAACTGTAGAGCATGCTAGTCCTTCGGCTGCTCCAAAGGTGTCGTTCGATCTTTCTCACGTAAAATCCAGGGAGAGGGAGGCTCTGGCTGGTTTGCTGAACGACTACTCGGAGGTATTCGCCGCGTCCAACCTGGATTTGGGCTGCTGTGGCGTTATAAAGCACAGGATAGAAACCGGCACTTCATCGCCCGTTTACCAGCGTGCGTACAGGATTCCTTACTCCCAACGTGAGGAGATGGAGCGGCAGGTGCAGGACCTGATTGATCGCGGCATTGTCGAACACTCAAAGTCACCCTGGGGAGCACCAGCACTATTGGTGGAAAAGCCAGATGGCTCGTATCGATTGGTAGTGGACTACCGCAAACTAAATGCCGTAACTCGCATCGATCCATACCCCATCCCCAATATACAGGAGACGCTTTCTCAGCTGGGCTCTGCCAGGTACTTCACGGTAGTGGACATGGCGGCGGGATTCTGGCAGATAGCAATGGATCCGGCAGATGCCGAGAAAACGGCATTCAACACGCCCTCAGGGCACTATGAATGGAAAAGAATGCCGATGGGTCTGGCCAACAGCCCTGCTGTCTGGCAGAGAACCGCTGATGTTATCCTGGCAGGTCTTCTGGGGAGGCTGTGCTTCGTGTATATGGATGACATAATCATATACAGTGACAGTTTTGAGAACCATTTGCGCGATATTGAGCAGGTTTTGGTGCGACTAAGAAGAGCGGGTCTCAAGCTGAAGCCCTCTAAGTGCCAATTCCTCAAAAACGAGGTGAAATACCTCGGGCACGTTGTTTCAGCTGACGGCGTGCGACCGGACCCTGAGAAACTAAGGTGTGTCTCGGATTTTCCATCCCCGACTAGCGTCCGCCAGGTCCGGCAGTTTCTCGGCCTGATCGGTTACTACCGAAGGCACATAGAGGAGTTCGCCAAGCTCGCTAAGCCGCTCACCGCCTTAACAGCCAAAAATGTCGCCTTTCGCTGGGACGAAAACGCGGAGGATGCTTTTGGGGCCCTGAAAAGGAAGCTAATGAGTGCACCGCTGTTGCGCCACCCGGATTTTAATTTGCCCTTCGTTATGGCCACAGATGCGTCAAAGTTCGCAGTTGGTGCCGTGCTATCTCAGGTTATCGAGGGCAAAGAACATCCCGTTGCTTTTGCTAGCCAACAGCTGAGCCCCACAGAGCAAAAGTACGGAGCTACGGAAAGGGAGTGCCTCGCCGTTGTCTGGACAGTAAAGCACTTCAGATGCTACCTTTACGGCCGCAAATTCAAGCTAGTCACAGACTGCCATCCTCTGAAATGGGTGATGAGTGTCAGGGACCCTAGCTCGCGACTCGCTAGATGGAATCTACACCTGCAGGAATACTGCTTTGAAGTTGAGCACAAGTCAGGAAAGACACATCTGAATGCTGATGCACTCAGCCGCACAGCTGCCGTGGCAGCTATAGAAGAGTTTGTCCCCGTAGTCGACCCCGCCGAATTCCGCACAGAGCACTGCAAAGATCCTGACCTGAAGCGAATAATCGAAAGCTTAGAGGGCGCACCGTCTCACTCCGAACAGCTAGGTTATTTCATTGACAAAGACGGCACCCTGTGTCGGCGCACGAGGCCAACCAGGAAAGGGAGACCAGAGAAAACCGCTTGGGAGAGAGTCGTCATACCTCGGTCGTGGACAGAAAGGGTTCTTCGCGCGTTTCACGATGCGCCATGCGCCGGTCATTTTGGCGTAGCGAAGACACGCAGGCGTGTGGAGCGTTTGTACTTTTGGAGTGGCATGCGACAGGATGTTAGAGACTACTGTGCGAAGTGTCATTCCTGTCTCGAAAGAAAAACACCCAAGGGACGAAGACCAGCTCCAATTCAGCCGTTCTCTGAGGTTTCGGCTCCCTTCGAGCGGACAGGTATGGACATAATGGGCCCATTGCCCACGACCACTTCCGGAAACAAGTACATTTTAGTATTTGTCGATCACCTTTCAAAATACGCGGAAGCGGTAGCACTCCCAAATCAGAAGGCAGACACGGTTGCAAGAGCATTTGTCGAACAGATCGTGCACCGACATGGACCCCCGAGGCAACTCTTGACAGATCGGGGAACGAACTTCGTGTCGCAGCTAATGAGGAGAGTTTGCGAGCTGCTTAAGATCGCTAAGAAGCAGACAACACCGTACCATCCGGCTTGCAACGGCGCGGTGGAGCGACTGAACCAAACCGTGGCCGGGTTCCTGTCGCATTTTGTTTCGCGCGACCAGCGGGACTGGGACTTGTGGCTCCCGTATGCAATGTTTGCCTACAATTCCGCAGCACACGAGAGCACGGGCGAATCGCCATTCTTTCTTCTCTACGGCCGAGACCCGGACCAGCCTAGTGAAGTGCCAGAGGGCCCCCGTCGTGTCCCATACGCTTCACTGGACGACTATAAGGTTGAGCTAGAATCGCGCTTGCAAGTGGCGAGGGACATCGCAAAGGAGGCCTTAAAGAAAGCGGCGAAGCGCAGGAAGGAGGTGCACTATCGCAGTGCTAGAGACGCGCCGTTTGATGTGGGGGACAGCGTGTACATTGAAAACTGCCAAAGGCAGATTGGGCTAGCTCGTAAGTTCCAGACGAAGTGGAGAGGACCGTGCGAGGTTGTCGAGAAGCTTTCTCCAGTAAACTTCAGAGTCCGAGACGTGAACCGGCGCTTGATAAGGATACACGCAAATCGCCTCAAGTCGGCACCGGTTCAGTATTCACGAAATGAGGAAATGGAAAGCGCGGATTTTGATGGGGACAGAAGTGAAGCGGAGCGCGCAGATAGTTCGCAAGAAACGCCCTCTCCTGCATTTGTTCGGCAGGCGCCCGAGGTGACGGCCGGAATGCCACCGGATTTACTTCATGCATTGCTAGAAGAAGAAGCGCGCGAGGTTGCCGCGCAGATAACGCCAGGAGAGGCTCCTGCCACGAGCCCTCGCGAGTCCCAAAGCAGACAAAGGGGCACAGACTTACTTAGTATGACTCATGAAGGCCGATATCCGCTGCGAAATCGGAAAGCTAAGTCGGACTAATGGCGTAAACAGAGCGGAGTTGTGAACTGGTTAGAATTGTGTAATGCCGCAGCTCATAACATTGCTATGTGCTTATGTGTTAAGTTATCGGAGTTGGTAGTTAAACCTTTCTGTCATTAAGTAACACCTTCACAGGAGAGCATGCGGAGCGCATGCAGAACCTGCCCTACTTCCTTTCGTTATCTATATTTTTGTCTGTGCAGTGATCGTGCTAGAAGTGGGAGCTCCTTTGTAACTGTGGTAAATTTATTTCGTCCAGTTTGGACTAGAAAGGAGAGGCTTCGGTGCTGAGTTTCATGTTTATCTGTAAAAGAAGATCAGTGCTGCCCCTGGAGACGCCAGTTATGACAGCGGAGGCATATGGTGTTGTGCAGTGGTGTTGAGTGCAGCGAAAAGTGTTTTGTCGGACGCACTGTGCGAGGCGATTCAGAAAGACAAGGGGAGCTGCGTGGACTCAAATGTTCGGAGAACATTCTTCTGGAGGGTGAGCGAGTGTGACATTCCTTGTGTGTGCTACGAGGTTCCGCGTTCGACGGCGCGGCGTAGACGGAGACCCAGATGACAGCGGCATCATCAATTACCCAGCCATGCTCTTTGAGTGACGACCAGAACGAAGGGGTTTAAGCCCAACCGGACCCAACCGGACCCGCCGCCGCCGCCGCGGGGAAACGGGCTTTATCCTCCCCAATTGGCGTGGCGGTTCCAGGGGCGGCCCTCCCGAGCACATCCCAGGACAAGGGAACTGTCAGCGGGCCAGAGCGCGCCTTACCTTGAGGAGCGAGTGTCAGTTGATGGATGGAGAATGGAGGCCGGTGACCCGCGGGAACTGTCAGCGGGCCAGAGCGCGCCTTACCACAGCCGACGCTATGCGCTACCTCGAAGACAACCTTCTTTCCCTCGGACTCAACACGTGAGGGGGGCGAGACCATAAGTGCGGTGGTATGTTTGTGCGCCCAAGTGAAAGCCCTAGCCCCCCCCCCTCCTTCCCCTCCGGCGTGGGCGTCCTCACCCTAGGGAGTGTGGAGAAGAGGATATACAAATCGACAAGCAGTACGGAAGAAGGACGCTTAGGACGACATCGTTCGCCAAGGGGGCCTTCAGCGCCGAAGCCCGACGGCGTGCAGCTTCTGCCAGCAACCGCTCGAGCCCAACTCCGGAGCCACTCCATCGCTCCCATGAAGTCGTCGGCACGTAAGCTCGGACGCCCCAGCCTCTGAATCTTAATCATGTATAATTATTGAATATATCTGTTTGTTTAAACTGAGCCATACGGTGTCTCTTTGCCTCTCCGTCCCGTGTGGACCTGCGCATTATGGGGGTCATCACAGAAGAAAGGGGGCGGAGATCGCACAAAACATGCAAAACCAAGGTGAAAACGGGCCACGCCCCTTTGCTTGAAGTGAGCTCGTACTGTGTGTGATGTAACTGGCAGAGACCAAGTTATGAGGGACTCTTGTGTTCCCGGGTGTTCTGACTACACTATTAAAGTGCACCGGCTATTCGGCTTTGCTCTTGAAAGCGCGCGCCGAAAAAAATTGCCAATCGCAGGTCAAACCAGACTGCCTGACCAACAGTTAACCCCAAAATATGAGTGGTAAGGCATGCGAAACGCTTATTTTCCAGAACAATTTCCGCTGGGAAAGGAGGTATAATGCAAACCTTATCTTTGCATCATCATAATTGTTTAAATTAGCAGCCATAAAACGCACCTTTTCGCATTGATTTCATGGCTCGAAAGAAGCAATCCTGATTGTTGGAAAACGAATTGAAATGTATAGTATCCGGGTCAAGAGATTGCAGTTCAATATGCTGCACTAGTTGTAACAATGCTGTTATGAAGGAACACAGCGCAAAATGAACGCTACAGAAAACAACCAATTCACGCATGATTGCACCGACTGTGCATAAGGCGCCGACTTTCTCAGCAGATTTGCTGCGAAAGATAGTATACTTTAGAGTATCTACCTCTGATGCACTGTTCAAATAATCTCTGGTACCACTCTGTGTCGGTATAATACCAAATTTACTGAACTCCACGCGGCTACTGCAGTTTTCTCTTCGAAACGTCGCACTGCCGCATTGCGCTCAATGCAGCTGAACGGGAGAGGGGGACACAACATGTCCCCGCCGAGAGCGGTGTCTTCGCCCTGAAAGGGGCGCTTGCCCATGGTGGCACCCTAGTGTTGACGGGAACTTGGCGATATCTGGCGGCGCCGGCCGCTGATCCTCCACAAGTTGACAATGTGCACTCTCAAATGTGAAACGATGGATGTTTTCTCTCTGCGTCCTTCCTTGGGACCGAAACCAATGCTTGTAGAATGCAGTGGCTAGATCAGATCAATTCCGCCAGGCCCTTCTCGATAGCCTGAGTAACCATAATCGCTGTGGGCTAGGTCATAGATGTGTAGAGAGATGGGCAAGGTACTTCGATGCCAAAGAATAGCCAGAGCCTCCGGTGGTGTTTTCTTTTTGTTTTACATCACTTGCGGTGCTTTCACGTAAAGCGAACGAATAAGTTTTGTTGATCTAATATAAAGCACAGAAACATCACAAAAAGGATCATCATTTATTAACTCAATATCCAGCATACTTACTTTTTGGACAGTCATCAAGCTCCCACCCAACGATATCATCAGGGTGTCACCCGATGAGCCCTGAATTTGTTTTTACGAGCTAAATAAAATATAAAAGCCGGAATGTACGCGGTTCGACCAATGTTAATAGCATACGGATAACTCACTCTATGCAACCAACTGGTAAAAAAATTGTACTGAAATTGTGTTTCATCAAGCCTTAAGGTTATTCGCCGGTGTCCTGGTGAATGCGTACAGTGGTAATCCTATGCTTAAAAAGCCATATCTTTACCTATCAAAATCCATACTTCAGAATTAATTGAAGTCTTTCCGGAAACACCTGGTATAAGTACCGAATACAAAACCACAGAAGCAACGTTTCTGCTAAATGTTTCTGTGTCTGTGTCAGTTCGTTCACCACGTGAGCAATGTGGTCGCTGTCACCGTACCTTTACCGGCACACACGTAACCATGCGCCGAACATATCTTCGTCTAGTTCCGCTTCATACGTTTCTTGTGCCTTTGTGCTTGTCGGTGGTCGAGGTGTCATCGCCACCACCTACAAAAACGGTTCCAACCGGCCTGTGTCCCTCTTTTTCGGTTGCTCGGGAAAGCTTGAAACCTTGGGAAGACGAGGCCCTCGCGACATATCATAGACTATAACGACTAACGCATGATGTGAAATCGCATCATGAGAACTGCCACGAGCGGCAGGCGGCGCCTAACTGAATTTATTCTATATAATTTATTTGGCTCCTGCCACGGTGGCCCCGCAGGGGGGCGCCTGCAGTTTGCAGGCGTCGCGACGGTGAGTGGCGACACCGCGGGTTCCCGAGCATCCGCAGGGACATCTCCGCAAGGGGATGATGGTGAACTGTGCATCACCATGGACCCGAGCACCCGCGCCTCGCCGTGCGTGGCATCGCCGTGTCCGGGGAAAAGGGGATCCTGGTGGTTGAGCCGATGCCGAGCGTTTGGACCCTTAAGGCCCCTTGGCGGAAGCAACACACCACTTTGGCCCCAGCTTCCTGCAGACGGCACCTCCGGCCTGACCCGACCGGGGGGAATCGGCAGTCGCCTTTTCCTATCCTCCTCTTCATCTTTAACTTTCCTATCTCTGTCTCACAACTCTCCTGTATCCTACTCACTTCTTGGTTTTTCCTTTTTTCCTGGCGGTGAGGGTTAACCTTGTGTGACCAACTACCCTGAGGCGTCATATTTGGTTATAGTTGAGGTGTACAGCTGGCGTGGGCAGGACTTGCTATCAAGTTCCTGTCCCGTCCCCTTGTTGGACTCCGTGGTGGGTGGCTGGCACCATGACCGAAAAACAAAGTTTTTTTATGGCTCCCCAACTTTCAAAACCCGATCGCTCTCTCAAAAGAGGGCGGAACGAGGCAGACAACTTCTTTCAAAAAAGAAAAGTAACTTTCCCCAAATATCATGTGATCCACAGTGAACAACAAGATAAACAGGCAAGAATAATATCCCCCTTCCTTGTGTCAAAGTGCTTGACTGAAACCCTAGGCATTGGCTATAAGCTGTCAAAAATGGCCAGCGGCGACTTATTGCTCGAACTGTGTGACAATGTCCAACATTCTAAGCTCTCCAACCTAACGTCCATAAAGGAAATCCCGGTCTCCGTGACTCCTCATCGCTCACTAAACACTGTCCGAGGCTTAATATCGGAAAATGATTTTCTTCACATAACTGAAAAAGAAATGCTCGAAGGGCTCATCGACCAAGACGTCATAGATGTCCACCGAATCAAAATCCGGAAGGACAACAAGGAAATAGACACAAAACACATGATCCTGACGTTCAACACCAGCACCCTGCCCGACACAATCGACGTGGGATATTTGAAAATCAATGTACGACCATACATACCAAACCCCCGCAGGTGTTTCAACTGCCAAAGGTTCGGCCATGGCTCACAGAGCTGCCGCGGTCGTAAAACTTGCGCAAAATGTGCCTCTAAGGATCACCAGTCTGTTGTATGTGACGCAGCCCTGTGCTGTCCAAACTGTGAAGGAGAACATGCTGCATACTCCAGGGCGTGTCCGTCCTGGAAGAAAGAAAAAGAAATTATCACCATAAAGACCAAAGAAAACATTTCTTTTAAAGAAGCGAGAAGGCGTTTTGCGCTTACAAACACATTCTCCTTCACAGCAAAACAAAACTTCGCTGATGTGGTGCGCAGGGGCGTAGCACCGCACAGCACTCCGGCACCTGCCAAGGCCGCTCCCACCGAGCCTATGGCAGTGCCATCCACGCCCCAGGCAGGGTCAGCGAAAGCTGCCCTGTCACCGCCAAAGCAGGGACTGCCGGTCCATGGGTCGGCATCCCGCAGGACCTCCCCCCGTCGGGAGAGGCCTGAAACTAACACAACCGCGGCTGCGCGGTCCTCCAGCACCTTTGTTGAGGTGATGGATACAACACCCACTCCGCCTCCATTACAGCGGCGGAACAGCTCTCTTAAGCGAAAAAAAGACAGGCCCCTCATAACGGGCCCACCTCATAAGTAAATCTCCTTTCATTTTCTTTTAAAAACACAAGCATGGCTTTTTTAATTCAATGGAATTGTAGAGGACTTATGCGGAATTATAGTGACATAACACATATTTTAGGGTCAATGTTACCCATAGTTTTATGTCTTCAGGAGACCAATCTTGGTCCACAACATGTGCATATCCTGAAACATTATCAAACTTTTAGACGCGATCGCGAGCAGGCAAATCGACTCTCAGGAGGCGTCCAATTGTCGTCCAAAGCGGCGTCCCTGCTCGAGAAATAAAGCTCAATACAAAACTAGAGGCGGTTGCAGTCAGCATCGTCAGCTATAAAACACTAAAAATCTGTTCCGTATACATTCCTCCACATTTTACATTAACAGTCCATGATCTAGAAGAATTGATAGATGAACTTCCAGAGCCATATCTGGTAGTTGGGGATTTTAACGCTCACTCCCCTTTTTGGGGAAGCGAGCGCTGCGACTCTAGGGGGCAAACAATCGAAGATTTTATCCTCTCAAATAACATCTGTCTTTTAAATACAGGAAAAGCAACTTATTGTTGCCCAAGCTCGGCAAAAATGAGCTTTCTCGATTTAGCTTTCGCATCACCATCGCTTTTTACAGATTTTAAATGGGATGTTTTAAATGACCCTCTGGGAAGTGATCACCTACCTATTATCATCAGCCTCTCATCGTCTACTGCAGTCATCCCCACAAGACCACGGCGCTGGAAACTTCACCTCGCCGACTGGTCACTTTTTACAGCAAGTGCCACACTAGAAAAAGAATTTTGTGAAGATCTCAGCATAGACGAAATTAATGAAAAATTTACTACATGCATAATATCGGCCGCTACACTAGCCATACCACAAACAACAGGACTCGTACACAAAAAACATAAAGTATGGTGGACACAAGAATGCACATTGGCAAAAAAACAACAAAATAAAGCTTGGGGCTCTCTGCGTCGGTATCCCACAGCGGAGAACTTGATTGCCTTTAAGAGGGCCAAGGCCAGAGCGCGATTCGTTCGGAGAAATGCCGAGAAATCCTCGTGGCAGAAATATGTGTCCTCTATAAACAGCTCAATAACCTAAAAAAAATGTGGGAAAAAGTTCGAAGATTCAGTAGTGACCATACCCCTTTCACACTTCCTCTGTTGACTACACCCGGGACACAAACATCATTAGAAGAACAGGCCAACATACTAGGTGAGCATTTTGCTGAAGTTTCCAGTTCGTCCAATTACACAAACACGTTCCAGAAGTACAAAGCAATAGCAGAAAAACAAAAACTTCCATTTGCAGCAGGTATGCACGAGGACTACAATCAACCCATCACACTCCAGGAATTGATCAGGGCATTATCTTGTGGTAAAAAGACAGCAACAGGCCCAGATAATGTGCATTACGCTATGCTCGCCCATCTCTCTGAGGCTGCCGTGCAGGCATTGTTGAACTTCTTTAACAAAATATGATCAACTGGGAATATACCTGAGGAGTGGAAGAAAGCAATAATAGTACCTTTTCTGAAACCCGGAAAACAACCAACAAGTCCTAACAATTACAGACCGATAGCCCTCACCAGCTGCATCGCTAAATCTTTCGAAAGCATAGTAAACATTAGACTGACCTTCACACTTGAATCTCGTCGACTCTTAGATTTACGTCAATGTGGATTTAAGAAAGCATGCTCGACCACTGATCACCTTGTCCGCCTAGAAAACACCATCCAAGAGGCGTTCATCCACAAACAGCACTGTATCGGTGTCTTCTTCGATTTGGAGAAGGCATATGATACCGCGTGGAAGTTCGGCATCCTCCATGACCTAGCAGATCTAGGGATCCGCGGCAGGATGCTGAACTGCTTGAACGACTTCCTGACTAACCGCACATTCAGAGTCCGTCTGGGAGCAACTCTATCAACGACATTCGCCCAAGAGAATGGCGTACCCCAGGGATGCATTTTAAGTACGACACTCTTTATAGTAAAAATGAATTCCTTGGCCAAAGTAATACCTAAGTCTGTAATGTATTCAGTTTATGTAGATGACATACAGATAGCATACACTTCTTCCAACATACTGTCCTGCGAGAGACAAATACAAATCACACTAAATAAACTGGCTGCTTGGGCAGAGAAAAATGGATTCAAGTTCTCCCCTCAAAAAACAGTAGCTGTTTTATTCTCATTACGACGAGGCCTACAGGTCGATCCCAATCTGTGCTTGAATCAAACCATACTGCCAGTCAAACAGGAACATAAATTTTTAGGCGTCACTTTTGACAAGAAACTTACATTTCTGTCACACATTAACAACCTGAAAAAGAAAGCATCCCAAGCCCTCAATGTATTAAAGGTACTCTCGCGAAAACGGTGGGGGTCCGATAGAGCATGCCTATTGCAAATATATCGCTCTTTGGTGCGCTCCAAGCTGGACTACGGGTGTGTGGTATATGGTTCGGCAAGAACATCCTACTTGAAACGACTGGACCCTGTTCATAATCTTGGTTTGCGCCTATCAACTGGAGCTTATAGAACATCCCCGGTAAAGAGTCTTTACGTTGAAGCTAATGAGCCCACACTAGAGGATAGAAGAGTCACACTAACATGCACGTACATCCTAAAAACCCATTCTCTCCCTAAACATCTCTGCTATCCCATTGTTACCAAGTGCCCATCTAGGAGATTATTCAATAATAAACCACATTTTATCAGGCCACTAATAATGCGCTTTGAAGATAAATGTGAAGACTTAGCAGTGCTGGACGCCCTACCTAATATTGCACAAAGACATGAATATCTGCCACCATGGTACAGCCTTCCTTCAATGTGTGACTTCACATTGACACACTTAAACAAAGAGAAAATACCACACGAGCACATACTGCAAGAGTTCTTTGCACTACAAGAAAAATATGACACTTACACCGAATTTTACACTGATGGCTCAAAAACAGAAAGTCATGTCGGTAGTGCAGTAATTCAAGGAACAAATGAAAAAATGATACGATTGCCACAGTATGCATCAGTATTTACTGCGGAGTGTTATGCCATCTTTGTAGCTGTAGAACAAATAATAAAACAAAAACATAAAAAATAGCATCATTTACACCGATTCACTCAGTATGCTAAAAGCGCTGCATTCTACAAACGCTGCTGAACCCATAATAGGAAAAATCATACATAATATAGTTAAAATTACAAAGCAAAAACATAACATTATATTCTGCTGGGTCCCTAGCCATGTTGGAATTTTAGGTAATGAGAGAGCAGATGCTTGCGCAGCACAAGCTAGAATTGGCCATATAAAACAAGTTAACATACCACAGAGGGATTTTTCTAAATTACTGCACAGTAAACTCAGGAATAAGTGGCAGATTGCATGGGACGAACAAACAAACAACAAACTACATACTATAAAGCCTGTTTTGGGAGAATGGAGATCATGTACACATCAGGAGCGTTTCATAGAAGTTATTTTG
This sequence comes from Amblyomma americanum, assembly GCF_052857255.1. Classification (NCBI taxonomy): domain Eukaryota; kingdom Metazoa; phylum Arthropoda; class Arachnida; order Ixodida; family Ixodidae; genus Amblyomma; species Amblyomma americanum. The sequence goes on along the minus strand of NC_135498.1, from coordinate 58,153,608 downwards.
TGTCGACTACGCATTGGACACACACACCTTACTCACAACTTCTTACTGACAAAAAAAGGCAAACCTCTCTGCGAAATGTGTGGCGATGAACTCACGGTAAACCACATTTTAATTGTATGCAAAAAACTGGAACAACTGAGGAAAAAATATTTTACAACATTGTACAATGAATACATCCCACTACACCCCATGTTACTTTTAGGAGATCAAGCACTGGTTGATTTTTCTAGCATTTTTAAATTTCTCAGAGAACCCAATGTTCTATACAAACTTTAGATATAAAAAGCGTAACCTTCAACAAAAGCTCTAACCGTGTGTTTGGCGCTTCATAGCCTAAGTTGCTTTTGCGCCATTAAAATCAATATAACTAACTAACTCCTGCCACGGTGGACAGGTTGCTCACAACTAAGTGGGCAGATTGTCAACTGTAATTGTAGCCAGCAAGCCAGGGGAGGAAATAAGTGCAAGGTTGGTTGGTTGGAAGCACAGGTGGGTCCCCGGGGGTCCATTGGCTGGATCCACCACACATACTTCCGGAGTCTGAAAAGCCGCGAAAAACACTCGACGGTTAGTAGCTGGGAGCGTAATGCAAGTCCGAACCGGACCCCTGAAAGTCGTGGAGGAGCCCGAGGCAGCTGCCCCGGGTTAGGATTCCCTGTCTCCGAGTCGGAGCTATTGCGTCGTTGGGTGGTCGGGCATCCCGTGAGTGGAGCCGCACCATTGGAGAACATCGACGCCCTCCCTGTCCTGGCCAGACAGGAGTCGAGCGATGATAAAATAAGGGGCAATATCTCGCTGTCCCCATTCCCATCACATTACCCATAACCCTTCCCTCAGTCCCATTCCCACAACCTATGTCCCACCCCCTCCGCTACGTCCCAGGGGAGATCAGGGGAGTCTCCCCGGGCCCGCTCCCCCGGCTGTGGGTCGCTTAGTAGCATTACCCCATTTTTTTTTATTTTCCCACCTTCGGGAGGCAAAAGTACAACATTGCCTTCGGGCCTTCTCATTTATATTACGATTGGGTTAAGCCTGCGATACTTTAGTGGTACAGGCAGGAGCTCATTGGTTTACGTTTTTTTTATGGCAGCTCCACCATACTCTTTGTAATTGTAGCCAGGTTAAGATGAGCTCATATGGCGGCGTTACCTTGTGGCGTCACTGCAGCGTCTACCGATTAGGTGCGCCACTAATAATAATAATAATAATTGGTTTTTGAAGAAAGGAAATGGCGCAGTATCTGTCTCATATATCGTTGGACACCTGAACCGCGCCGTAAGGGAAGGGATAATGGAGGGAGTGAAAGAAGAAAGGAAGGAAGAGGTGCCGTAGTGGAGGGCTCCGGAATAATTTCGACCACCTGGGGATCTTTAACGTGCACTGACATCGCACAGCACACGGGCGCCTTAGCGTTTTTTCTTCATAAAAACGCAGCCGCCGCGGTCGGGTTCGAACCCGGGTACTCCGTAGCTCACGCGACGTTTTCAAGTCGCCGTCCTTTCAACCAGTCAGTGACTGGTCTGAACAGCGGATGCTGAATCATATAATATCAACTCCAGTGCTACCTTCCTAAATTTGCACAGCAAGACATTTTGCTTCCAATATACGCTAGCAAGCTTTTCCAGAGGCAGATAAATCACGAAACCCTCTCTAATACTTGTGTCCAGGTAAAGCAACCTGGAATAAAGTTTTCCGTGTCGATTTCCGCGCCACAGGTCATTTCCCAGTCATAGGTAGAAGCATATTTAGGCGGACCCGTAGGGCTCTTTAACACCATTTTTGCTGTTCAATTAGGCATGATGCCCCGCGTCAGTAGAGACTACACGTGGCAACCGGCCAATATTCGAGACGCGCCGCACGACCTAGGCGTGAGGCTATAAGCGAAAGGTGGACTGCAATCCTTCAGAATTCGTTCTCGCTTTTATTTCCTCCAAGCGACTGGAACATCACTTTTTATGCACACAGTGGACAAACAGCAGCGCTTCCTGACTGCTGTAGGACGCCGACATTATTCGCGATTTCACGTTTTCAAGGAGAGGAGAAAATGAAAACGACGGCGTCCAGGTGCGAAATAATAAGGAATGCATAACAGGGACCGTGAACGTATTTGCGAGCCTCGCAATAAATCTCAATTATCCAATTCAACACAAAGTACGCAAACTGTCTTCAAAGCAGTTGTAGGTAAATAACTGTTTTTTTTGTTTGTAGACTAGCATGGTTTGGCCACTTAGTGGTACCTATTTGCAAAAAGTTCTAGAGACGATTCGGCCTATTTTAGAACTGAATTTAAGATTCAAACAATACATTCGAACTTAACATACTACTAGGGTGCTCTCGTACACCCTCATGTTGTCATCGCTTCGTGCGCACAGCTACTCACGTGCAGTATGAGTCATACTCGCATCTGCTCTGACGCCTATGGACACATCGCTCCGCTCTGAGGATTTGATCCTCGGCGCTTGGCCAGATAGATTTAGAACTGTAAAGGCAACGCGAGCGCTCTCACGCTTTTTGAGCGACACGGACCTTGTCTCGCGTTTGTGATGTCAGAAAGTGCGCCTTGTTTTTTTTTTATGTAGTTTTTCATCTGCCTCCTCCCATCATCATCGTCCTCCATCGTGACCTTCTTTTATCTCCTTTTCCCGTCCCCCAGAGCAGAGTAGCAGGCCAGATATTTATTTTTCAGGCCAACCTCTCTGCTTTCTTATCAATAAACCCTCTCTCTCTCTCTCTCTACTCACGTGCACATGTGCGGCAAGAAGATCTTGACCAACAAGAGTGAAATGCCTTGGAACATATTTTGCCTTTAGGTGAGAGAAAATCTCCACATTGTACTTTCCGCATTTTATTGGCGCTTTTATGCTCAATCAAGTTTCTGTATTTGTCTCAAGTCAGTCCATTGCAATCGCAATATATACAGTAAAGGGATCCTCATCCTTTCGTTTTAATAAGCGCAATAAAATGTGCAAAAGGGAAACGTTTTGAAACAACGTATGCCTAAATATTATTAATCTCATACTAACTAATAACTGTTGAGAAAAACACTTGGGCATGCACCCTGTTTAAAGGGGCTAAATTTAAATCCCAAGAAATAGGGGCCTCGCACGATATAATACGAATTCCCATTCGCTGCATTTAACGCTGTTGCCTAAAGGAAACGAAAGTGGCCCTAAGATACCGATCTAATAAGATTTCTACGCACAGACCAATGCACTGCGGAAGAGCACATGTCTTCGACGCAGGCTGATCTTCAAAGCTTAGCATGCAGCACAGAATAAAACAAATTTTGGATATCAACACGGAATACGGATTGCATTCGATGATTAGATTCTAGGAATTCGGCAACTTATAAAGAGTTATTTGCCCGGAAAGTGCTGCGCAGCGTAAGTATTCTAAACTTATCTTGTAAAAAACGGCCAATGTTATGCTGCTGGGAAACATTTTTATTCACAATTGTGCTGAAGGGAATATCAGGTTTGTGGGATGTAGCTCAAAAGAACACTGACAGAGGGTTCTGTGTCCCTTCTGCAAATGTGAGTATATAAAGTCAGCAGTAGTAAGTTCCTCAGGAACTTATTGAAACTTTTATTTACTTTCACGTCAATTTAAATGGGGACAAAGAGCCAGATAATTATTTTTGTCATGAAAAACGAAAATATTTATCTCGTTCTAGTGGTGGAGAGGGTGGGTTCCTGATTCCAGGAGCCCTGTGGCCATGTCTTCTCTACGAGTGAATTCCTTGTTGAGATCTATCAAGGACTCTTCATTGTTATGGCCTTTCAGCGTAACCAGGTATATCTACCATCTCTGTCACGCTGATGGAGACATAGATCTGTTCTAAATAAGAATGTGACGCAGGGAACATCGCGTTCCAAGTGACTGCTCACAACTGCAGTAGTGGACTTTGCAGACCATCTACTGGCTCAGCATTACCTACAGAATTACAGGTTCTCTTAATTATAAAACAGCGAGCGCCCGGCAGATCACCGCTGAACCTGAGAGGTGAGTATAATGTGAATGGATCGACCTGAAAAGCTAGATAATGTTTTTTCACATATACTGCGGAATTTATTCAGGTCTGTGTTGCTTGTAGAAGGCTCCGGAAATGTAGCGACACCTAGGGTGCACTTATAGCACAGGGCTGGCTCCTCAGTCATTTTAATGAAGCCAACATTACTTTCAGGCGGCCCTTCGTCTTTCGTCTGCATTAAAAAAACATTATGTAAAAACTCCTGGCTTTTTGACGCTATTTTTACTGCTTCATCGTATTTGATCATGCCTGTCTTCTGAAGCAAGCTTCTTCTTGAAAAATGGCTTGATTGGATATATTGCCGCGAATCGTTGTACTGTTGGTACTGTAGGTGTGAAGCAGGAAGCGACCATAATTATCTCGATCGATCGCGTCCAGGCGGAGCCGATTCTACGTTTTCAGACTACTGAGGTAACGTGGCACGCCGCATCTCGAAATTTCGCTATCTGCTTTAAATTGAGCAGGTACGAGACCGTCGGGCACTCTCTTCGACAACCGCCGGGCACGCTTGTTGCTATGCCGCCGAGTCTTTCCGTTCTTCGTAGGCGCAAGTCAGCTTAATAAAAAGTTTCGTTAAGAAGCCCTTTTCGCTGAATTTGAGGACGCTGGACTGGCGTGACAAGTACGTTACAATATTTTGAATCCTCGCTAACTATTTTTAACACTAACGCTTTTCAAAGAGATTAAACAAAAGTTGCAGATATATCTCACTCTCTCGTTGGTGGGAACAAAACGCACGTGTTATGGTATCATATAGTAGTGTACAGCTCCACGTGCGTCGAGTACATCTAGTGCAACAGAAGCGGCACTGCAAGTGTGCCATGTTGTATTGTTAAAAAAAGAACAAGCACAACAAGCTTTCTTTCCTGCTACTGCGTTTTAGCAGAAAACTACAGGTTTCGGCTGCAGTTAACAATTTACGCCGAGCTTGTCGCAAAGGAAGGTAGTGAACTTTTGGGCATGCGTTAGAGATACTCGTACTTACGGTCTGTGCAATATGGTATTCTTTTATATATACCGGGATTTTCAGGGTGTCTTAAGTAATAAGCTATTTAACTAATTTCTGATAATTAACTTTTCACCTATGAAACCTAGGCAACTGGTTCCAATTTGAGATGTGTGGAGAGCCGTTAGTCATTATCATATCAATTTTATGAATTTCGAAAACGCGATTGTCCTGGGCGCTGAGTTTTCACAAAGTTTGGCTCCATAGTGCGAAAATACACGCGCTTTCTGAAGGCATGCCGGGGAAGCAACATTTCAAGTCCACATAAGTAGCCAACAAAGCCAAGCTTTGTCCAGACACAGCGCCAAGGGTAATCGCGTTTTCGAGATTCTAAAAATTCATATGCTAGTACTAACGACCAGCTAGAGTGTTCTAAGTGCAGCTAGGCGCCTCACTCTACTAGTTAAAAGATTAATTTTTGAACATTAATTAATTGGCTTTCTACTTAAAGGGGCTGTGAATCCTTGCTTGAAGAGATGTCGTATATACCTGAGGTGAATTCTTTGTCACACAGATGCTGACTCAAAAATAATTACATGAACCGGTGCATATCAACGGGATTTATTTCATGACGCAATTTCAAAATACAAGCAAAGTAAATGCTGCCCTCCCGTTCCGGTTTCATTTTTCGAATAACGCAATTGGGTGGTGACGATAAAAAAACATCCTGACCACATCGCGGAAGTTTGCACACCATGGTTGCTGTTTGCTGTAACTCGTTTTTGCCACTGGCTGGCAGCGTCGTTTCCAATGTTACACAGTAACGAGGACGCCAAGTGTGCGCAGCGATGCGACCCGTCAACAAGAAGGGGACACTGATCAATGGCCGCCGCCCACTAATCCGAACGAGACCGCGAGATATTGAGAAGCAGTGACGACTTGCCCTAGATACCTTTAGCATAGCGCGCACCACTACTGCGTACGCACTGATTCTTCCTGACGAGCCAAGCGGGCGCGCTGCTGACGGCAACGTGGCGACATCTGGCGCCGCCGCCCTGTGATCCTCCACAAGTTGACAATGCGCACTGGGAAATGTAAAGTGGCTTTTTGTTTGCGTCCTTCCTTGGAACCGAAACGAATGCTTGTAAAATGCACTGGCTTGACCAGATCGATTCCACCAAGCCGTTCTCAATACACAGAGTAGCCATAGTCGCTTTGCGCCCGGCCATAGATGTGGTTCAAGGCTTATGCGGGTTCAATGTCCCAAAGCGACTCAGACTACGAGGGACGCCGTAGTGACGGTCTTCGGTATTGATGTGTACCGAGGCGTGCAAAGTCCCTCGATGCCAAACAGCCAGAGCCCCTGGTGGTGTTTTGTAGTGAGAGCTAAACTGGGCTACCACTCGAGCATTTTGCGGTGCATGGGAGAGGCCAGTTGTGCGCATGCGCCGTTACGTTGGCAACCGGAGATGAGCAGGGTGCGGCGGGCGCTGCACCGTCGCCGCGGCGGCGCGCCAGCTCCTGGTTCGGAGCCGAAGTGATTTTACGCGGATGAGCTGTTGTGCGCAAGCGCCGATACCATGGTGACCAGAGAGACGCCACAGCTGGGCCGCGTTCTTCGCCGCCGCCTAGCCGCGTGCCTCTCTATTACCTGAACCACGCGTCGCATGCGCAGCATTGCGTATATGTAATGTAATGGGCGTCTGTATATGTAATGGGCGTCTGTATCACAACGTTTGATATGCATGCAGAGAAGGAGAGTGCGGCCGCTGCTATACGGCGGTATAGACAAGGGAAGATTAACTCTTCCGATCTTGAGGTTGTCGCCTGGCAGTTGGCTTGAACCAAATAAGAACACCTGAGTCTGTGTGTACGTGAAACAAGACACCACCGGCGTCAGACATCTCATTTCGATCGCGGTGAATAATGGTGAAGCCCGCTGTGTTCGGCTTCTGGAGTGCGGCATTATCATCCTAGTAGTCTACGTGGTACAGGGAACATCTGTCAAGCAGACGATTGATGTGGTTGCCACGTGTATAGCAGCCTACGGCACTGTTTCAAAGTTGTGTGGGAAACAGGACTCTCTTGGTCAGTGTATGAAAGAAAAGGTTGACTTCAGTTTCGGACGTTCACGTGCAAAATACACATGGGGGACTACTATAGACCTTGTATACCAAAGAGACTCTACCAAATCGAAATACTGTATAAACAAAATTGATACTGCCGCATGCTACTTCATAGATCATCGGGCAGCCTTCGTCTCTGGCTAACAAAATGAATAAAAGATGTGTATACCCAATGTCTCTCATTGCTAAACATACAGGGACCGCAACAAGCTCAGGCAGAGATATGTACCTCCCGCTACGTATATCCTGGTACAGCCGAGCCAAGCTACTGCCAATTTTTTTTTGTTTACATGCTTTGCAGTGCTTTTATTAAAGGCAAACGTATTGTTCTTGTCGTTCAAATATAAAATTAAAAACCCCACAAAACGTATCTTCAGCTATTAAAATCATTTTCAGCGCATGCATTTTTTGTCCGATCGTCAAGCTCCAAGCCGATGATGTCTTAATCAGCGCAAAAACCACCACTGTACGGTGACACCATCGGCGCCATGAATTTCTTTTTACGACCTGATTAAAATATTAAAAACCAGAGTATACGTGGTAAGACACGCTAATAGCATCGACATAACTCACTCTATGCAACCAACAGGCAAAAAAAATATACTGAATGTACACCTATAGAAGCTCGATAAAGTTTCCATCATACTGTACAGCATTATATAAGGGATCCCGGTGATTGTAATTGAAATCGGTTTTTTTGGGGAAAGGAAATGGCGAAGTATCTGCCTCACATATCGGCCGACACCTGATCCGCGCCTTAAGGGAAGGGATAAAGGATGGCCTAAGAGGAGAAAGGAATAAAGAGGTGGCATAGTGGAGAGCTCCGGAATAATTTCGACCACCTGGGGATCTTTAACCTGTACTGAGGTCGAACAGCACACGGAAGCATTAGCGTTTCGCCTCAATCGAAACACAGCTGCCGCGGTCGGGTTCGAACCCGGGTACTACGGATCAGTAGCCGAGCGCCCTAACAACTGAGCCACCGCGTGGGGTAATATTCCGGATATAAAATTAAGTTCTGTGGCGGTATTCTGAAAACGCTTGGAAAGTAACCAAAATATATCATATCTGTAAGCGGTGGGTTTCCACTTTAATCATACCGAATTTATATCTCTCACAGTCGTGGGTAACGAACACGAGAAGGAATGCACTAATTGAACGCTGCGAAATCCCTATTTTGCGGGTGTTCTTTTATGCTTGCATTCATGATATTTTCTTTCCTATTTTATAGGGCCAATATAAAAAAGTTCCTTGCCTAATTTGTTTCTTGTCCACGCTAGCCTATCCAGAAAGACATGCGGCACTGCTTAAACATACGAATAAATTTTGTCCGTTCGAAAACACAGATGATCTGCCCATTTTCCCTGCTTCCGTGCGGGCAGAATAAACATGCGCGTGGGGCATAAATTAAAGTACGATGTGGGGAAAGCTGCCGCATCCATGATTTATGCAGAAATGTATCGAGCAGTATAATTTCACTGCTCTCAGTTATCGGGCAGTGTCTACGAAATAGCCCTGCCGATCGTTTCTCAGCAAAGCGGCATCACCCCCCCCCCCCCCCCCCCTCGGATGCGGAAGCTATGGGACGGCGAAACTGCTGCCATAACACAGGAGAGGTCTCACGGAGAACACGGTAGGGGCCGGAGTACTAATAAGTTTTTTGGAGCGACCGCTGCAGTATTCAAGTTCAATGTCAAGCTAGCGACAGTCATAACTCCAGTATATGCTCAAAGCTGTTCATATGGGAAGCAAAGTCTTGAAAATGCAAAGACGTCGTCCAGATAACACATGTACACTGGCCACTTTAGACCGCTCATAATCGTAAGCATCATACACTGATACGTTGCAGGAGCGCTGCACAAGCCAAGTGGCATGGAAATACATTCATAGCAGGCATCAGTAGTGAAAAACGTCGCTTCTGACTTTTTTGCAGCAGCCGTTGGCAGCGGCCAGTAGACGGGACTGTTTGAAATCCTCGTACTCTCAGATTGTGCCTCGCACTTACACGTATTAGCATGCATCACTAAATTGTAAAATTTATATTTATAACTTTTAAATTTCTTTTCCAGCTTCCTGAAAAGGTCGTTAGAGCATCGCCCGGTTGGCCATTTGTACGACTTTCCAAGGGGATTTCTTACACCACTGCTACCACGCTACTGGCCTACACTGTCTCATGCTTTGTTTGCAGCCAGGTCCTCCTGCGCCGCTTATTTTGGGTACACATTTATGCAGCTTTTTCGGAGCTGGAGAAACCAGCGGCACCTTGTGTCTTTAGGTTGGTCGATACTGTGTGCATAAATTGCAGAACATCTGGATTGACTGTGGTGCCGCCATCCTCACACATTATTGATCGAGTCCCGCGTTTAGTTTATGGGAGGAGGCTTTCAGCGACTACACAACTGAAGGAAAGCCTGCAGCCGCAAGTCGCCATACCTTATTTTCGAAACTACGGTGCATCTCGTGCGGACCTAACTTTAAGGGCGTAGATTCTAAGTGTAAGCTGGCGGGTGTCGTCTTGACTATTTTTGAGCGTGCTCAATCGAAGGGTTACAATTTCATTCTGGTGCGAGCAGTGTGGGCCCATAAGAAATGGCCCTCTCCGGATGCCGGTCTGAGGTCTGAAAAGTGTAGCTCCTTCTTGCTTGGTGGTTCAACTATACATGCAGGGTTACGACCTTTCATGTAAAGGGAATTTGAAATCAAGCAAGATTAGCTTCAAACGATTTGTCAAACCCAGAATTTAAGGTGGCAAAAAATTGAAGACATATCTAACAATTTTAATACCGTTCCGTCCAAACACACCTGGGCAAGTTTCCTGTTTAAAGCGGCTAAAAAGATGGCGAAATGCCGGCGAAATGCCGTCGCCACTTCTTGCAAAAACGGTTCGAACCGGCCTGTGTCACCCTTTTTCGGTTAGGCGGGAAAGCTAAACACAGCGCCGTGATCACGTAACCTTGTGACGTCAAGGCCCCCGCGACATAACAACGACTATAGTGACTACAGGGACTAACGCATGACGCGAAATCGAATCATGTGAACAGCCACGGGAGGCAGGCACCGATCTGAATTTAATTAAAATAGTTGACATGCCGCCTGCGAATATGGAGAAGCTGCTCACAACACGGTGGAGAGATTGTCACCTGCGACGATAGCCAGGTTTTGATGACCTCACACCGTGACGTCCGCTTGTGGCGTCATCGCTGTGTCCACCAATTAGCCGCGCCACCAGGCCACGCGGCTTTGCGGAGTCTGCGCCTTCTAAACCATGAAGGGATTCCTGTGATTAACGGATGCGGAATCACATGATATGAAGTCTAGTGCCACCTTCCTAAATTTGCACCGCAAGACATTTTTCTTCCAATATACACTGGAATACTTCTCCAGAGCCTAATAAATCTTGAAGCACTCTCCAATCGTTGTATTTAGGTATAGCCAACCTGGCTTGAAGTTTGCCGTGTCGCTCCCAGAGACAGATGTCATTTGAACAGTCATAACTGTAAGCTTTCTTAGGAGGGACTGTATGGCTCTTCGGAACCATTTCTTGGTTCACTGAGGTGTGATGTTTTGCGTCTGCCCAGACTACACGTGGCACCCGGCCGCTGTTCGCGCTACGCCGCATGACCTAGGCTATTCTGATAATAAGCGAAAGGTGCACTCCAGTCGTTTAGGATGCGGTCTCGGGTTTATCGCCCCAAAGCGACTGAAAGCGCACTTTTTGCGCCAGCAGTGGAAAAACACCAGCACCGCCTTGCTGTTGCAGGTCGCCGATAGTATTCGCAACCTCACATTGTCCATGCGCAATGTTTTAAAAATGTGTAATAACGGTCACGAAAGCAGGAAATCGAAACGCTGAAATTCACGTGCGAAATGAACAGCCAAAGTGAACGTATTTGCCAGCCTCGCCATAAATCTCAATTTTCCATTTCATCACAGACTACATCAGCTGTCTTCAAAGTAGTCAAAAGTAAATAAAGATATTTTTTCAGAAGAGCCCATGCTTTGTTAGTCATTTAGTTAGGTGTAGTAAAAAAAAACGTTCGTAACTTGATCCGAATTGGAATGGATACTTTTGCAGTCAACATCTTACTATGGTTCTCGTACACTGTTATATTCCTATAGTCTTGCTCACAGAGAATAGCATAAGCATTTCTGCCCAGAAATGCTTGACTAACAAGAGTAAAATGCCTTGGAACGTTTTTTGCCTACAGGTGCCAGAATATTTCCACTTTATGCTTGTAGCATTTTAATGACACTTTCATGGTCAACCGAGTTTACTTGTTTGTCGCTAGTCAGTCTTTTTGCGTCCCGTTGTATACAGGGTGGCGATCCTCATCAGTCCGTTTTCATGAGCGCCAAAAATCTGGAATTCTTTCACGTTTCGAAACAATGTGTGGCTAAATGTTCGGAACCCCAGACTAACTGTAAACTATTTCGATCAACCTTAATCGAAACGTTGTGTAAGGCCAAAAAATCCGCCAAAAGGTGCTTGGCAGAGCCATCCGGCCATCATAAGCAGCGCACCTTTCGGATCAAGCTCTCCAAATGTCAAAACTCAGCGCCAATGCATTATGCTTCGCATTGTAATGTATTTGACGACCCTTCGTGAAGCTGTACAAACTCAGGACATAATAGCGTAAGTATTGCTGGCATCGCTGTGGAGAACTTGTGTATTTCTCGTTTTGCCGCTAGCTTTTCTATAACTGAAGTTACTATTCTTACAAGGGACGGGAGGTCTGCATGGTAGTCCCAGGAGAAAGTTTTTGAACTGGCAGTAGACGCACAGCTCGGACAATATGCAATTGCAGCAGTGGTGTCAGAAAAAAATAGCTCTTGGGCCGAAGCCGTTCTAGAGCCACTTTTGTTTTAGCATACAAAAGCCAAACAGCAATATGGAATTTCTCCCAGTGTTTGGGAAACTGCTGAAAAATATCGTCTTGGAAGGCAGCAGCTGCTCATTTACGACACGATTCTTGCCCCTGATTCTTGGGTGTCTTTTTTTTTTGCTCCGCAACCCGCGAATCTCAGTAACTGCTAGTATGACAGACGTAGAGTTTTGGATCATTTTATTTGTATCTTTTCTTTACCTCTGAAAGAATTTTTTTAACTCGGTGTTTGTTTTGATGGCTTTTGCGCACCAGTATTCCGCTTGCAGAACAAGAGACCTTATTAGTGCCTGTAACTTCACTTCCACTGCCATACAAGAGAGCAGTATTTTTATTTACATTTCCTTAGAAACGGTATAGCGGAAATAGTGTATACGTCAAGAAATTAAACATGAAATATACATCGAACTTTCATTTGAGTTTGGAGATCCGAAGGCCACGGAACAGAGACCTCCAACAATGTAGTTTTAAAGAAGTACAAGGCAAGAAAAAGAAAAAAAATAGACCTGATGGAAACATTCAGCAGCTATCTGGCAGAAGTTCGCTGGTTTGTAACCTATATTACTTTTCCTGTTTGTTTTCTTGGGAACACATTTTACTTGACGAAATACACTCCCCAAGAGCAAATTTTTTTAATGAAACAAAAACCAGCCACACTGCTCTCACAACAAAGTCGGTGATGAGGTTGCTGCCTCGTGCTTTCTTTCCTGCCAGGTCCTCCTGGGCCGCTTATTCGAGGCATACATTTACACAGCTTGCTGGTGGCTGGGGAAACCAACTGTGCCTTGTGTTTTGAGGTTGTGCGACACCTTGAGGAGACTTTTGCGCTACTTCTGTTTTGACTGTGGTGGCGCCTTCTTCAGGACGTTTTTGATCTAGTCCCGCATTTTGTTTTTTGGAGGAGACTTGCAACGACTGCAGTTAACTGAACCGAAGGGAAGCCTTCGGCCGCAAGTCGGCCAACCTTACTGTCGAAACTAACATGCGTCTGGTGCCGGAAGTATTTAAGAGCGAGTGTCGGCTTGACTATTCTTGAGCGTTCTAAATTTAAGGGTTACAACTTCTTGGTGGCACGTGGAAAGTAACCACAAAAGCAATGGCTGTCTTCAAATGGGTGCCTTCAGTCTAAACCTTTAGCAGGCTAAGAAGATTTGAAATCCTAGTGAGATTAGCTTCAAACTAATTGTCAAACTGTGAAATTAAAAGCGTCAGACTGGCGAACGTCTATTGTAGACACATTTTGGTATTCCTCGAAAAACACAACATCCTAAACAATTACCAGCATGGTTTCTTTCAAGGATTGATAACTACTATATAACTAATTAAAATTACGCACGACATTTGTCAGTGATTATGCCTAGGTTGAGAGAGTGACGGCATTTTTGTTGACTTGTCCAATGGTTTCGGCACCAAACCACACCCAAAACTCCTCCACAAACTTGACTACTCTAAATAACCTTTACTTTTCTGGTTGGTTCGGTATCCCGCTTCCAAACCCAGCGTTCTGATTCGGTGCACTTCAATTCATCTATTCCCCTCCCCCCACCCCCCCGCCCCCCACCGGTTAATGTTTCATCCGGCGTTTCACAAGATTGTGTCTTAGGCCCGCCGATTTTCTTGTTATATATTGAAGATCTGTCGTATTGCGTGTCTGTTAAAATTCGTCTTCTCGCTGACGATTGCGTCCAGTATCACAGCATTAACACACCACTTGACCATGCATTGCTTAACGACTCATTTGCTAAATTTTTTAGGTGGTGTAAGTAATGGCAAATAAACATTTATTTCTCTAAAACAGTTTCTATGTCCTTTTCTAGAAGCCCATCTCCACCTTTCACGTACACTCCTCACGGTAAAGATTTAGAAAGGGGTAAGGAGTTTAAATACCTGACTGTTCATTTTTCTCAACACATGTCATGGTCGAAAAACATTGATACCGTATGTAACAAAGCTCTAAAACGTCTCGGGTACCGTCATTGTACATTGGGTTAGGCCCCAAAGAATACCGAACTGCTGGCCCACAAAAGAAATATTTATGCTTAATCTTTCACAACTACGGCCGAGATTTTTTCTTAAAATTACACAGCCTCAGGTCTAAGAGCACTATTCTCTTCAAGCACTAAACTGCTTGAACTTTTACACACACACTGGTTCTTTCCCAGCGCCTTCCTTCACTAAGCAACTATGTGAACTTTAACAGGCTTTCCACCACTAGAAGTTCCAATAGTCTGAACCTTACCCCATTCCTTTGCCGCACTGAGGCGTTCAAACAAAGCTTCTTTCCCCTGACCATTGAACTCCGGAGTTCGCTGCCTGGACACGTGCGCTCGCTACCATTGAAGAGTTTTTGGTGGCCATCACACGTTAGTGACTTTCTTTATTTTCTTTGTTTTTTAGAGTTTGGTATTTTTCTGGATGGCTATTTTTTTTCTCCTTGCCCCCTCCTGCTATAGCTTTATCAAGGCTACGGCATGAAGAAATAAATAACTAAACAAGTTCCAGACGATCACTTCTGTTTCTTCCACGCAGTCTTGTACAGACGCCAAAGCTCACCATGCGACACAGAATAAAACAAGTTTTCCATATCAACAGAAAATACGGATTTTATTCCATGATAAGATTATAGGAATTCGGCAACATTTAAAGATTTCTTTGCCCGGAAAGGGTCGTCCAGCATCAGAATGTTAAGTTAAAGGCCAATATTATGCTGGCACGAATCATATCCATTCACAGCAGTTCTGAAGGCAATGTCAGGTTTGTGGGTCAGAAGCCCCTGCCTGTCACCGAACAATGGGCTCAGTTTTTGAGAATAGAAAGAGGAGAGCGGTCAGTTCCATACTCCTGTACTTTTCTCTACACGAAGCATAATTGTGCCGCCAGGTAAAAAACATTATGCATCCTTTCAAAAGTGGAGTCACTGTTGTCAGGATGCATCTGTTTTGAATTGCAAACTTTGCTGCGAACTTTGAGCTGCAGCTCTTGGCCGAAAGCCCAGAACATATACATTCTAGTGTTTTTAGGGGAATCATCCAAGGCGAAGTGGGTAAGTAATAAGAGAGCAATGGCTCGTTACCGTCCACCCAAGTGTGATTCGCAATGTTCCGTTCTGACATTCCCGTGGTCTGGAAAGAGGCATGACCGCGTGATGGGTTATCTGCCACCCGGGCCTCTATATTCCGGTGCGCTTTTCAATACACGTTCTTGGTTCATGGTCCATGTCATCCTTCAGTCAAATCACCAAGTATCACCATACGGCTAAAAAGGAAAGCTGTGCAGCTCTCACCGGAAATTTGCGGTTAAATAGAGTATATCCTGTTTCGGAGTTTTCTTCAAATGCAAAGTTTCTGCGAGAACTGCGTAGCTTTACTCTCTAACCGGATGGCTGCGATATGATAGACGCTAACGAGTAATTACTCCGTTATTACAAATCTTATCCGCCTTGGGAGATTAACCTAAGGGCAGTGGATTAACACTCTTTCTCTTTCGCAGTTCGCCCTCGCTCTGGAATTGCTGGCCGTCCGGTCAGCTTATCTGGTAGAGCGACTGCTCCGAACAGGTGGAGGTTCGAACCCTCAACAGCAATCTTTTTTTCCTTAACTGCGAACTTTCTGCGAGATCTGCCTCTTCCTTTCGCGCTCGCCTTTCGTGCTACCATTACCGAGAACTTCATGTTGCGTAGCCGTCAGCTGAGCTCGCGGTATCAGACCGGTTTGGTCATCGCCGCAGTCGCTGGAGAGCATACCCTCCCAATGCTCCACACTTGGGGTTGGTACAATGGAAACAACGTCTACTTGTTGACATGCCCATGTTATGTGATATAGTGTAGGTTTTTCATGGCACCACGGACACTTGTTTTCGTAAAGTGTAGGGTGGATTTTACTTTGTGTGTTTAGGTTTGGATATGACCCCGTTTGTAGTGGTCTCCATGTGACAGCCTCTTTGTTTAAGTATTTGTGCGGTGCTGGGTACTGTTTCCTGCTGCCTTTGTAGTTGTTTAGTATGGCCGAGTATTCCTTAGGTACTGGCAGGGACTCCTCAAAGTCGTTGACGTTGGATGCTCGGTAGTTAGTGTAAACTCGAGCTATCCTGTCCGCCTCTTGGTTCCATGCCACCACCGTGTGCCCCGGCACCCAGATGACCTTATGTTTGATAGGTTCTGCATCAGTCTGTTGTGTCTTGCAGTCCACAGAGCGGAGTATGCGGAGCGCTCTGTGACCGACTCTGCCGCAAAGATAGTCACGGCAGGCTGCTTGTGAGTCAGTAAGAATTGTCAGTGAACGAACAATTCGTTAGCCCTCCGCTGCCGCTTGAGCGACGACCGCCTCTTCAGCCTCGGCTATCGTGCAGTCTTGCCATGAGGCGCTTGTAATTTCGTGTAATTCCGAGTTGACTACAGTTGCCACTGCGTTGTTTGTGCCTTGTCCCCTGGTCATGGCGTATGATGCAGCGTCTACGTACACTGTTGTATCCTGGGATGCGTGTGTTTTCTGTAAGCGGTTGGCCCTTGCCTCTCTGTGGTCTTTGTGGAGGTTGGGGCCCATATTTCTTGGTATAGGTGCCACCCTGTGCATGCTGCGGTACTCTTCAGGGATTGTTTCGGTTCTCAATATTTCCCGAATTTGCTCGGTGTATCCCTGTTCCTTTAAGAGAACTCCGCCGATGGGGGTCTGCTGCAGTATGCGCATTTGGGCGACGTGCTGCGCTTCCCGTAGTTCTTCGAACGTGTTGTGCAGTCTCAAGGCTCAGTGCTTTTCAGTTGAGGTGTTATGGAGTAGTCCAAGCGCGATTTTTTAGGCTTTGCGTAAAATCGCGTCCGCTGGTTGTATTTCACCCTTGATATGGTTTTATTGCGGGAGGCTGTACGTCGCCCGGCTGACCACTAGGCTCCTGACCAGCTTGAGTGTGTCTTCTTCGCGCATGCCATGACGTCTATGTGAGATGCGCGTAATCATGCGGGCCACCTGAAGTGTACATACCTTTAATAGCACGAGGGTATGAGTACAGCGTTGATTTTACTGTATCCACATCCCTAGGACTCGTATGAGTGTCTTCTCTGGTATTGGTTCTCCTTCCATGTACACTTTTATTCGAAGCTCCAAAATGCCAAAAACTGTTATATGTCCTGTATGTTTTTACATTTTTTTTGAAAGTGCCCTCGTATTGTTTCTTTCGTTTGTTTTATTAACGTGAACAAGTATATCACTGCCAAGCTTCTGTAGGGTGCGCCGGCCTCGTCAAGCCTTGCCACTGGCTTTTTGCCGGTGCACCCAACATCGCCATGATGTTAAATAAATATATTCTGATTCTGATTCTGACTGTTCGCCTCTGTTTTCCTCTCCACACACGTACGAGCTTAGATTTTTCGGCGGTCGAGCACGCTAGCCATCTTGCCTTGACGTAGTTTTCCACGCAGGTGGCCGCTTCTTGTAGCCTATCCTCTTTATCGCCGAGTTAGCCAGTATTAGTCCATACGGTGATGTCGTCGATTTCTTTTAGTTGCTTCGCCAGTCCGATCATGGCCACGTTGAATAGCGTGGGCGGGATGAGCGACCCTAGAGGTGTTCCCTCGTTAGGCATTCGAAACTTCTCTGACCGAAGTTCTCCTATACCAATGGTTGCAGTTCTGTTTGATAGGAAGGCTTTGACGTAGCTGTGAATCCTTCGCCCGCAGTTCAGGTCGTCCAGGCCCAAAAGGATTGCTTCGTGGCTCACATTGTCAAAAGCCCCTTTGATATCTAGGCCATTATTACTTTTTCTCCGTCCCTAGTAACGTTGCGAAGTACTTCTTCATATAATTTAAGGAGTACGTCTTGAGTTGAGAATTTTGCTCTAAACCCGAACATGCTGTGAGGGAATAGTTCGTTGTCTTTCATGTAGTGCTGAAGTCTCTGCGTTACGACTCGCTCGTATAGTTTTCCCAGGCATGACGTAAGCAAGATCGGTCGGAAGTTTTCTATCTGCAGCTTCTTGCCTGTCTTGGCTATCAAGACCACTTCGGCATGTTTGCACTCCTCGGGGACTGTTTTAGTTTCCCAATGCTTGTTGAGGAAGTCGGTCAGCTCGGCGGCGAGCTCATCGCTGAGGTTGCGGATGAGTGCGTTGTTGATCTTATCCGCACCCGCGGCCGTATTTCTGGTGGCGTTTCGTATGGCCGCGTAGACCTCTTCTCGTGTGATGGGTCTGTCGAGATTAGCGTATCGTCTCCTCGGTGCTCCCCAGTATAGGTCGGCGGGTTCGTGCTACCAAAGCATTTTGCGCGCACTTTGTCGAGGAGTTCTGGGTCAGTGCCCTCGAATTGGTGAATCAACCGGTAGATGGCTTTATTGCTTTCTGCTTTTGTCATAGTCGGATCAAGGAGCGCTCTAAGGTAATGCCAAGTCCGTGTCGTGCTTAGTGCCCCACTGAGAGAATCGCTCAATTGTCAATTTTGTTTTGCCAGCTATGTGGCGTATTCCTCTGCTTTCCCTGTAATTTCGGCGATCTTAAGCTTGAGTTTCCTGTTATGTTTTTGCTTTTTTCATCTCCTGGCGATACTGCGACTAGCATCCCAGAGTTTGAGCAGCCGAGCGTCAACCTCGGGTGTTTGCGCCGTTCGGTTTATGCTTTAGGTGCACTTGTCTTGCGTACCCCTTAGCATGGTTCCCCATTCCTCTATCGACTGCATGCCATTCTCGCTAAGGTTGCTGTCGCATGCTTCTCGGAACGCATTCAAGTTCGCTATTTTTGCCGTGCCTAACTGGCGTCTCAGCCTCTCTGAGGTTACTTGCATCTTGAGTATGTAGTGGTCGCTGCCTAAATTGTCCAAAAGGCTCCCCCAGTGTGTTTGTCCAATTCCTCTGACGAATGTGAGGTCGGGGCAGGTGTCGATACTGACGCCGTTTCCAACCCTGGTAGGGGTTGCTGGGTCGGTGAGTAGGTTGCAGTTGACGTTATCCGCAACCTCGGCTAGCGGCTTCCGTTTAATGTTGGCTTTTTGGTACCCCCAGCCCTTGTACATGGCGTTGAAAACCCCCAAGATGTTTAGCGTATTGTTTTTCGCTAGTTTGTGAGCACCATGAAAAAGTTTAGAAATATTGCTTTTCTTTGCTTCGGCTGGGTATACACGTTGACGATGAATACACTTCCCACATTTCTTTTCGTTTTCGGTATGATCTCTACTATGATATGCTCTATGTCAGTGTCGGCTATGCTGTCGTGATTGATAGCCATGTCTGCCTTGCTCACTAAGATCGCTGTCTTTCCCGTCATGTGGTTGTCGTAGCATGCGTATCCCGTGAGAATAGGTGTCGCGCCCGTTTCTTGAAGTGCGATAACGTCAGGCGGTGTCAGTTGCGAGTTTGATGAGGCCCTGTTTCTTGCGATGGCCACTGCAGTTCCATTGCCATATGTCTTAGATGTCTTGTTTGCTTTGGTTCGTGTTAGCCATAATTTCAGTTCTTGAGCTGGTGGAATTGTTCGTTCCCTGGGACGTAAATGGATTGGCGAGAGCTGCTAACGCAGGACGATGGTAGGCGTTTTCCTTGATGTTCTCTGTGCGTTTTTGTTTGCGGAAGGCACTTCTCAGCTCTGCTAGTTGGCCTTGTACCTGATGCACCATCTGTTGCATCATTTGTTGCATCATTTTCTGCATCATCTGTTGTATTTCCACTTTGAATTTCGAGTGTTCCTCGTCGCTCATTTGCATCGAGGAGTGCGTTTGTGTAGCGTTCGACAGAGGGGGGCCATTCGATTTTAGGTCGTGAACTACCTTTGTGAGTTCCCCCAATTTGGCGTTCCAAATCGTTCTGTTTAACGCGGGCAAGTTCTAGTTCATGTTTAAGTACTGCTTTCTCCGCGTCTCCTTGCTCAAGGTCACGGTTGCGTTTGTTGTTTCTATTGGTATTGTTTTGGTAACCTGCCGCACCCGAGTGCGGAGCAACCCCGGAAGCATCGGCTCTCCAGCTCACTTTATTTCTGCTTTCCTCGACGGATCCGGTTTTTTCGTTGCTGGTTACCGCCATTCGTACCCGCAGGGGGGGACGACGACTTGGACCGCGAGCGGTTCCGTGATGAGCGGGATCCCGAGCGGCTCCGTGAAGTCTCCCCCTCCGAGCGGAACCACCGCGGGTGCAGCGTTTCCTGTCGCGTCCGCTGGTCTTGCTGCTGTTTCCACCTTTATCGTTGCTGAGGATGGTCTTGGTTCGCTGGCTTCTGAGTTTCTTTAGTCGTTCGCGGCAGTCCTTCGAACCGGTAGCATGGGCTTTACCTCAGGCCACGCAGTTGGGAGTGCAGGAATGTCTATTCGGCGGGTCTTGCATTTTTTTCTCCCCTCCACGAACATGCTCCTCTGGCTGCGAAAGCACCCGGCTCTTACGAGTAGATAGAGAATTAATTTCATGAGCAGCCCACATGCTTCGAATGCGCGACGAAATGGCTGGCGTCAGCAAGGAGGAAGAATGGATGCATTGTTTCCATTCAAGCAGCTGTCTACACGACAGAGTAAGGTTCAGCGCGTCGTCAAGAAGAGCTGAAACGTAAACAAAATGTGAGCATTTTGGCGCCATCTGCTAAATGCATTACCAACTATCCCGGAAACTTGCTCTCCTGAACGCTATCTGCTGCGCTTGCATACTATTAATCGCTGTAGTGAGTACTTCACCAAGAGAGGGCGGCGTGCTCCATGTAGAGCTAAAGCTATAGAGCTAGAGGTGTGCGCCGAGGCATCGGCGCGCCGCCGCCAACTGCCCTCGCTGTGCAGCCGTCGCCGAGGCAAACTGATTGGCGCACCGCCGCCGCCACCACCGACGTTCTCACTCGGCGCGATGGAGCACCCTCTAAATATAAATATATTTTTCCCCGCAAATCTAGCGGCGTTTGAGATTTGGTTTTGTCTTGTTTAATTCCTTTCCCTGTCTGAGGCATATAATCATGTCAAGTTTGTTGCAATGAATCAACACAGAACGAACAAAAGCAACCCTGATCTCCGCGTGTCTACGCGTGCGTATCTTCCCCATACAACGCAACGTGGTATTCCGAAACTTCTTGAAAAGCGCAACATGGCGCAACGAGAAAACAACGTTTTCGGAGCGTCGGGCTCACGACTTTATTTTTCTTTATTTTATTTAAAATATACTGTCAATCCCCAGAGGGGTTGTAACAGGGGTGGGTATAGAAAAACAATTTTACAGTATTATTCACAAAGAATTATACCAGAGAGAGCGGCACAATCGACTGGTTACATTAATACAGGACGTGTCAAGGGTATGTACTGTACAAGGAAGTCAAGAGGCAACACAGAAAACTTACTGTGTTTCAAAATACATAAATAACAATGGTAAGTACACAATTTGTAAAATTAGGATCATAAAATACATGCAAGTAATGCAGCACAAAACAATGAAAGCAGAATGATCAATGTGATAATAACACAGATACCATACAATAGTTTTACTCTGCGTTTGGCCACAATAGTGCTTCTTCTACAAGCTGGGTAAAGTTTTCAGGCGAGCTTTGTTGTGCAATTACTGGATCAAGTTTGTTCCACTCGCGCACTGCGAGAGGAAAAAAGGAGTAGAAAAAAGCGTTGTTTTTACACGAAAATTCCTTAATTGTGAGAGCGTGTTTGTGGCGTGTGTTTCTAGAACGGTTGATACTAACAAAGGCTAAGGGATCAATCTTAAAGGAATTGTTAAGCAGTTCAAATAGGAACTTCAAGCGGTGTACCTTGGCTCGGTTAGTCAGCGTCGGAAGGCCTGCGAGATGCAGTAGTTCAGTTGGGGAATCGGTGCGGCGGTATCTGTTGAATATGAAACGAACAGCCTTGCGCTGCACGCTTTCTAACATGGTCACATCGTTTTTCACGTACGGAAACCAAGCTATGTTGGCATATTCAAGAACTGGAAGAATGAGGGTGACATATGCGAGTTGCTTAGTGCAAGGAGCAGAATGACGCAGCATACGTTTGAGAAAAAATAGTTTGTTCGTAGCTTTTTTTTTGTGACGTTACGAACGTGCGTTGACCAGTTAAGATCTGATGTTATCGATACGCCCAAGTACCGATACTCCTGCACTTTACGTAGTGGGACGTTGTTGAGGCGGTATTCAAATTTTAATGGTGCCTTTTTCTTGCTAATTGTCATGGAAACTGTTTTGTCTGGATTCATAATCATCTGCCATTTATTGCACCATTGCGCGACACGATTCAGGGCGTTGTTAAGGTTTACTTGGTCATTGGAATTTTTTATCTCTTGATAGATCACGCAATCATCTGCGAATAGGCGAACTTTGACATTTATATCCCTGGTTACGTCGTTAATGTAGAGTAGGAACAAAAGCGGAGCAAGTACTGAGCCCTGTGGGACGCCGGATAGAACAGGAACCGTGTCTGAAACGCATTCACCAAGCTGCACAAACTGGTAGCGATCTGCAAGATAGTCACTAATCCAGCGAAGAACCGGGCCGTCTCCAGATAAGTTCTCTAGTTTAAATAACAATTTCATGTGGGACACCCGATCAAAGGCTTTTGATAAATCTAAAAAAATAGCACCAATTTGTGACTGGTCGTTTATGCCTAATGCGATGTCATGGAGGGTTTCAATTAACTGGGTAACGGTAGATAGGCCGGATCTAAACCCATGTTGGTTTGGATTAAGTAGATTGTGTTCTTCTACAAACTGGGTCATGTATCTAAGTATTATATGCTCCAGTAATTTACAGCACGTACAGGTCAGTGAAATGGGGCGATAATTAGTCGGTGAAGATAAGTTGCCTGACTTGTGCACGGGGACTACTTTAGATATTTTCCATTCTGATGGTAAACGGCCTTCCCGGAGTGATTTTGAGTAAATAAGAGAAAGAAACTTACTGACTGGTTCCGCATACCGTCTTAGAAAAGCATTTGGGATTCCGTCCGGTCCGTTGCTTTTCTTCTCGTCTAGACTCAGCAAAAGCGATATCAGTCCGCTCTCAGATATAATAGGAACGCCTGGCAGTTTGACGTGGGCGGTAGTGCTGGGCCTGCATTCAGGAAGCTGGTTGTCGTCTTGCGTAAAAATTGACTGAAAGTACCGGTTGAATGAATTTGCCTTTTCTCTGCCTTCCTGGGGAGATACCGGCGGATGAGGGTTTGGACGTTGATTTATATTGTCGCCGACAAACGTAGGGCGGCACGAAAAAAAAGGGCTTTTGTTAATCCGAAGGCCAGAAAACCCAGCAGCGCGCGTTCGAACGGGAACGTCCTCTTCTTCGCTCCCACACGAGCCCAGTCATGCCGCTAGGCCGCATGGCGGCGCTCGCAGTGTGGCATTGCCCCCCTCCTTTCAAGAGGCATCGCCTCGATGCCTCCGGCAAGGGGGATAAAGAGTGTGGAGACACCGAAAGTGCGATGGCGTGTGGCGGCAGCACTGCATGTGAACTCCGGGAGCGGCTAACGGGCGTAATACGGTTTCATGCGGGACACGTGGACGACTTCAGACTTGGGCGGGCGAGAAGACCGGACAACTCCTTGCGGGTACACTTCATAGTTCACATCGCTGAGTTGACGTAGCACCTCGTAGGGACCGAAGTAGCGCCGCAGAAGCTTTTCAGAGCGACCGCGCACACGTATAGGGCTCCATACCCAGACGTGCTCGCCGGGTTGGTAAATCACCTCCCTGTGGCGGAGGTTGTAACGCCGGGCGTCAGTTGTCTGCTGGTGGCGAATGCGTTGTCGAGCAAGGTGGCGAGCGGCTTCTGCATCGCGAACGAATTGGTCAGCGCCTGGGGCAGACGAGGGGGTACAATCCGGGAGCAGCATATCGTCAAGCATGGTCAGGGCATCTCGGCCATACACCAAACGGAAGGGGGTGAAGCGCGTCGTTTCTTGGAGGGCGGTGTTGTACGCAAACGTGATGTAGGGAAGTATTTCGTCCCAGTTGCGATGGTCAGCGTCGACATACATAGACATCATATCTGGGATGGTCTTGTTCAGCCTCTCAGTTAGTCCATTCGTTTGAGGATGGTAAGCAGTAGTTTTTCTTTGACTGGTGCCACTAAGACGGAGGACCTCGTGTGTAAGAGCCGACGTAAACGCGGTTCCCCGGTCACTTAATACAACCACGGGGGCGCCGTGGCGAAGCAGGATGTGGTGAACAAAGAACTGTGCAATTTCAGCCGCGGTGCCACGGGGAAGAGCCTTGGTTTCACAATAGTGGCTTAGGTAGTCCGTGGCAACAACAATATACCGGTTTCCCATAGAGGACACAGGGAATGGGCCCAGTAATTCCATGCCGACTTGTTGGAATGGGATTTGCGGTGGATCAATTGGCTTCAGAAGGCCGGCCGGTTTTGTCGGTGGTACCTTCCGTCGTTGACACTCACGGCAGGTTCGAACGTAGCGTTGGACGACCGCAGCAAGCCGTGGCCAGTAGTATTTGTGGCGGAGGCGTCCCAATGTTCTGGAAAAACCGAGGTGGCCAGAAGAAATGTCGTCGTGGCATGCAGAGAGAACTTCCTGACGAAGTGCGGTTGGGACAACGAGGAGATACGCAGTTTCGGTCGGGCCGTAGTTTTTCTTGTAGAGGACTCCATCTATTAAGCAATACGACAAAAGTCCGCGAGAGAAGAGTCTGGGCGGAGACGGAGCGGTTCCTTCGAGGTACTCGATTAGAGGCAGCAGTTCGCAGTCGGCCCTTTGGTGGTGGGCAAGGTTGGATGTGGTGACAGCGCCGAGGAAAGCAGAATCGTCGTCGGACTCATCTGGTGGGCACGGAAGAGGAGCTCGGGAGAGACAGTCTGCATCGCTATGTTGCCGACCCGACTTATACACGATGGTGACGTCGAACTCTTGCAACCGAAGGCTCCACCGTGCAAGTCGCCTCGATGGATCTTTGAGGTTCGCAAGCCAGCACAAGGAGTGATGATCGCTGACGACTCGAAACGGGCGGCCGTACAGGTATGGGCGAAATTTTGTGATTGCCCACACAACAGCGAGACACTCCTTTTCCGTTGTGGAATAATTCACTTCGGAACGGGACAAAGTGCGACTTGCGTATGCGATCACGCGTTCCACACCGTCTTGCCACTGCACAATCACCGCACCGAGGCCCACATTGCTGGCATCTGTGTGCAGTTCCGTGTCGGCCTGCTTGTCGAAGTGGGCAAGGATAGGCGTAGATTGGAGGCGGGCCTTAAGCTCTATGAAAGCTTTTTCCTGATCTTGGCCCCAGAAAAAGGGTTCAGAGTCTTTTGTCAGGCGAGTCAGCGGCTCTGCGAGCTTGGAGAAGTTTTGAACGAACCTCCGATAATAGGCGCAAAGCCCCAGGAAACGCCGCAAGCTTCATTTATCTGTTGGCTGGGGAAATGCAGCAACGGCGGCGGCCTTTTCTGGGTCGGGGCTAACGCCCTGAGCGCTCACAATGTGGCCAAGAGACTTGAGCTCCCGAAATGCGAAGTGGCACTTTTCAGGCTTGAGAGACAGACCCGCAGAACGAATTGCTTCGAAGACGGCACGCAAACGTTTCAGGTGCTCCTCGAACGTGTCGGAGAAAATCACGACGTCGTCGAGATAGACAAGGCAGGACTGCCACTTCAGGTCAGTTAATACGGTGTCCATCATACGTTGGAACGTCGCAGGGGCTGAACACAAGCCGAAAGGAAGCACCTTAAATTCGTACAGTCCGTCAGGAGTAACGAAGGCGGTCTTTTCTCGGTCACGTTCGTCGACCTCGATTTGCCAATAACCGCTACGAAGGTCGAGTGACGAAAAGTAGGTAGCATGGCGGAGGCGGTCTAATGAGTCATCAATGCGCGGCAGTGGATAGACATCTTTTTTGGCAACGTTATTGAGGCGTCTATAATCTACACAGAACCGTAGGCTGCCGTCCTTCTTTGCGACGAGGACAACAGGTGACGCCCAGGGGCTCGTCGATGGTTGTATGACGTCGTCGTGGAGCATTTCGGCAACTTGGCGGCGGATAGCATCGCGCTCCTTCGACGAAACACGATAAGGACGCTGACATAGCGGTCTCTGGTCACTGTAGACGATAATACGGTGCTTAGTTATTGGCGTCTGGCGAACCTTGGATGTTGATGCAAAACAGTCGCGGAAAGAGTCAATAAGGCTTTCCACGCGGCGTTTCTGATTGGTCAGAAGGTCAGGGTTCACGTCGGTCCTAATGGCTGTTGCAGTGTCCTGTTCGGCTATTTCGGGAGCCGTTGTTGATAAGGCACATTGGCCGGCATGTTCGCCAAGTTCTTCAAAATGGGCAATCACCGTGTTTTTCGTCAAATGTTGGGGTTCACAACTAAAGTTTGTCACTAAGAGCGTGGTACGCGCGTGAACAAGGTCGACAACGGCGCGAGCAACGCAAACTTGCCGAGACAGTAGCAGCGGCATATTCGCTTCGGCAATTCCCCGAGTACCGGAGCTGGTATCACACTGGACTGTGACAAACTTGCTTGCTCTCGGCGGTATCGTTGTGTGGTCATCAGAGATGCGTAATGGTGCTCTGTGCGGCTCGGGGTCGGTATCAACGGCTCGCTGTGTCGAAAACGATACCAATTGCTCATGCAGGTTGATGACCGCCCCATACTCTTTAAGGAAGTCCATGCCGAGAATCAGTTCTTTAGAGCACTCTCGTAGCACGGCGAAGGAGCCTGTGAAAGTTTCACCGCGGATCTTTGTACGGCTGGTGCAGACGCCAACCGGCGTTACCACATGGCAACCAGCTGTGCGTATCTGCGGCCCATGCCAAGGTGTTAGAACCTTTCTGAGGGTTGCGGCTAGGTTACTACTCATGACAGAAAAGTCGGCTCCGGTATCGACGAGTGCAGATACGTCATAGCCATCGGCGGCAACAAGAATTTCGGCGGCGGAAACAATTGTTTGACAATTTGTCGGCGAGGTTTTTGATGCCGTCGTCGATGGGGTCGTCGCTGAGGTTGTCGGTGAGGTCGGCGGTGGGATCGTCTTTAAGGTCGGCGGGTGGGGTCGTCGCATAAAATCGTCGGATGGAGGCTGTTCACTGTCTGCGGCAGCGGCGGTCCTACCCCCAGAGGACGCCGTCTTCAGTTTTCCCGGCGTGGGGACGTACCTCTGAACTGGCCAGAGGATGACGGGCGGCCGGGCGAAGAGAACCGCCTTGGGGATGGCGATCGAGACTGGCGTCGCTGCGAGGTCGAAGATTGCACGTTTTCAGCCAAGTACTGTTCGATATCCCGTGGTCTTTCACCGTAGCGTGGTCGAGGTGAGTCAGGTGAAAACCCCCTTAAACCCACCCTGCGGTAGGGGCAGTGGCGAAGGATATGGCCAGGCTCTCCGCAGTGGTAACAGAGCGGCCGATTGTTTAACGTACGCCAAACGTGCGCTTTGCTCACGGGGGGCCTGAACTCCTGCCGCACGGAGGGTGCTGTTGCGATTGGCTCCTGCAGGTATTGCACAGGAGCGATGGGGGAAAAGGCTCGCATCGCTGGCCCGGGACTTCGTAGCGCCTCGCTGTACGTCATAACGGAGGGCGCCGGGTGTGGAGCTGGGGGTGGCTGCACAACTCGTCGGATTTCTTCGCGGACCACGTCCGTAATGGCAGCGACGCTGACCTGTGGAGCTTCAAAGCGAAGTTTCGCCAGTTCCTCGCGCACCAGGCTTCTTACAAGTTCCCGAAGGTCCTCGGCGGGCAGCGACGTAGGCGTGTACTGGGACTGGGAAGAGGCTGCTACAGTAGCCTGACGTCCGAAGTGGGCGCCCCGTTCCTGTATAGAGCGCTCGATACCCATTGCCTCCTTGGTGAAGTCGGACACTGTTCGTGGCGGGTCACGGACCAGTCCGGCAAACAGCTGCTCTTTTACGCCACGCATTAAGTGTCGTACCTTCTGGGCTTCGGGCATAGCAGGGTCGGCCCGGTTGAACAGTTGCGTCATGTCCTCGATGAACATCGCGACGCCCTCGTACGGCTGCTGTGATCTCGAGCGCAGGGCGATTTCCGCTTTCTCTTTTCTTTCGCTGCTGGTAAATGTCGCTAGCAGCTCTCGACGAAAAGCCTCCCAGGTGGTAAAGGAAGCTTCGTGGTTCTCAAACCACGTTTTGGCCGAGTCCTGCAGCGCAAAGTAGACGTTGCGCAGCTTGCGCTCGCCGTCCCACTCATTGAAACTCGCCACTCGGTCAAAGCTGGCCAACCAGTCTTCGACGTCCTCGAACCTGTCCCCGTGGAACGGTGGCGGTGATCGAGGTGCGTGAAGGACAAATGGCGGGGCACTCCCGGAGTGCTGACTTGTCTGGCTAGCCGCGGTGGATGTCATGGCCCTTACCGGCGCTGTCAGTTGGCCGAACTCGGGTTGTAGGCCTCGCAGGCGGCGGCTCGCTTTATGGACGGGTGTTGTGTCCAAGCGTCGCTGATCAGCGTCAGAGTTGCCCTCGGGGTGAGCGTTCATGGAACGATACCCAGCGGCTCCACCAAAATGTCGCCGACAAACGTAGGGCGGCACGAAAAAAAAAGGGCTTTTGTTAATCCGAAGGCCAGAAAACCCAGCAGTGCGCGTTCGAACGGGAACGTCCTCTTCTTCGCTCCCACACGAGCCCAGTCATGCCGCTCGGCCGCATGGTGGCGCTCGCAGTGTGGCAATATAATGCCAAAACTTATACGGCAGTTTTGATAAAATTGTTTAAAGTACTACTGCAGAAACGTTCTTTCGAGCATTTAATTTTACTCTTAAGTGACTTTGTTAATTCCTGGATCCGCAATTAGTAGTCTGGGACAGCTCGTAACTTGTTAGATTTGCGTAGCCTTTTTATATTGCGCTTCGTATGTATTATTTCACGCGTGATCCAAGGATTTTGCTTACGGATGACCTTTTTTGTTGTGGGTACAAAACGGTCAATGCAATGCCCAATATGAGCTTTGAATTGAAGCCAGGCCTCGTCTATGCTGATTTGTTCGTTGGTGCAGAGATCATAGAAGTCTGGAAATTCGTGAGCAAGGTATGTAAGTATGGCTGCGTCATCTGCTCTATTAAATACGTGTACACTTTTAAATGGACGATGAGAGCGGATGACATTCGGTAAGGGCAAGGTGCACACCACAAGTTCATGGTCAGAAAGGGCTTCATGTGTATGAATGTTAATTGTACCGCGGAAAAAGTGATCTGTAACAAATATTAGGTCGAGAATTGTTCTGGACGCTCCCTGGATGCGAGTGGGCGTGGAAACAAGCTGACTTGTGAATAAAAAATGTGAATAAAAAATCAAGCGTTATGGAGCTTGCCACAGTTCCTGAACCCAGAGAGCTCCGGTCAATTTCTGGAAAGTTAAAATCTCCTGCCATTAGTATCCTGCTGCCAGACATATGCTTTAACATGTAATCAAACAAGGGATCTAGGTACGAGTTTTCTCCGTTTGGTGGCCGATAAACAGCGCCAACGTGCGCGATACCATTTGTCAGATAAATCTTACACCAAACTGCTTCAATTGTTGGAACGTACGGCATGACTGAATATTTTATGTCACCTTTAATAAGCAGAGCGACGCCCCCTCCTTTTGATTCTCTGTCTTTTCTTACATTTTTGTAGCCCGGCGGCACAATTTCACGGTCTGAAATGTTTTTGTGTAACCATGTCTCTGTAACTGCGACAATATCGGGTTTAAAGGCCAGCACAATAGCTTCAAGTTCATGTGTTTTATTTGTAATACTGCGTGCATTTAAGTTGAGTACAGTTATTGACGTTTGCTCCTGGTGAATCGCTTTCCAGTGCTGTTTTGATCTTCGTTTTTTGGCTTAACTGGAACAATGTCACTGCTCTCACTATCCCACATGAAGAGTTGACCATTTATTTTCACTTTGTCATATACCAGAGATACCTTTTCTTTTCTATCACGGTGTTCTTTAGTGCGGTCCCATAATTTTTTTCTAACATTCCTGACAGCAAGCGAAAAATCTTCTCCAATGGAGAAACCGGAATCTTTTCGTTTAGAACATTGTTTATGAATGCTAAGTTTGTCTCGGTAGTCAAGAAACTTCAAGATTATAGGCCTTGGTCTAGTTTCGTTGTCTTTACTTGGTCTGCCCAGACGATGAATTCTTTCAATGTCTCTCTTTGTAATTCCAAGTACATCCTCAAAGACCGTTTTCATGACAGTTTCATGCAAAGTGTCTGTAGTTTCATCCTCCTGCTCCTTAACACCATAAATAATTAGATTAGAGCGACGGCTTCTGTTCTCAAGCTCATCGAGTTTGCTGGTCATGGTAGCAAGGTTACGTTCTAATTCCGTAACTTTCCTGGCGCACTCCGTGAGTTGCGTTTCAAGCCCACTAATTTTTTCAAGCTTCTTTTCTATTGCAATAAGCTTCTGGTTGGTTACAGCTTTACCTTTCTTAATTTCCTGAATGTCTTCAGCAATTATCTTCAGCTCTTCAGAAATCGTTTGGTCAATAGGGCCCAGATTTTCTTTGATATCACCGCCAAGCAAAAGCTGATATCGGAGCGACACAATCACATTCAAGAGCAATTCACAAAGCGGCTGTGGGCACGGCAGCAACAGTAAGCAGACGTTGTTACTTCTAAATAATTTCCAGTAACGTTTGCTCCCCTGTGCGAAAAATGCGAACGGGTTGGTGACGCTCACCTTGGCGTTGCCGCCGCGCCCACTGCCGAAGGATCCGGCGAAGCCGCATTTTATACTGAATAGTCCCGATGTCCGTGTGGATGCGTTTGTGGTTTCCGTTGATAGCCGCGTGGTGCCATACGAGATATGATAGTCGCGCTGGTGAAAAGTGGCGGGTCGAAACGCTGGGATCCCTTCATCGCCTCCAGTAGTCCGAAGAATGGTCACTGATGCTTGATATGCCGATGGCGGCGCCTCTGGTAACAGCAGCAATCCAAGAAAAACCTGTGCGAAAAATGCGAACAGGTTGGTGACGCTCATCATGGCGTTGCCGCCGCGCCCACTGCCGAAGGATCCGGCGAAGCCGCATTTTATCCTGGATGGTCCCGATGTCCGTGCGGATGCGTTTGTGGTTTCCGTTGATAGCCGCGTGGTGCCATACGAGATATGATAGTCGCGCTGGTGAAAAGTGGCGGGTCGAAACGCTGGGATCCCTTCATCGCCTCCAGTAGTCCGAAGAATGGTCACTGATGCTTGATATGCCGATGGCGGCGCCTCTGGTAACAGCAGCAATCCAAGAAAAACCTGTGCGAAAAATGCGAACGGGTTGGTGACGCTCATCATGGCGTTGCCGCCGCGCCCACTGCCGAAGGATCCGGCGAAGCCGCATTTTATACTGAATAGTCCCGATGTCCGTGTGGATGCGTTTGTGGTTTCCGTTGATAGCCGCGTGGTGCCATACGAGATATGATAGTCGCGCTGGTGAAAAGTGGCGGGTCGAAACGCTGGGATCCCTTCATCGCCTCCAGTAGTCCGAAGAATGGTCACTGATGCTTGATATGCCGATGGCGGCGCCTCTGGTAACAGCAGCAATCCAAGAAAAACCTGTGCGAAAAATGCGAACAGGTTGGTGACGCTCATCATGGCGTTGCCGCCGCGCCCACTGCCGAAGGATCCGGCGAAGCCGCATTTTATCCTGGATGGTCCCGATGTCCGTGCGGATGCGTTTGTGGTTTCCGTTGATAGCCGCGTGGTGCCATACGAGATATGATAGTCGCGCTGGTGAAAAGTGGCGGGTCGAAACGCTGGGATCCCTTCATCGCCTCCAGTAGTCCGAAGAATGGTCACTGATGCTTGATATGCCGATGGCGGCGCCTCTGGTAACAGCAGCAATCCAAGAAAAACCTGTGCGAAAAATGCGAACGGGTTGGTGACGCTCATCATGGCGTTGCCGCCGCGCCCACTGCCGAAGGATCCGGAGAAGCCGCATTTTATACTGGATGGTCCCGATGTCCGTGCGGATGCGTTTGTGGTTTCCGTTGATAGCCGCGTGGTGCCATACGAGATATGATAGTCGCGCTGGTGAAAAGTGGCGGGTCGAAACGCTGGGATCCCTTCATCGCCTCCAGTAGTCCGAAGAATGGTCACTGATGCTTGATATGCCGATGGCGGCGCCTCTGGTAACAGCAGCAATCCAAGAAAAACCTGTGCGAAAAATGCGAACAGGTTGGTGACGCTCATCATGGCGTTGCCGCCGCGCCCACTGCCGAAGGATCCGGCGAAGCCGCATTTTATCCTGGATGGTCCCGATGTCCGTGCGGATGCGTTTGTGGTTTCCGTTGATAGCCGCGTGGTGCCATACGAGATATGATAGTCGCGCTGGTGAAAAGTGGCGGGTCGAAACGCTGGGATCCCTTCATCGCCTCCAGTAGTCCGAAGAATGGTCACTGATGCTTGATATGCCGATGGCGGCGCCTCTGGTAACAGCAGCAATCCAAGAAAAACCTGTGCGAAAAATGCGAACAGGTTGGTGACGCTCATCATGGCGTTGCCGCCGCGCCCACTGCCGAAGGATCCGGAGAAGCCGCATTTTATACTGGATGGTCCCGATGTCCGTGCGGATGCGTTTGTGGTTTCCGTTGATAGCCGCGTGGTGCCATACGAGATATGATAGTCGCGCTGGTGAAAAGTGGCGGGTCAAAACGCTGGGATCCCTTCATCGCCTCCAGTAGTCCGAAGAATGGTCACTGATGCTTGATATGCCGATGGCGGTGCCTCTGGTAACAGCAGCAATCCAAGAAAAACCTGTGCGAAAAATACGAACGGGTTGGTGACGCTCATCTTGGCGTTGCCGCCGCGCCCACTGCCGAAGGATCCGGAGAAGCCGCATTTTATACTGGATGGTCCCGATGTCCGTGCGGATGCGTTTGTGGTTTCCGTTGATAGCCGCGTGGTGCCATACGAGATATGATAGTCGCGCTGGTGAAAAGTGGCGGGTCGAAACGCTAAGATCCCTTCATCGCCTCCAGTAGTCCGAAGAATGGTCACTGATGCTTGATATGCCGATGGCGGCGCCTCTGGTAACAGCAGCAATCCAAGAAAAACCTGTGCGAAAAATGCGAACAGGTTGGTGACGCTCATCATGGCGTTGCCGCCGCGCCCACTGCCGAAGGATCCGGCGAAGCCGCATTTTATACTGGATGGTCCCGATGTCCGTGCGGATGCGTTTGTGGTTTCCGTTGATAGCCGCGTGGTGCCATACGAGATATGATAGTCGCGCTGGTGAAAAGTGGCGGGTCGAAACGCTAAGATCCCTTCATCGCCTCCAGTACTCCGAAGAATGGTCACTGATGCTTGATATGCCGATGGCGGCGCCTCTGGTAACAGCAGCAATCCAAGAAAAACCTGTGCGAAAAATGCGAACGGGTTGGTGACGCTCATCTTGGCGTTGCCGCCGCGCCCACTGCCGAAGGATCCGGAGAAGCCGCATTTTATACTGGATGGTCCCGATGTCCGTGTGGATGCGTTTGTGGTTTCCGTTGATAGCCGCGTGGTGCCATACGAGATATGATAGTCGCGCTGGTGAAAAGTGGCGGGTCGAAACGCTGGGATCCCTTCATCGCCTCCAGTAGTCCGAAGAATGGTCACTGATGCTTGATATGCCGATGGCGGTGCCTCTGGTAACAGCAGCAATCCAAGAAAAACCTGTGCGAAAAATGCGAACGGGTTGGTGACGCTCATCTTGGCGTTGCCGCCGCGCCCACTGCCGAAGGATCCGGAGAAGCCGCATTTTATACTGGATGGTCCCGATGTCCGTGCGGATGCGTTTGTGGTTTCCGTTGATAGCCGCGTGGTGCCATACGAGATATGATAGTCGCGCTGGTGAAAAGTGGCGGGTCGAAACGCTGGGATCCCTTCATCGCCTCCAGTAGTCCGAAGAATGGTCACTGATGCTTGATATGCCGATGGCGGTGCCTCTGGTAACAGCAGCAATCCAAGAAAAACCTGTGCGAAAAATACGAACGGGTTGGTGACGCTCATCTTGGCGTTGCCGCCGCGCCCACTGCCGAAGGATCCGGAGAAGCCGCATTTTATACTGGATGGTCCCGATGTCCGTGCGGATGCGTTTGTGGTTTCCGTTGATAGCCGCGTGGTGCCATACGAGATATGATAGTCGCGCTGGTGAAAAGTGGCGGGTCGAAACGCTAAGATCCCTTCATCGCCTCCAGTAGTCCGAAGAATGGTCACTGATGCTTGATATGCCGATGGCGGCGCCTCTGGTAACAGCAGCAATCCAAGAAAAACCTGTGCGAAAAATGCGAGCGGGTTGGTGACGCTCATCTTGGCGTTGCCGCCGCGCCCACTGCCGAAGGATCCGGAGAAGCCGCATTTTATACTGGATGGTCCCGATGTCCGTGCGGATGCGTTTGTGGTTTCCGTTGATAGCCGCGTGGTGCCATACGAGATATGATAGTCGCGCTGGTGAAAAGTGGCGGGTCGAAACGCTGGGATCCCTTCATCGCCTCCAGTAGTCCGAAGAATGGTCACTGATGCTTGATATGCCGATGGCGGTGCCTCTGGTAACAGCAGCAATCCAAGAAAAACCTGTGCGAAAAATACGAACGGGTTGGTGACGCTCATCTTGGCGTTGCCGCCGCGCCCACTGCCGAAGGATCCGGAGAAGCCGCATTTTATACTGGATGGTCCCGATGTCCGTGTGGATGCGTTTGTGGTTTCCGTTGATAGCCGCGTGGTGCCATACGAGATATGATAGTCGCGCTGGTGAAAAGTGGCGGGTCGAAACGCTGGGATCCCTTCATCGCCTCCAGTAGTCCGAAGAATGGTCACTGATGCTTGATATGCCGATGGCGGTGCCTCTGGTAACAGCAGCAATCCAAGAAAAACCTGTGCGAAAAATGCGAACGGGTTGGTGACGCTCATCTTGACGCTCAACTGTGACGGCGGGTGGAATCAGCGATATGTCCCAAAACGGCATCAACGTATCGTAACTTGTCTCAACTACAAAAATGTTCACCTGCTGCAAAAAAGATTTTTTTTTATCTTTTATTCCGGGAAAAGGCACTTATAAGAACAGTTGCTTTGAACAAATGGTGATTAATATTCAGAATAAGTGAATAAGTGATTAATATTCAGAATTTCTCCAGAGGGGGCAGCGCCCCCCCCCCCCCAAGTCTCCAACTTCGTGCACTCAGATCAGGTTACGACAAACACTTCAATTTCAGGACGTTATAAATGTAAAGCACAGTGAGGCTCAGCTAGTTCGCTTCATACCCAGCCTTAAAACGTTTAATTTCAGTAACCTAAACCAATCATGTATCAGCAGAAATTGTTAATTGACTGAGCTCTGTTCGTGAGCATGATTACTAGAACTGAAAGAGTAAGAACAAATTTTTTTTATGCAGTCGATCATTCCTCATCTGTACATCATTATATATATGTAAAGTTGCCCATTCAATTCAGGATTTATATGCATTACAAATACACTTTTTAACAACTAAATATGAAAATATTAACAAAAAACAAATAAAATTGATTAAACATTTAAATAAAAAATGGAATAAACAGACAAACAACCAAAAAACTAGAAGACCTGCCCCCACTCGAAAAAAACTTCCGGAGTTCCAGCAGAATAGCATGTCTCTGTGATTAAGGCAGCATACCCAAAAAACTTCTAGCTGAGGCAACTAATGAGTTGGACCTTGGGGGCCGTTTACAACCGTCAGTATCATTTTACAATCTTGCCAACGTCCTGGAAAACAAACTTGCGTTCAGCCGAACGCAACAATGTTTTGCTTAGATCTGCTGGCCCCAGAAGGAAGCCTTCTGGTTTTGAGCGGGGGTCTGCTGGCCCCAGAAGGGAGCCAATTCTGGTTTCCTGCTTGTTGAATTGGGGCCTTCAGTTGTAAATAAACGATTTCATGGCCAGATGTGTTGCTTCACTGTCTAGAATCGTCGGAAATTGCTTACATGAGCGTCAAGATTGCATACATGCTACAGGTTCGCAAGCGGCGACAAAAACTGGTTTAACGCTAACGCTAACGCTAAATGTATCCCACTGACGGTAGTCCCTTATTATTTGTTGATAGGCGAATACGATGCCCTAGTTGCGCACTGTAACACGGTTGTGCCCAGCAGAATTTTGGTGCAGGATTGATTGTTCGGGTTGATTACAGTAATCAATGAATGCCTTTAACCTCTGCTTCGCCCGCAGCCGCAGCGTTTCATGAGTCTATATAGTATGTTTGTTGACGTGATTGTCATTTTGGGTCCGCGTATGCAATGACGGCTTAAAAGAGGACATTGTCTTCCCTCATGTAACTGCCATGCATAATGCGGAGCATCCAAGATTACCGCAGTTAATTAATTGCTTTCGGTCGAAACAGAGTGTAAAAAAATTAAGTGCTGGAAAAATAAAACAGAATTTACTCAGTCCTGTTTGACTGAGCACATGTTGTTCGTTTAAGAAGTTGCTTGAAAAGAAAATTGAAAACACAAGGAGAAAATGTCTGCAGCAATGCTTAACTTAGGTCCTCGCTTGCATTCTCAAGTAATATACACGCAGATATAGAGTATTTGAGCGATAGGTGCCGTTACTGTGCCTGGACAGAGTAACCACCAATTTGGCATGAACCCCACAGGAACGAATACGGTCAGCAACGTCCAACATGACAGCTATACCTGCACCGTGAGCAGCGTGCACAGCGTCGCTCAAACAGGGAGAACCGCCTCTCTAATACCGAGTTGGTGAGAAAGAGATTCCAACTGTACTCGCCGCGGTGGCTGAGTGGTTAGGGCGTTCGATTACTGATCCGGAGTTCCAGGGTTCGTACCCGACCGCAGCGGCTGCGTTGTTATGGAGGAAAAACGCTAAGGCGCCCGTGTGCTGTGCGATGTCAGTGCACAATAAAGATCTCTAGGAAGTCGAAATTATTGCGGAGCCCTCCACTACGGCACCTCTTTCTTCCTTTCTTCTTTCACTCCCTCCTTATCCCTTCCCTTACGGCGCGGTTCAGGTGTACAACGATATATGAGACAGAACGATATATGAGACAGACACCAGCAACCCGAAGGAAGAACATCAATGTCAAGTGCATGGTCTGTGGAGGCGAGCACCTGACCGGCGCAAGGGAATGCAAACAAAGACTCAAGTCAGCGGCAGAGCTGAAAGGGCGCCCGCCACAAGGAGCGCAGCAGCAGAGAAGGAGTCGTAGCCGCAGCAACAGACGCCGGCCGAGATGGTTCAGCTCGGAGCGGGACAGGAGTGGCAGTCATCCTCGCAACCAGGGCGAGGGAGCCTTCCATCAGCGCAGCCAGAGCCGGAGCCGGGGTCGCAGCGGCAGCAGCGGAGGACTCAGGGACGAGTCCTTCCCGCCCCTAGGCCAAAAACACAGAACACCACCCAAACAACCACAGCAGAAGCAGACCAAGAGCGGCGTTAAGGTGAGCTGGGGAGCAGGCCCTCCCAAATCACTTTTTCCGCAAAATCGGCAAAACAATAATAATGACGAAGAGGCGATTAAGAAAGAGCTTGAGCTCCTTAGAGAGGAAAACAAGCAGCTCAAAGAAATACTGAGGGAATACATCAGTGAGCAGCAGGCTCTTAGAACAGGCACCCCGGTGAGCGTGCCAACACCCCCACGGAGTCCAACTCCACCACCAGTCGTAATGGATGGTAATGCAGAGAACGGCATGGAAAGCCTTTTACGCAGCATACAAAATCAAATATCACAAATTCAGTCGCAAATAGAGCAGCAACATCAGGAAAACCAGTATTTCCGTAGCTATATCAAAAGCCATACTGTTCAAAATATTACAAGCGAAGCCCGGAATAGGCTTTTCAACGAAAAAAGGTTTGGGAACGAAAACCAAACTAGCAACAATAAGACAACGACATGGCACGCAGCAGCTAACTAAATATATGGCAGTGGAACTGTCGGGGGTAGCGGCGCAAGCAGGGACCACTGCAGCAATTCATACACACACGGCTCCACCGCCTCATTTAATTCTCTTACAAGAAACTAAAATAACTCCGGTTTTAAAAGGATACCAGTGCCAGGAAAATGAACGCACGGCAACTCTAATTAAGAACCACCTAGTCACCATAGCGCATGACGAAATTGAGGACACGGGGATAGAGCACGTTATAACGGCGGTTATTCCCAAAAAGAAGCATAAAGCCAAAATCACATTCATAGTAAACCTATATAGCCCACCCAGACAGCAGAGATGCAATTTCAATAAGCTTTTGATGGAGGTGGGAAGACTAGATAAATCCAACACTCTGCTTATCGCGGGAGACTTCAACGCGACAGACCCAAGCTGGGGCTACCAGAAAGGAGAAAAAAATGACAAGTAATCTGTATATCAGCGGAAAATGCAAACTGCACCCTACTAACAGATGAGAACCAACCAATGCGACAAGGGAACAGCGTTAGCCCAGACACGTGCCCTCACCTGACTTTTGTCAGAGGAGCGCGGCAGGTCGAGCGGGAGAACTTCCTGGAGAACCTGGGAAGTGACCACTATGTAATCAAGGTCACCCTTGAAGCAGATAATACTAAAAGAAAGATTGGAACCGCCCACATAACAGACTGGGACGCTTTCCGGGGCGATTGTGGGCAGATGCAAGGCGCAATCACCTCAATAGAGGAATGGAGCAAGCAGCTGAAAGAGTTGCAGGAACAAAACACGCAAGAGATAGACAAAACGGAAGTCACACCGGAAGTGGATCCGAGGCTGCATAGGCTATAGGAAGCAAGGCGAGGGCTCACAAAGTGATGGAAAAGACAGAAAATTAACAGGAAGCTACGACTCAAGATCGCAGAGGTCACCAAGAAGGCAGAGGAGTATGCGACACACCTGGCCAGACAGGGGTGGAAGCAGTTTAGCAGCTCTCTGAACGGCACCCTTAGCACGGCCAGAACGAGGAGGATACTCAAAGCCCTGATGGATCCAACAAAGACCAAATCAGAAAGTGGGAAAGCAATCCAGAGGCTAGTCCACAACAGCAAAGAGTCAGATGAGATCCTGGAGGCGGTCAAGCAGAAGTGCTATGTCACCGACAAGCCGCAAGGATACCAAGGAGAATATCAAGGGGAGGAGTACCCGCACCTCGACAGGCCGTTAACCAAGGAATATGTCTATGCGGCCATCAGGGCGGTTACCAGAAACACAGCAGCAGGAGCCGATAAAATCAGAAACTCGCTAATTCGTAACTTCAGCGATGAAGCGGTGATGCAACTCACAGACTACCTCAATACACTGTGGACAGAAGGCGCACTGCCACGGGAATGGAAGCATGCAGAAGTTGTGATGATTCCCAAGCCAGGCATGAAGTTGGAGATAAAATATTTGTGCCCTATCTCGCTCACGTCGTGCCTAGGAAAGCTTTTTGAGAAAGTCATCACAAGGAGAACACAATACCTGGAAGATGAAGATCTGTACCCGAACAGTATGTTCGGCTTCAGAACAAATCTATCGACGCAGGACATGTCCTCTTAAAGATCAAGGAGGAAGTCGCAGAAGCTGCGCCAAAATTAGTGGAGAACATCATCATGGCACTGAACATCAAGGGCGCGTTCGATAACGTCAGCCATGACGCCATCATGGAAGGGCTAACACCACCAACTGCGGAAGAAGAGTACACGACTACGTAAGGGCCTTCCTGTCAAACTGCACAGCTATGGTTGGGCTGGGGGACCTACGCAGCAAGGTCTTCGAAACACCAAACACAGGCACCCCGCAAGGCTCAGTGATCTCGCCGGTCCTCTTCAACAAAGCCATGATTGGGCTGGGCAGGCAGCTGAGCCAGATAGATGGGATACAGCACGCTATGTACGCCGATGATATAACGATCTGGATCAGCCAGGGCTCCCCAGGACAAAAACAAGATCTCCTGCAGCAGGCAGCCATATGCGTGGAGAACTACGTCAGAGAGAGAGGCCTGGCATGCTCCACCGAGAAGTCGGAAATTCTACGAGTGGGGAAGAGACCATATAAATAAATATACAACATAAAAATTGAAGGGGAGGTCCTCCCGGAACGCAACATGATCAGAGTGTTGGGAATGTGGATCAAAAGTAGCGGGAAGTGCAGCCACTCACTAAGCCTTCTCCAACAATCAATGCAACAGGTCAGCAGAATGATCACCAGAGTATTACAGAGAAGATGTGACATGAAGGAGAGTGACACGATCAAGTTAGTCAAGAGCCTTGTGGTCAGCCGCATAATATACTCACTCCCCTACCACAAGATGACACAGCACGAAAAAGAACAAGCAGACATTTTAATCAGGAAGGCTTTGAAGACGGCCCTAAATCTACCAAGAAATACGTCAAACGAGAAGCTCCTCAAGTTGGGAGTCCACAATACGTTTGAAGAGCTAAAGGAAGCTCAAATAGGGGCCCAAATGTAAAGGCTCCAGCAGTCAACCACCGGCCGAGCGCTCCTCCGAAGGCTGGGCTACTTAAGTGAAGATGTGGAAGATAGGGTTGCGGGCATACCTGATAACATTCGCCAAACACTCAGGGTGTGCCCAATCTCTCGCAACATGGACCCTAATCTGCACGCAGGGAGAAGGGCTGCGAGAGAAGAGTATGTAGAAAAGTACTTAGCTGAAAAAACAAATGTAGTATACGCAGATGCGGCTTTGTATCGATGGAACGGAAACACGAAGGAACACAGAGTAGTATCGGTGGTGGTGAACCATGAAGAGTACCTAGTCACCAGTATATCACAGAGCGGCTGCAGAGTATCCGAGGGGGAAGAAGCTGCTGTTGCGCTAGCAGTAGCTGAAGGATACTGCAGAAATAAATCGCTCGCAATAATCACTGACTCCAAAGAAGCATGCAGGCACTACACTAATGGTAGGATCAGCAAGGGAGCGATACGCATCATCCTCCAGGCGGGACCCCTGAACAAAGAAATTGAGCACAAAATTTTCTGGGTGCCGTGGCACACCGGGGTGACTGGGAATGAGAGGGCCGACGATCTAGCTCGCGAG
This sequence comes from Amblyomma americanum, assembly GCF_052857255.1. Taxonomy (NCBI): domain Eukaryota; kingdom Metazoa; phylum Arthropoda; class Arachnida; order Ixodida; family Ixodidae; genus Amblyomma; species Amblyomma americanum. The sequence continues at coordinate 58,112,770 of NC_135498.1, read as the reverse complement.
CATAACAACCGAGCAGATACATCAAGTGACCCTGAACCCACCACAACGGTGGAACCATCGTACGCGGAAATCCTAAATCACTACAGAGGAGAGAGGATAGCGTATCCTCCACCACACCAGCTATTAACGCAATATGAGGCAGTCGGTTGGCGTAGACTGCAAACATGAAGCTTTCATAACTTACACATACTTCACAAAATGTTTCCGAACCAGTACGCAGACACATGCAAGTGGTGTGGAGACGCCCCCACTTTATGCCATATTACATGGGAGTGTAAAAGCAATTTTTCATTCCATAAACTAAATGAGCCCAATGTGGAACAGTGGGAGAGCCTGCTCACCAGCAGCGTGCTGGCGGTCCAAAAAGGACTGGTCCAGCATGCGTATGAGGTAGCAAGACTCAGTGGGGCCCTGGAATAAGGGCACCACCCCTGGAAGACTCGGAACTTCAACATGAAGACACCCAAGTGTCGCAGAATCGGCCAATTTTTGGTGCCAATAAACTTTTTTTCTCTCTCTCTCTCCTATCCCCCAAAACCAATTATTATTATTATTATTACTGCAACAAAACAATTATGTCCCGCAATGCGCGCAACATGAAAGCTAGACATGCACCGCGAACAGCGTAAACAGCGGGGCTCAAACAACATGCAGCGCATCTGTCGAGTCGAGCCCGCGAACATTTCCGACTACAGCCAAACCAATGCGCTATGTAATGCGCGTGATATCAAAGCTACAATTGCAGAGCCTGCGGAGCCAGCAGCGTGAATGGTGGGGCTAAGAGAAAGAGAAACACGGTTTTCATAGTCCGCGAGTGAAGGAATCTATCTACAACCATGCCAAACGTTAGATGCGAAGAAAGACTGCAGTCGCTAGCGCTTCACACCACGTCCTCCGAAAAAACGCGACTGACAACTGAAGTACGGCCGCTCACATCGCAAATACGCAGATCAAGCACATTATCTAAGTTTGCCCGACCGATCCTGTGCAGCCAAACGTTTCGGCGAGCCGCGTTGCTTTTTCCGCAGAGACTGACGAGAAACCTTTTCCTTGTGCCTCCTCGGTGGCTGCGCCCGTAATCGCAACAGAAACTCGGTACTGCCGCAGCGCGTAGACACCGTCAAAGCTTAATAATAATTGGTTTTTGGGGAATAGAGAAGACGCAGTATCTGTCTCATATATCGCTGGACACCTGAACCGCGCCGTAAGGGAAGGAATAAAGGAGGGAGTGAAAGCAGAAAGGAAGAAAGAGGTGCCGTAGTGGAGGGCTCCGGATTAATTTCGACCACCTGGAGATCTTTAATGTGCACTGACATCGCACAGCACACGGGTGCCTTAGCGTTTTGCCTCCACCGTCAAAGCTGGAGAAACGCTTCGCACCAAAACTCTAGCTTTGTTCGATTCAGAGCTGGTTCACGGCACCAGTCCTAAAAAGGTGTTGCTGGTGACAGCGCAGTGCAGGACCAGTTGATGATGATGATGATGATGATGGCTTCTGGCTGAATGGCACGTACCCACAATGGGGGATTGGCCATGTACGTTGTTGATATAAACGAACACATTCTTAAGGAGTGGAGTAATTGGATAATTTTGTGAAGAAGACGCAAATTTGGATAAAAAAGGTGAATAAAAGGAAACGAAAAAGCTGTGAATTCACATTTTAGGATTAGAATCGACCTGATGCAATCATATACCCGTGAATAAAATCACACACAGGTTTCAAGGCATATCCCTTGGCGCTTGCCCAAAGGGGAGTAGGATCGGAATAGATAGAGGGAGCCCAAGTCGAGAGAGGGGGATCTCCAAGTATGTTCTACGAAGAGAAGCGAGCCGCCGGCAAAAGACGAAAAAGTTATCTATTTACTCTATTTCGCCACAAGACTACCAAAATTTGGTCAGCGATAACCCTGATCACCATAAATAGAGATTTAGTCGCGGTGTTTGCAACGCAAAAGTGTCATGGACACCTCACATATCCTTGAAGTGCACATCCGCACACTCCAAGGAAATGCCAGGTGTTGAAAATCCGCTACAGCAAGGAGAGGCTCATGGCTCAAGTAGTGGAGGCGCTGGAACCGTTGGAAGCGTGCTGCAGTCAAGAAGACAAGAATTAGGGACGAATGTGACAATAGGTCCCCCAAGGGCGGACTTAGCTAAAAAAGTCAGCCCTCTCATTAGAAACAATGCCACAGTGCCCAGGGACCCAGAGAAAACGAACTTCTGTAATATGTGGTGCAGGTGCAGCACGTCAGCAGCGCCGCACCTTATGTGCGACAATTTTCAATCGAGCACGTGCAGGCAGCTCTTGTCTGCTCGCCGTGGAGGTGTTCAATGGTGCATTTCTTGCGTGTGTTTTTTGTGTGCGGTCGCTTTCGTGCATAACGAGACTTGCGTCGTCAATGGAGTTGGTCATGGATGACGACGGGGACATCACCTAGTTCCTTGTTATGGAGTAGTTCTACTCTTACGTCAGTGAATACCAGGAAACCGACTCCGTGATGTCCTTTGCCGCAACTCACTTGCTTGGACCGATTGCAGCCGAATTCCAAGGTACTGTAAAAGCGTGGTTGCAATTGCTACTTCAATTTCGACTTAATGAGGCTCTTCAGACTATCTAGAGAGTCGTTCGAAGAACTTTCGGCGTGCTTCAAGGCCCTGCATATTTTCTGACGCCTATAGGGGGGCGCCCAAAAATTACTGTCGAGAGCCCGACTCGCTCATTTAGCTCTTTATGAGCAGTTTTAAAGCTACCTCGCTGCTTTGCGTGAGCCCCGGCATCCCCGTAGCCGCAGCAGAATTAATGTCCAGACAGCGGCGAACCAGCAGCATCTGCCTGCATGCTAGCCCCGCAGGCAGAGGTACCGGCACCGCAAAAAACGCCCGCGATTCGCCCTGCCCGTATTTTTCCAACAGCCCACACACCATTGTTGCGCCGTCTGAAAAAAAAATGTTTTGTGTGAACTCGCACGCAGACACGACGGCTTAGCTATCTGTAACAAGTAGCTGGTAGAACAAAAAATGGCAGTGGCTTAGCTCGGCTATGACAGAATATATGTAGCGAAAGCAAGTGTGAGACTCCCCGGTTGGCCTTGTTCACATATTCCACAACGTATGAAGCACAGGCATAAACGTCCAGTATGACCTGTAGGTCCATGTTTGGTTTCAGCACCGAGGCTATCCAAGGATTGAAGGGGTCGCGTCACTCTTACGCCCATTCTCTAGGCTGACGGCACGTTGTTCTTCGGTTTCTTGAGCCCGTAGCTGAAGTGTCTTGGTCGCATTCCATCTTTCATCACGGGCGGTCTTCGGTGAAGCAGGAGTCAGGTCTCTCCTCCGGCTGCTTTCGCTGCTGCTAGCGGTCGAGACACCGGACGTTAAACGTGCCTGTCTCGCGGCGGCATATTCACGGCGGCGTTTAGCAAGTCGTTCTGCAAGCTGTTCGTCTGTTTCCTGGGCGATTCGTTTCCCCTTCATCTCGTTCCGCTGTCGATTACAGGCCTCCTCCAGCCTATCACAATTGTCGCCGTCCATACTGTCGCCTGAACTGTGGTTGTGGCGCACGCGAGTTCTCCTTTTCAATCCTCCGACATCTTATCACGCATGCGACGCAGCTGTCGAAGCGAGCGGAGGCGAGCGCAACAACGAGGAACGCGGTGTCACGTCCTACCAAACGGCGGCGAGCGGCGCGGTGCGGCGTCATGCCAGATGGCGCGGCGAGCGCGCGAAGCACAGTAACCTTCCGCGGCGAGGCACGCATTGTGACGTCACGTGCCTCGATGGAGTACCGCCATGGCGAAATCGCGAGTTTGCGGACAATAAAGTTGTCGCTTTAAAAAACGCAGGCAGTTACCTGCTGTCGCGTATATTCCAGCGTCATTTTCTCGCAAAATCACATGGGACCCATCGATGACAGCGAAGACCTCCCTCAATTCACCTTCAATACTTACGAGCATGTTAGCGTCGTCTGCGCGTCGTCTGCTCAAAGCTGTTTGCATGTGCACAACTTTCCTGGACCTCTCTTGCGGACGGTGCCCAGGTTCCTTGCACCACTGCGACACCACGGCAGCGCCCAAATCAATCGCGGACAGTGGTGCAGGGAGCGCTGTGAATCGAGGGCTTTGGTGCAGCGCACCGTGAACCGGTGCCGGCGGTGCAGAAAACCACGCCTGAATCGAACTAAGCTCCTGTGTAGCACAAAAAGAAAACGGAGCGTCATTCCTACCCACGGCAATGGCTCCGGCGTCTGCTGCGTAGCCAAAAAGCGCGCTAACGAGTGACAACGGCGCTTCGACCGGAGGAAGGCTCGATTGTCCGACGCCGTGCTAGGAGAGGAGGGAATTTTACTTCATTGAGGGACTTTATGCAGAGGTAGAGTGTCTTAATTTTAATGCACACCAACTGGTCGCCAGAACGCCGAATAGCGCCGACCCTCGTATTTCGTCCTATCCCGCCTCATTAATCGGCGGTGTTCTATGCGGCGTTTGATCCTGTGGCTGTCGCCCTGCAGACAGGCTGGCTGTGTACCGCTACAGCGCACAGAGCTTCTCTGAGCTTCGGATTTTCGCTTGCACCGCGCGTCTCGAGATTTCACCTGGAACGCAAGCTCTACCTCGAGTTTGATCATGGCAGGTACTGTCACCCCTGAATATTATTTTCGCTGCCCGCCCAGATACATCGTTTTGGTTAAACTGAGCGCCTTCCACCACGGGACGAAGCATTTGGAAGGGTGGAGTAATCCCCTAAAAAACCGGCATCGGCGATCAGGCTTCTGTGCAATGGCAGGCCTCGGCACGGAGCCCCGACCTTAGTGATCGCCGGGGACACAGCACCAGGTTTTTATGGAGTAAAAACGCTAAGGCGCCCCTGTGCTGTGCGATGTCAGTGCACGCTAAAGATCCCCAGGTGGTCGAAATTCTTCCGGAGCCCTCCACTACGGACCTATTTGTTCCTCTCTTCTTTCACTCCGTCCTTTATCACTTCCCTTACGGCGCGGTTCAGGTGTCCAACGATACTATGAGACAGATACTGCGCCATTTCCTTTCCACCAAAAACCAATTATTATTATTATTATCAGGCTTCTCTGCAGCGCACAGCGACGGGCGGAGGCGCTATTAATGACGTCACATACGATGGCGCTACGTTTCCAGCGAAGAGACTGTTGTTTCAAGGAAGAAAAGTAATGCCATCGAAGGAGAGGCTCACGAATCATTGTTCGGAGGCATCGTACGACGCAGAGCAACATGCCGGCGCAGGCAGCAGACGTCTGAAATTTCGGCGATAATGACGTCACCACAAGCTTTCCCGCATTCTTTAATGCAGTGACGAGAAGCCTGCGATTACGTAATCATTTTAAATGCTAGTGTCAAAACACTTTCAATTCTTCACATAGAAGCCCGATAGATTGGAATTCTTGAATAACCATGAATTTAAAAAAAGAAAACCAATCGAGCTTTCCTTTAACCAGGTAATATGCGAGTGCAGCTCGTGAGCGGCCTGCGCATGTTTTGCTTGTTGCTACTGTTTCGTAATGGTCAAGGTCATCTGCTTGTGGTGTGGTTCAGTTTTGTTTGACGTAGAGTAGCTGTGCAACTTGTCTCAGTGAACATTGCGAACTCACTTATTGTGGTATGTGCAATAATGGTGCGTCTGTGAAGTGACGACTTTTGTGCCGTTGTTTTGGGAAGGATTAAGTCTGCTGCTTCTGTGCAGTTGATCCATTGGCAGTTTCAAAAACCTCCGGATGTGACGTTCTCTCAGGGGAATTTTAAAAGACATCTCAATCTTCTTTTTCTGCTGTCGTAGTATCAATTTTTAAATGCGAAAGCATTATGTAGTTCAAGAGGCGGAAAATCCGGTGTTGTCGTTGTCCACGCCAGGCGGTCCGCAAACCCGCGTGACCTCATGACGTTATCGCAGTGCTTAAATAATCGGTAAAGAAAATAAAATTTCTGAATGAAAATTTCTCCCGAAGTCGCTTTCTAAGCCAGAACGGTTCGAACATACCACCTTTGCTGGCCACTTCATTAAAGCACTGTGCCATCACCGCAGCATAATAACCCGCGTGCTATACTGCCATCGGCTGGGGTATCGTCGTCTTCATCAACCTCCATTCGGGCGGCGAGAACAGATACTGCATTAGAGTAGTACGCCATTGCCGCAGACGACACTCCGCGCGCATGCTTTCGCATTCAAAGCACGTAACTAGCATTAAGTGCCCTCAATAATTTTTGAGACCAGCATTGAAATTCGATTTTTGCCGCAGTCATTAACAAAAAATGTTTTCTTAATACCAACCTGGTGATGAGCAAAATCTACACTTTTGTAGATCTCTACTGACCTATCATGTTTTATAATGTTCGTTATAAAGCTTTTGCTGAAGTCCTCGCAAATCGACTATATCTTGTAATGTATACTATGATAGGACCTCATCAATCATGTGGCTTGATGGGACGATTATTACAGTCTAATCAACATTAGGCACGCATAGTGTTCCAGTATTGCAGTAACGTTCATGAGCAATTAGAACTGCTTCTGATTGACCTGGCAAAATTGTTCAATACAGTGTCTCATTTATTCCTTTTTTCTCTTTTAAATCATGTTAATCTTTGTTCAGTTCTTTCTACTAGGATATGCTTTAGTTATAAAAAGTGTCCCGCGCTCTTGATTGTAAATGGCTGCCTCTCAAAACCAGTCCGCACTGAGACCTCTGTGAAACAGAGTGGCCTGCAGTCCGCGCTCCTGTTCCCACTATACTTGGAGCCACTTTGCATAAGTGTTACGACAGTACAGACGTCAGTAGTCTTCGTCTTATAGGTCACGAACCGAATGTATTAGCTCAAGCAGAAATCTTGTTTTTCAGAGCTGATAAGCCAAGGTTTCGATTTTAGATTTATAGGACTTTGACGTCCGGAAGCGACTGAGGCTATGAGGGACGCCGTAATGAAGCGCACCGGAAATTTCCACCACCTTGGGTTCTTTAACATGCACTGATATTGCACAGTACACGAGCCTCTATAATTTTGCTTCCATCGAAAATCGACCGCCGCAGCCGGGATCGAACCCACGTCTTTCGCGTGAGCAGCCGAGCGCCATAACCTCAGAGCCACCGCGAAGGCATAAACATCGAGGAGGTTGTTCGTTTAACGCAAGACCTGCAGTAGTGCTCAATAAAAAATAATCAAAAGAGCAATAGCCATGAATTGCCTCAGTTCCGCTTTGAAGAAATCATGTCCGCATCAAATGTTTGAAAGTGCCCAAATGCAGACTGAGCGATTACGCACGTCCGGCTTTCCTCCAGATTTATTATCAGCTGTTGCAGAGACTCTGCTAAAAAAGGAAAAGCGCATCAAAAGGACAGATAAGCAAGATCAGAGGCTGTCAACTCGAGTAATTCCATACTTTCACAGAGTTTCTCATATTCTTAAGAAAATTGCAAGCAGATACGATGTTAACGTGCTCTTATCCACCAAAAGCAAGCTATGAAAAGTTTGCCCAATGAAGGTTAGTATGAAAAACCCGATTTGCACTATAAACCACAAACTCGGTTTTACCCGTTGCACTACAAAGGTAGTGTACAGCATTCTGCTCACTTGCAATGGAGATTACATTGGTCAAACGGGGCGCTGTTTTAATGGGAGGACTAGGGAGCATTACAATCTGGTGAAAGAATGGAAGAGTGGTCATCTTGCTATCCACTGCAGGGATTGTAAGTGTAAACCCATAATTCGGAAAACTAAATTGCTTGGGCGCGGAAAGGATCGGTTGGAAAGAGAGATTATTGAGGCATATCACATCAGAAAGCAGGTGATCAGTGCGTCAGCACCGCTTCTTTGTCTCTTCTTGATAATTAAATGGCGTGTTTGGATCACTGCGGTTGATTTCCACGAGGCGATAGTAGCGCTGTACTTAAGCTTTGGTCTTCTCAATAGATATAAGCCGGAAGATCATCATTCGCCCTGGCGTATGTGTGTCTATTTCGTCTCTGTTTTTTCGTGCTGCTCCGTTTTTTCAAGTCGGATTATACGCTCTGAGTTGTGGTCTCTGGTTTTGTATGGCGAGAACGACACCTGCTGAATATGCTGGAATACACACGAACGCCACATAAGTACTTTGGGTTCCCTTTGAGTGCCTATAAACATAGTGCACATTATTGGAAAGGCCACGTGCCAGCTCTTCAGCGCTATGCTCAAAATTTTGTTCCCCATGGTCTCTCGATTTTTGGCAGGGCGAGTGCATGTAATCTCTTTCTCGCCAATAAAATTTCTTATGTGCTCCATATTGTTCATTGCCAAAACTGTAGATCCAGGGTTTTAACCAAGTTTTTGCTACTTTTCTGTACGATTCTTCTGATAATTCAGTGACGCGTTATAAGTTTTTCCGGCTTGAAAGACCTGGCAGCCTTGGGTTAGCCCACCTGTATGTCCGACAGATAGATACATGTTTCATGTTTTTCTGTGATACTACCCACCCAATAGTGCGTGTTTCCTTGCAAGTCAATTTAGTTCATGTTTAACCGAGCCTCATTGTGTCTTGTAGCGTTTCTGGTCGCATGTGTTTGTGGGGATTAATTCATGAGCTATAATTTGGCTCTGGGTTTCCTACTTATTGGTTTTTCTCCTCACTTCCTCCTTTCAGTGTCGAGGAAAGGGTACAATTATTTAACTTGTATGCGGTCCCTCTCGTCCTTGTCGCTCTCAGGGTGTTTTGGTTTACCAGAAAATTATGTGCTGAAGAGAGCACGTAAAATGCCCCTCTCGCCACGTACAAAAACCTTTGTCTGTTAGCTACACACCGTTAAAACATGATTAGAAAAAGGATACTTTTGTGTCTATGGTATTTTGGCGCCTTTGTGATGCTCCCCAAACGATTGAGCATTGCTTTAATAATTGCAAAAATCCAATTTTGTTTATGCATATCATGGGATGCACATTGAAAAAAAGACTGAATTGGACACCAAAGTCCGTACGATACCAGACTGTACAGCCATTTGCTGATGAATCCATAAAGATTTTTTTTTACATAACCTCAGGAGAACACGCATGATCGACCGACATTGTGAATCAGTCGATTTTGCAACAGACTTCATTACAGGGATTGTAGCCTTAAAAGAAACATGCCCAGATCGACTTCAGACTGGAATGGTATTCACTCTTAATGCTGTAGTCTACATTGCCTTTTTCATAGTACTTTGTTGTTTTGTTTAGGTGTTCGTATTATGATGTACGAGTTAAACTCCATGTGCTCCGCATTGCCTTTTTTCACATGCATAGTTGCTTAGGTGTGGTGTGTAATGCGTCATGTTAATTTTCCACGGTTTTTCTCATTTTTCTGCATTGTTCATGGACCTAAAACATAGCACCATCGTTATAATATATGTCATGTTAAAAAAAAAGCGATGGTATAGCAGCGTTCTCGTGCATTAGCCCGTGCAGCTTATATTTTCACGCCGGCGCGCGTTCGAAACCCCTGTCGCGGAAGCATTTATTTTTTTTCTGCAGGAGTCTTAGAGGCTTCAGACGCACCTCGGATTTTCGGGGCTGCTATTGAAACAGTGCTTTTAGACTAACTACTTGTAACTAGCTTCCGGAGAACGTACAGTATCGTACTACATGTATAGTCGATGAAGTCACTCAAAAGGTGGTGTAATTTTAAAAACCGAGTGGAAGTGTTCGACCTCCAAGGAAAGCAGATTGCGGAGCGCCAGTGAAAGAAAGTAGAGTTTATTGGTTTAGAAGAGTTCCTTAGCTTGTAGCCCGCCAGCAAGAACCCCACCCATGACTATATCCCTCGTTGTAAGCGTCCGGGATGCAAGTGCAACCTTTCTCGCAAGGAAATCCAAAGTCGCTTCCATCGGTTCCCCGGTAGCACTGTTAACGGAATAAAAACAACGGGGTGAGACATTTTCTTTTCCTCAGAACACATATTCTCGGTGTTGTTTCCTGTTATGGGCCACATCAACCTAATACGCATTGTAGAATTGACGGCCTCGTTCATTTCTTCTAAGCTGCACGCTTGAGGCCACCGCCACAGAGAGGTTGCTATGTTTAAGGGTAGCTTTTCTGGTAACGAACACAATAAAGTAGCAGCGTAAACTTAATTCTACCTGCCTTAAAATGTAGTGTATGCATAACAGCAAACATTGACTGAAAGAAGATAGCCAACATTATCTGGCACCGCCCTTTCTTGAATTTTGAAGCGAAAAGCTTCACTACGCTAGTCAAAACCGCGCTTCGCGTGAGCCGGCGTATGTCGGAGCACGACTGACGTCACGCACGGCACAGGTGGCCGCCGCCGACTCTGTCGTCTGTTCCTCTCTCTCTCTCTCGCTACCTAGTCACTATAGTGCGCGTGCGCCACTAGTTGCACTGAGCCAAGGGTGTCTCACAGCTGCGCAGCGCAAAGCCTTTCCTCAAAATCTTAACTTTCAATTTTCAGTTCTCTCTTTCTTCTTTCCCTCCCTGCTTTATCCCTTCCTTTGCGGCGCGGTTCGGGTGTCCTCCAAGATATGCGAGGTGGGTACTGTGCCATTTCCTTTCCTCAAAAACCAAACAAGTCAGCCGACGGCGTTCAAAGATTTCATTGACGTTGACACCTTTGCTAAGGCTGTTCATTTCACGAAAGGAAAGGCTCACAACCAGCTCCGTGGGTCAGTAGAGACCTGAATCTTGCTTTTATGTACGTGGCATTGCTGTCCAACTGCAGAAACCTGCTTTGATTGTGTTCCGCACACTGGATAGGCAGTGCGCCCTCACGGTCACCCTGGAATGTGGCATGCAGTTAATGGTTGATCGCCAGAGATTGATCACCAAATGAACGCTGCGGCCTAGCTATTGCTGCAGAGCCGCATGTCAGCCACAATGGTGTCAGCGCTAATGCATTCAGGCCGCATCTCTCTCTCTCTCTCTCTCACCACCGACACATGTATAAGAGCACGAATGAGGGGTCCGCATATCCAGGGGGCCAGCTATGCGCCCTCCCTTTGCTCAAAGCCATCGCCGTCTATAACATTGTCAACGCCAACGCCAATGAACACAGTAAACGCCGACATCTTTCGTTTTGTATATCCTGGATTAGCTGAACTAATCTACATTAATATTTTGGCCGGCTTGGCTCCAACGGGGCCAGTTTTCTGCGATGCTCATGCACAATGCCCACGCAGTATTGAGAGAACGTCTGCACCATATAACTTTTATGAATTCCAGCAGGGTGTTTCTCTCTTATTAGCATGTAAACTGGTCCTTTGTGTGGCAGCTCGGATGAAACCAGAGTTAAGTACTGTTCATTTCTACAGAAACGCAACCACGGATGCCGCTTTACCGTGTGACTTTAAATAATTCACATGGCTTCCGGGGTTGCAACAATGAAGAACCCTTATCACGACAAGCATGCTAACTAACGAAGCTGCGATAATCAAATGTGCAGCCTTTGAGGAAGACGGTTGACAGATGCATTATTCAGCGTGAATGTTCGCATTCGCCATAATTGCTGGTTACCATATCGCGACGTACAGCGACACTCTTCATTTGGCTAATTTGTTGTTTAACATTGTATTTACAACACAAAAGATATCTAACGTCCCATTTCTACGTGGCGTACCCATGTCATATTTCTGTTTCCTTGGATTCTCGTCTCAATTTTTTCCCGGAGATATGCTTTCATGAAACGTAGGACGAAGCTATTGATTAATAATGGTACTAAAGACGGAATCTTTTTTTACGGTGCGTCTAATAAAATTTCGGGGAATAAACGCCTCCCGACGACCTGTTCGAAAGGATACGATGCAGACGCAATATTTTCATCGTCTTTAAAGCCGACAGTGCGATAGCCTTAAGCCATCGAATATTAGAGACGGTGGGAGAGGAAGTCGCAAGCGTTCCTCATGCCGTCGGTCTTCCTATTACGGTCTTTTCCTTGCAGCTCCCCTTTACTTGAAACGAACTTGGAGCAAAATGAAGTATTTTGATTTGGTTGGATTTAATTTGGTTTGATTTGAGTTGATTTAATTTTCTTTCACTTTTCCAGCTTTGGTGGGCACTGCTCCCAACTTCCCCGAGCGAACCATGATATTCGAAAATGATCCTGAAAACGCCTGTTCTAAGGGGAATGCAAAGTATGGCGATGCGAGTTTGTTGCGCGGACACCGCTGCTTCAGGAAAACAAACAATTATCGCTTCTAAATTTACCATATCCTGGTACACTGTTAATTTCAGAGTTACAAGTTTAGTTCAAAGCTGCTCCTGTCTCCAGTCGCGCTGAGTGCACATCACATTCTCAGCACTGTTTCCCAAAGAAAACCGAAGAACTCACCCTTCCTGGACACTGCACATTATTATCTGGCCCAAAAGGATGGCCGCCGGAGCTGGTAGAGGAGAGCACAGCCCTGCAAAAGCGCGATTTTGCGACTCACAACACCAATACCAAAATTGTTTTTCTGTGCCGGGATGGAAGAGTATTAGGGCACACTGCGTTGATTCAAAATCTGCATCACAAGACAGGACGCTTAGTGTCGATATAAATTCTCGCATAATACTCACGTCGCCAAGAGGCTGGTTGCAACAAGTGCGACCAACAGGAGCTTCGCCGAAGTCATCTTCGATTTCTTTCACCGAGGTCCTGCCGAATAATCTGCTGTTCACAAGAACTTCTCACCTGTATTTATACAGCAGCAGACACGCCATCCCACAAAGATGGCCCTTTTTTAAGTTAAATCGCATGTTTACCGCAGGATTCGACTGAAAAAAATCAATTGTTTGTTTTCCATTGCAGGTGTTCATAACCTTTTTTTTTTCTCGCTTGAGCGATGACGACAGTGTGGTGTATCCAGATGTCGTGGAGATCAGGTGTACAAAGGCGCTCCTGCCTGGCGCAGAACAATGTGCTCTGTTTTTGAGAAAAGAAGAGTAAGAACGCTCCAAAAGCCACAGTCCTCTGCTCTTCTCTACACGGAGCATAATCATGCTGCCAGATGCAAAAAAGCTGCATCCTGTTAAAATTGGCTTCACTTTTAACACGATGCATCTGTTTTGCATAAGGAGGCCTAACTATGCCGCGTGTAGAAAAAAGAACACGAGTGAGGAACTGGGAGCGGTCTTGTAATGTAAGGGCGAAACCCACTTGGAACTCTCCTCGAGTACCTCTCGGTAAATAAAGCCAAATAAATGCTCTTCACCGCAACCACCTGTCAAAAGTGGTCATCACCGGGGGAATCTGACAATTCATTTTCTTTAGGACATGACACGGCGCTGTAACTGTCTGAAACCTTTGTGCACACATAAACCGCGTCATGAGGGAAAGTGAGAGTGATTAAAAGAGATAAAAATCGAACATTGGATTTTGGGGAGAGGAAAAGGCGCATTATCTGTCACATCTTGGAGGACACCTGAACCGTGCCGTAAAGAAAGGGATAAAGGAGGGAGCAAAACAAGAACGGAAGAAAGCGGTACCGTAGTAGAGGGCTCCGGAACCATTCTGACCACCTGGGGATCTTAACGTGCACTGACATGGTGCAGCACACGGGCACCTTTGCATTTCCCCTCCATCGAAACGCAACCGCCGCGGTCGGGTTCGAACCCGGGTAGCGCGAATCAGTAGCCGAGAACTCTAACCACTGAGTCACCGCGGCGGGTGAAACAGGATAGAGAAATAGGAATGCCGTAGATTAAGCTCCGAAATCATTTGCATCAGCTGGGGATCTTTAACATACAGTGACATCGCAGAGAACATAGGTGCGTTTAGCGTTTTCCTTTCATCAAAGAATTAAATGCTCTGCAGGAAAGGCGATGTCCATTCTTGAATTACTCCGTGTTGAAGACACTTATAGCAGCGCGCGCTTGGGCACCTCGAACGTTGAGCTGCAGCTCTTGGCGGAACGCACCACACATATACTGTAAACGGATCGTACGACTCGCGGTGTCATTAGAACCGGTCGCCCGCTCGTCGTCTCCCTGAGGCGGCCTCCTCTTTGAAACTCTCCCCCTCCCCTTCGGTGGCGGACGGCGCCCCGCCGCCCCACTGAAAAGGAGCGCCCTTGGGGTCAAGAGCCCCTGACAGCGACGGTCAAGCGCTTTGACCCTCGCATTGTTCGGTCCCCTCGTCAGAACGGCGCCAAAACGCGACGCGACCTTGCGACAAGCATCTCGTGAGAAGGAGTAAGCTCGTCAAGGAGGGTCGTAAATTAAAACGAACAGACGGGCTGCACCGCGGAAGCGCCTCGCTGTAGTCCGATGACAGAGCTAAGTGCGGAACAGCTTCAGTCAAGGGAAACCGAGAATCAAAGGAAACCGCTTGCACGTGCGGGTACGATGTGTGCTTGTTTGTGCTTTTTTTCTGAGGGGAGAGAGTTCGAATCATACTGTGGAAGTATGGGGCGTGGCACGTAAACCTGGTTGGCCACTCCTTTCGAGGGTCCATTCCCGAAGTCTATTTTCCTCGTAGCGAGTTTGATGCTCTTTTCCTGCTGTGTATTTTAGGGAGAGGGTTTTGAACCTTGCCGAAACTGGAAGGAGTGCCATGCAGTTTGTAAACCAATGATGAGTTAGTTTGTTGTGACTGGTTGATGCAAGGGATGGACTGGGCCTTTAGGTCTTTAAAACCAGGGCCCGGAACCCTGGAAAATGTTCTGGGCTAAGGTCAGATGTAATGCATCTTCGGCTATGCCGAGTAGGGGCCTCTCCTAGTGTTAGCCAGTTCCACCTTTTTGTTCTTTAACCTTTTTACCTTTTTCAATTTGTCTCATCTATATCGAAGTGCTTGCAATGTAAACATTTCGTATAATAGAGTCAAAGTCAATTCATACTCCCCTTAACGCCTGCTTTCTGAGTCGTCGCAATACCGTCTACGACGGAGCACCCCTGGTGCGGAAAAGAAGTCTGCGGTCATCCAACAAAGCAACCGTCTCGGCGGTGGGCACCTCTGGTGCGGAGAAGAAGCAACTTAAAGAACCTAGTAAGGTCTGCAGCAAAGGAAGAGACCTTACGACGAAGAACATTTAGTTATACATTCCAGTGTTTTTAGGGGAATCTTCCAAGGCGAAGTAGGTAGGTAATAAGGGAGTAATGGCTCGTTACCGTCCACCGAAGTGTGATTCGCGATGCACTGTTCTGACATCATCGCGGCCTGGAAAGAGCCATGATCGCGTGGTGTGTTATCATGGCACCTGGGCCTATATATTCCGGTGCGCTTTTCAATACACGTTCTTGGTTCGTGGTCCATGTCATCATTAAGTCGTATTACCAAATATCACCATACGGATAGAAATGAAAGCTGTGTAGCTCTCACCGGAACTTTGCAGTTAAAGTGTACACTGTTTCGGATCTTTCTTTAGATGCAGAGTTTCTATGGGAGGTTCATATCTTTCCCCTCTAACCGAATGGCAACGATGTGATGGACACTGGCGAGTAATTACTCCTTTATTACGAATCTTATCCGCCTTTGGGAGACTAACCTAAGGGCAGTGGATTAACAACCTTTCCCTTTCGAATTAATTAGTTCGGCCTCGCTCTCAAATTGCTACCCGCCCCGGTTAGCTTACTTGAGGTTGCAGATTCCTCAGCAAGAGCCTCTCTCTGAGGCCCAATTGATGCTGCCCTGCCAGCCTATGCATATCAAGCTGCGGTGAGGTTTCGCTGCTACACAACATTTCAGGAATTTGCTACTTCGGCTACTCACAACATCTCCCTAATATCAGCATCTTTTGCATTCTTGGAGTAGCGAAGACTGGCGATCACACAGACTAGAGGTCTCTTTCACGCGTTTGCTTTGCCGAGTTCCCCTTCTAAATTTCTACCTTCACAGATCGGGCCTGTCGGTTTCCTGAATGTGTCCTTTTTCTGCCGAACCTTAGACAATAGATCACTTCTTGCTGTTATGCTGCCGATTCTTTCATTTGAGGAGTCGTCTTTCCGAATTCCATTTCACCAGCTGGGTTTGCCTCTGTCCTCTGCGGTTCCTGTTTCCATTGGCACATCTTTGCTTGGACGAAGCGACAGGAGTGTGCGCTATGCTGTGCAAAATTTCCTTAAAAAACGCAGCACCTCTCATTCTATATTTTTCCCCTTTAGTAAGTACGAAATTGAAACAATACAGGTATTGAATACTATTGTGCACATTAAGCCATGGTCCTGTTTTTGATCTCCAAGTTAACAGGAGCCCTATCTTTGCGTCTTGCAATCTGTCATCCTATATACTATTACTACTCCTTTTCCCGTAAAAACCTTCCTGCTTCCAGCATTTAACCGCCAGAATCTTGGCCACTACCCTCTCGTGGGTATGTGCCAGCATCATGTGAGTCTAACCAGCCAGCCAAGCGAACAGCAGAGTGGTTGTGCTGGAAACTTTGTTAGACACAGGGGAGCTTAGGACACGCAGGTCGTTGGGCCCCCGCATGGTATCACTGCACTCAAACGTTCATGTCCCGGAGGCTCACGACGCTGGCAGCCGGGCCTGTGGCGATGGCTTGCTTGGCCTGGTCCTCGGAGCGCAGTAGGGTGTTCCAAGCCTCCCAAGTGGTAAGGTGTTTCAGGTCCCGCGGGGGAGGCTCCGCCGGGCAGAGGAAAAGGATATGATCAATTGTGGCTTTGGAGTGGTGGCAGAGGGTACAGGAGGGGTTTGTGTGGACTTGGCGACAGCACAAGCATATACAAGGGGAGGGTGAAGTGCGTGTTTGGAGCCCCCTTTAAATTGTGTGGTGATAAATGTCGAGGGAGGGATGGGGTGGGGGGGTAGAGCCGACGCCCGACTTTGCAGGCCTGCGTCCGTTCACTGAATGAATGCATATGCTCCCTTGAGAACTCCAGATCGGAGGCCGCCGGTGCCCGGTTGAGAGAACCTCGGGCTAAAGCGTTCGCAGCCTCGTTTACGGGATTCCCGAAAGGGCAGGCACCCATAAGAGCTCCATCTGACGGGGCGGGTGTGCGGCGAGGGAGTTCAATATGCGAAATGCAGGGACGTGAACTCTTCCGCGGGCAAAATTTAGTGTGGCAGTTTTAGACTCCGATATGATATACTGGGCCTCCGTGTGCGTGATGACGCATTGGCGGCCTCTTCAGCCTCCTCCGAAGTGGCAGTTGGGGATATGTGAAGGGTGGCAATCGGTTGTAGGGAGAGGTTCATGATGGCTACAGCCGCGTCCTCGCCTGTGCATGTGGCATCCACCCACATGCCATCCGGTTCCGTGCCATAGTGTTTGTGGAGCGCTCGTGCGCGAGCTCTGAGGCGGGGTTCGTGGTAGGTGGAGTGCATGTTTTTGGGGAGAGCTTTAATAAGTAGTTCGCGATGAATGTGGTGGGGGACCGGGAGCTGTGTGGGATCCGTGACTTGTATCCCGATACCGAGGGTGTGTAGGATGTTTCTGCTGGTGTTGGTTGTCGCGAGACGTATGTATTGTGTCTGTCGGTGGGCCTCGACAAGCTCACCTATCGTGTTGTGTAGGCCTAGCTGGAGGAGTCTTTCCGTTGAGGTATTTAAGGGTAAGTGTAGTGCTGTCTTAAATGCTGCTCGGATCATGGCATCCAGGGTGAAGATTTCTGTCCCCTGGAGTTTGAGATAGAAGAGCCTGAAGAGAAGCGGCTGAGGACGAAGGCATGAATGAGACGACATATGTCATGCTCGTTCTTGCCCCGGTAGTGTCCAGAAACTCGGCGGATTAGGTGGGATATCGACACCATCGTCTGCTTGAGTTTGTGGATTTTGAGAGTGCTTATCCCGTTGTTCTGGATGTGGAGGCTCAGTACACGGAGAGTGTGTACCTCCTGGATGTACCGATTTTCCAGTGTCATGGTTATGGGGGCTGTGGAGCAGTTTCGGGTAGTGGGGCGGAGTATGAGGAGCTCAGACTTCTCCGGAGAGCATGGGCTGTTTCGTTGACGACGCGCGATACTTGAGAGCAGCGCTATTATACCACTTGTTATATTTCTACATAAATCCTTAATGCGGCACCTTTCCCCATGTCGTATTTGAACTTGTGCATCACGCGGATCCTAATTCTATTCCACACAGAAACTGGGACCATGGGCGAATCATCCGTATTATCGCGCGGAGAAAATTTATTCTCATGTTAATGGAGTGCTTCATGTCTTCCTGGATATTCCAACGTAGACAAGAAACTGATGTAAGACAGCTTTATTTGGTTTAATAAAACATGTTGCTGCGCTAGTTGGTGACACATACACATACTATTCAAGTAACGTTATATATTGGCCCATTCAAAAAAGAAACAAAATGTCATGAAGACGAGCATGACCGAAAACTCGTAAAATATTGATTAGAATAAATTTGCTGCGTTCGACTAGAGAATTCGTTCTCTTGATATAAATTTGTTATTATTAAAGGCAAAAACCAAATTTATAAATCTCTGATGTATATTGGTTACCTTCGTGGAGTTTTCACACAAACGTTATAGAACTTAATCCTATCATCAGGATTCCTTGCGTAATGCTCTATAGTATAATGAAAATTTGGTCAAGTTAGTAATGATATATATTGGGTGGGCCAACACAGTCAGACGGAAGGTAGAAGGCGCAAGTAAACACAAAACGTTCGTCTCTGTTGTTTCCATGTTCTTTATCTTTCGCATTGTGCGCTTTTCCACTCAATGTGTATAAAGCTCTAGTTAGCTTTGTATCTCGCAATTGTGAAACGAAGACAGACTGTGCTAACAAGTGGATGTTTTAAAACTATACGCACACTTGCAAATGCAGTGGAATCAACAGCCGGTCTCAAAGACAGAAACACGGGAAGAAACAAAGAAAGTTTAATTTGGTTTATATGCGTTTAACGTCCCAAAGCAACTCAAGCTATGAGAGACGCCGTAGTGAAGGGCTCCGAAATTTCGACAACCTTGGATTCTTTAACGTGCACCGGCATGGCACAGTACACGGGCCTCTATAACTTCGCATCC